>NC_041381.1:96233414-96268820 GCF_002162155.2 Triticum dicoccoides
GAGACTGGAGCGAATGCCAGTGAATGTTGCAGTGGGGATCCCCTTGGTGAAAATATCAACAAATTGCGCAGTGGTAGGAACATGAAGCACATAGACCTCGCCAAGAGCCAGTTTCTCACGAACAAAATGAATATCAATCTCGATGTGTTTGGTGCGACAATGCTGAACAGAATTGGACGCCACGTAGACTGCAGAAACATTGTCACAATAAACAATTGTTGCACACTCAATTGGTTGATGAAGCTCAACCAGAAGCTGACGGAGCCACACCACCTCGTCCATAGAATGAGCAACAGACCTATATTCAGCTTCTGCAGAAGATCTGGAAACTGTAACTTGCCTTTTAGAAGACCAAGAAACAAGATTGTCATCCAAATAAACACAAAAGCCGGATGTAGATCGTCGAGTATCTGGACAACCCGCCCAGTCTGCATCAGAATAAACTGTCAAGCTTGTTGGAGAGGAAGAGTTAAGAAGAAGACCATGATCAATAGTACCTTTGAGATACCGAAGTAATCTCTTGACATGAGAAAAATGAGGAACACGGGGATCATGCATATATAAGCACGCTTGTTGAACAAAATAAGATATATCAGGACGAGTGGGAGTGGCATATTGGAGAGCACCAGTGATACTACGATATAGTGTAGGATCAGAAAAAGGTTCACCATCGGCCGACAACTTGGTACCAACATCGACCGGCGTACGACAGGGTTGACAGTCAGTCATCCCCGCATGAGAGAGCAAGTCAAGAAGATACTGGCGTTGAGAGAGAAAGAGTGTAGATGAAGTGCGGGAAACATTGATCCCAAGAAAGTGATGAAGAGGACCAAGGTCAGTGTCGTGGAATGAACACGTCAGATGTCCTAGTGAGAGGACTTAGTTATGGAGCCATCGCAACGAGATTAGCTTAAAGGGGTTAAACCGGACAAAGGACACGGGGAGTTTATACTAGTTCGGCCCCTTTGCAGTGAAGGTAAAAGCCTACAATCCAGTTGTGGTGGAATTGATGGGGTCTCGATGATCATGGAGCGAATCCGCTTTTCCTGTCTCTCGAGTTGTTGTTTTCTTGTCCCTGAACCGCTGTTGGGTCATCCCTTTATATACACAGGTTGACGCCCGGCGGTTTACAGAATACCGAGGCCGGTTCATACACATGCCCGGCTCGGTGTCTACCTTTCCCTATATTACAACGCAAGTTACATATCTCATGGCGGTTTATGTCTATGGGACCTAATCCGCCCTTGGGCTCTGGGCCTCTAAGTCTCTGTAGTAAAGCTCCATATTCCTTGTCTTCATGGGCTTCAATATGGATGAGCATAACCCGGCCCCTCCTGGGAGGTTTATACTCAGTAGTTATATCCCCAACATTAGGCCCCAGATTGATTTGAACTTGTTCATGTCAATCTTCAACACTTAGGAAAACTCCTTCTTGAACATCCTCGTATGATCCTTGTAAACCGCCATGACGTCTCCTCCATAGGAACTTGATAAACCGCCATGACGTCATCTTCCAAGATTGTAATAAATCGCCATGACGTCATCTCTATATAAAAACCTGTAAATACTTTCTTTTTATTAATGAACCTCCGAAATCCGAGGCGACAGCTGTGTCAGATATCCATTTTTTGGGTTCCTTGATTCCCGCGCCTGTCACTTATCCCTTCGCCTTATAAATAGGACCAAGGGTCATTCTTTCCCTTCCGCTTCGTGCCTTTCGCCTCATCGTCTTCCTTGCGTCGCCCTGGTGCTTGAGTACAGTCGCCATCATCAACCTTCGCTTCTGCACGACCAATGACTGCTGCATCAACCTGATCTGACCAGAGAAACGCGACGCCTCTCCGCCACTCCTTCAACCTTTGTAAGTTTTCTTCTTCTTCACCTCAGATCTACCATTAGGGTTTCATTGTTCTTCTGTGTTCTTCAGTGTTCATCAATGTTCATTGCTGTCCCATGGATCTTTTGACAAAACGCGACCTTTTTTCCTGTGCGGCCATAACTAGACGTTGTTTTTCTTCATCATAGCATCTCTTTTATCAGTAAACATATCCCATCTGGCCTTTAGCTGTTCCGCTGACACCGCCTAGGGCTTTTGAATTTTCTTCTTCTTTTTAAGACTGCGATAGATCCAAAATTATAGTTACAACTTGTAAAACCTGGTTGTGGAATACTTAGGAATTTCTCAGATCTATAGCTTCCGCACCATTGTAGGCGGTTTAACCTTTAAAAGATGATAACCCGCCAGGTACCATTAGCCCTCTCTTAAACCGCCAACTCAACCTCAACGTTTAAACAATCCGGTTTATTATGCATATATGCTTCAATTTCTTCCTCCTTCTGTCCTTAGGCCGGTTTATCTGCATTAGTCATGAATCTTTAAACCGGCATTGATGATTTTTCCAGCTTTTCATTGAAATGGCGAAACAGTTCTGTGCTTGCAATTGGGTCCCTTCCCGGGTTACTGAAGAGCAACTGACTGGGTACGTTGTGACTAGCGCTTTAGCGAGCAATGTAACCATCCACTGGAGGGTACCCGGTTTAGAAAATCCTCTTGAGCCCCAGAATGGAGAAGTGATTGTATTTACTGATCATCTGAATCGAGGGTTCAGCCCGCCCAGATCAAAATTCTTTCATGATGTTCTTCCTAGCTTCCAGATCCGCCCTCAAGATATTGGACCGAACTCTGTGTCCAATATATGCAACTTTCAAGTATTTTGTGAAGTCTATCTGCAAGAGGAACCCACTGTGGAACTATTCCAGGACTTCTTTTACTTAAACTGCCGTACTGAATTTACGGACGGGCCCAACACTGAAGTCGGGGGCGTTTCAATCCAGAAGAGAAAGGATGTTGACTTCCCTCATGCCAAACATCATAGCCATCCTAAGGACTGGAATCAGACTTGCTTTTACTGCCACAATACAACTCGACACAATGAAAATCCTTTGCCGGGTTATCGTGCATACCGGCTTACCAAAACTCATCCAGTTCCTCAACGACTAACTACCAAAGAATGATCAAAATATGCCCCTCAACTAGCAAAACACAGGGCTTTTGTGGCCAATGGTCTGACAAGCATTGATTTCGTTCGATGCTGGTGTCTTGGAGCATTTTGCCTTTAAGCCGGTGCCCCGTTTTAATGTGTGAATACACAGGGGATCTAAACGACCCTTAGCATCATGTTGACATCCAACTCACGGATGATGAAGTCATCGAAGCTGTCAAGAAAATGCTTGATGAACCGGTGGTTGTAAGAATAGGGCTTAGCCCCTTCTATGCGTCCAACAAACTGCCAGCTGTAAGAATTATCTTATTTTTGCCTTAATCCATCCCTTCTTAATCATTCCTTTATAACTTGTTGTCCATCTGCGTAGGGTGATGATCCGTTTTGGAAGAGGAAAACACAGGATAAACCGGCGAGAGCTCCTCGCTTCAAGACCAGGGTTACAAAGAAACCCGCAAAGAAAAGAACCCCCGAAGCCTCTGACTTGCCCAATGACGAAGAGATCGATGACCCGGACTCAGAGGTAGAACTAGATTCTCTTGGTTCTTTTTTCATACACCTCATTGACAATGATTATTATCAGGATGATGCGGAAGCTAGCCACGCTGGTGAAGCAGAGGCAATTGTTCTATCTTCTGACTCAAATCATGTGCCAGTACCAAAACTCCGTCGAGTAGTCCGGAAAGTAAAATATTCACACCCTCTTGCTTATTCGGATCCGCACTTTTCTTTGAAGACACAGTAGTATGAAGCTCGCCGCCCAACCCGGCACAGTGGTGAAGTGGTTACCTCCTCCGGTTTACCATATTCTCCAGTTCGCAAACGCCATCAAGAGGTCTCTTGTACTTCTAATACACTTTATCCCAAGGCGGGTTGCTTCCGCTATCCTCTTAATCCGTATGATTCGAATTATCAGGGAACTTCCCATTCATCCTCCGGCGATTCATCAACCACAGAGATGCCTCCACTCAAGACCGTCCCTAGGTAAGCATACTATACTTAATTGTTTATGCCTTGCACTGGTTTATTGTACTAACCTCTGTGTTTATTCTTTTTAGTGCCAAAGCTAGACTTAGCAAAAAAGCCAAGCTGACTACACCAGCTGATGATAATCCGGCCACTACACCGGAGAGGACCTCAGAGGCTCTTGATCAGGATGCTGACATTACTCTGGATGATCAGGTACCTTAGGGTCAGGATACTTTTGTTGAACTGGCAAAAATGATCCAACGAGCCAGTCTGCTGATCCGCCAAGCCCAGCTGCCGATCCACCAAGCCCAGCAAGGACATGTGCTAAATCACCAAGCCCAAACAAAACTGTTGATGGCACCATAGATGATGTTGTGATTACCGGCTTTGGCCATACTGCTCCTGGCAACCCCGCGCTTTATCAAAGCATAGTGCCAAGGAAGAATTCTCCGCTGTGGACAAAGGCAAATGGAAAACTGATTTATCAAGCTCTGCCCACCTCAATGCTCAGGACATCCACTCTAGATATCTAAACCATCTGTATACCAGCCGCGATTATGAAGCCGGTTTATTAGGTCTGATGAAAGAGCGATATTAGGTAAATATCTGTTCCTTTGCATAAATTCTTTTTCCTTATAACCTGCTTCAATTATCAACTCCAGTAGCCCCCAAGGGTCGGTTCATCAATATGAATGTGGACCGGGACTTGTAGTAGGATAAGATTGGATTTTGCTTGTGTAGCCCCTATAAACCAGTTTATACCTTTAGGATAGTCTGGTTTATACATCAAAATTCCTTTCAGTCACCAACATGATCCGGTTGTGGAGAAACAAAACTTGATAACCTAGAATTGATTCGATATGCATTAGCCCCAAGTGCCAAGTATATAATTGTGTTATGTGCTTGGGACTTAAAATATCAGTTAAGAAAAAGCAATCCTCATTAGCCCCCAAGTGACAAGTGTATAACCTATTATGCGCTTGGGACTTTCAAAAAAGTATTACCAACTTATTAACTGTCTCATGCAGGCTGACTTGACCAACAAAGATTCTCAAATCGCCGACCTCCAAGAAAACATCAAGTCCCAGCAAGCCGAAACTTCAAAGGCCAAAGAAGAACTGAAGGACGCTTTAACAACCATGGAGCAATTGAAGGATGGCTTCAAGGGCGAACGAGCAGATTGGGAGGCTGAAAAAACAACTTTGCTAAAGCGGGCGGAGGATGCTGAAGTAGCCCTTAAACCGGTGACAGAAGAACTGACTGGATTAAAGCAGCAAATCAACGCTATGACCTCTGCTATTTTTGGTAAGTACCTTGTCGGTGTCAAAACCGGCGGATCTCGGGTAGGGGGTCCCGAACTGTGCGTCTAGGCGGATGGTAACAGGAGACAAGGGACACGATGTTTTTACCCAGGTTCGGGCCCTCTTGATGGAGGTAAAACCCTACGTCCTGCTTGATTGATATTGATGATGTGGGTATTACAAGAGTAGATCTACCACGAGATCAAGGAGGCTAAACCCTAGAAGCTAGCCTATGGTATGATTGTTGTTCGTCCTACGGACTAAAACCATCCGATTTATATAGACACCGGAGAGGGCTAGGGTTACACAGAGTCGGTTACAATGGTAGGAGATCTACATATCCGTATCGCGAAGCTTGCCTTCGACGACAAGGAAAGTCCCATCCGGACATGGGACGAAGTCTTCAATCTTGTATCTTCATAGTCTTGGAGTCCGGCCGATGATGATAGTTCGGCTATCCGGATACCCCCTAGTCCAGGACTCCCTCATACCCTCTTCATGAACTGTACTTAATCATCCTTGAAATCACCGGTTTAACAATAATATTGTAACCATCGCAGGTAGCCGTGTTTTCCATCCCGGTTCAGACATGCGCAAAAAACTGAAGGCTGCATATACCTTGATAGAGCAATTATATACCGGCGCTCAACGGGTCATCTGCAAAGCATCGTACAATAAACCGCCACCAACTTTAATCAAGGATACATTGGCCAAGTTATCCATGACGCCTGCCCAGCTAGAAGAGGTGAAGAGATCTGCGGCAAGGGCCAGTGCACTGTCTGCACTGACTCGAGCTAAGGCCTGGATAGCTAATCTTCATCCGGAAGACATTGGGAATGGCTATCCCAGCCAAAAAGAAGATGGGTCGGAATTTGAAAATGATGCCCTTAGAGCTTTGACAAAGGAAATGCATCCACTTGCGTGTAAGCTGGCTGAGGAGACTGATTTGTCTTTCCACCGGTCGATTTATGACGCAGACAACAGACGATTGATGCATCGGTTTATGAAGCGCAAAATCTTATCCCGCCAATCCGTAAGCATACTTACGCCCCTGATGTTGAACCGTCCGATCTTATAAGAGATGAAGCTGTCTTCCGAGCTTTATCTGGGATTGACTAGGCAACCATTGACTTCCAGCCACTGGGTGGGGAGGCGGAGGGTGAACCGGCGGAGGGTGAACCGGCGCAGGATGATCCGCAACCTTCACATCAACCTGAGGAAGAATCATAATCCGGAAGCCGGTGTATCGTCTGCACACTGTTTATCCTTGTGAAAAACAATTATCCTTTTGGGCAGTCAAAAACACCTTGTAATAGGCTAGCTTAAACACTTGGTCTGCTATGCCATCGTGCATAGCCACTTTGCCTGATACTGTTTAATCTGCCATGGTATGCATTGTCTGCTTATGATCCTTAGCAGTTTTATGCAATCTTGTTTCTGCATAGAATAAACTTAAAATTGCCCTGGCGTTTTACCGCCAGACAGGTTATGATACCCAATATAAAGCCAGGGTTTATAACCAAGGCTGTAAAACAATGAAATATGAAATACATCATACCTGTGATATTGAATCACATCGTTGGTTTACCAACTTTCTTGTAGTAAGGGTGATAACCCAAATCTTGAGTGCTGATAACTCCCACCATGCTGTGCTGGTTTTATAATAAGCCATGCCAGGTTATGATAAACACCGGATGATCATCCTGGCGACTTATAGTCAATGCCAGGCCAGGTTAACAAACACCGGTTTATAATTGGTTGTGTACTAACAACTTATAGTTGAAAGCCACGCCGGGTTAACAAACACCGAGTTATATTGATGACTTATAGTCAGGCTAGGTCAATAGACGCCGGTTTACCTCAAAACCTTATCAAAGGAGAAAAACTTTGACAAAGAAAAGCAAATGAAAAACTTGTAGTCAAGGCTTTTCAAGGGCTGCCAGGCTCAAATTCGAGGCCTTTCATGGGCTGCCAGGCCACTGAGTTAAACCATTTTACAAAGCCTTTTAAGATGGGCCTCACATTAACCAATCGTTGTTTTAACGTTGACAAGTTCAGGGTCTGTATAAGATTGACTTGTGAAATGTTCGGCGGGTCATACCAGGATTACCTGGACGGAGTGGCTTACTTGATGAAGGCCGGTTAACCCGGGGTTTTAGGTGAATACACCTGGCTTCCAAGCCTGGCTTGATAGCCTATTACAAGGGTCCTTTAAAACTCTTTGTTGCTGTGAACAAAGAGCCCCCAGGTAACATTGTGTGCTGTGCTCAGTGGGTACCTATATTTGAGCTGTGCGTGGCAACAGACTCTCTTTGGTCCCTTGGGTGTGAAGCCCCCAAGCTTTGTTGTGGCTTTATAAGCCGGTTTAATGGATAAGCAGAACTCCGCTTTATAAGCATAAGCCTCCATGTAACGAAGAAGATATATAAGATGAAACAGCAGAGGCCCCGCTTTAGCAAGGATGCCGGTTTATTTATTGATCATAGTATGTACATTGTCAAAAATATATACATGATAGGAGCCTATCGCTCAGGTATAGTAAGGCCGAAGATGAGCAATATTCCATGGCCGGTGGGTCTCCTCCTCCGACTTGCGTAAGTCTTTGTGCTCTTGAACATCGATGAGGTAGTATGACCCATTGTTCAGATTCTTGCTGACCACAAAGGGCCCCTCCCAAGGTGAGGATAACTTGTGCATGTTGGACTGATCTTGGATAAGCCGAAGCACTAAGTCGCCTTCTTGAAAAGCTCTGGTTTCAACCCGACGTTTGTGATAACGCCGCAGGTCTTGCTGATAAATCGCCGAATGAGCTGCCGCAATATCCCGTTTTTCATCTAATAGGTCCAATACATCTTGGCGTGCTCTTTCATTATCCGCTTCAACATAAGCTGCCACTCGGGGCGAGTCATGGCGAATATCACTTGGGAGAACTGCTTCCGCTCCATAAACCATGAAAAAGGGTGTGTAACCCGTAGATCTATTGGGGGTGGTGTTAATTCTCCATAAAATGGAACGCAACTCTTCCACCCAACAACCCGACGTCCTCTGCAAAGGGACCATAAGCCGGGGCTTGATACCCGAATTTCTTGATTAGCTCTCTCCGCTTGACCATTAGACTGGGGGTGAGCCACTAAGGACACATCAAGCCGGATGTGCTCTTGTTGACAGAACTCTTCCATAGCACCCTTAGAGAGATTTGTGCCATTATCTGTTATAATGCTGTGTGGAAAACCAAAGTGAAAAATCACCTTTTTCATGAATTGAACCACCGTGGCCGCATCACACTTGTTTACTGGCTCTGCCTCCACCCACTTGGTGAATTTATCAACCGCCACTAGAAGGTGGGTCTTCTTATCCTTGGACCTTTTAAAAGGCCCAACCATATCCAGCCCCCAAGTTGCAAACGGCTAGGTGATTGGAATCATCCTCAATTCCTGGGCCGGAACATGAGCTCGGTGTGAACATGAGCTCGGTTTATCCTCCAGTGCGTGTAACTCTATCCAGTCATTGATGAAATCCACGAGCGCTTGTGACTTGATAGCAGTGTGAGGCATATATTTTAACCCGTGAGGTCCAAGCTCAATAGCCCAGTTAGCAACCCGGCCAGTTGCCTCCCTGTTCTGAATGATATCTCCCAATGGAGCGGAACTGATCACAGTAATGGGATGGCCCTGAAAGTATTGCTTAAGCTTCCGGCTCGACATAAACACTCCATACACCAGCTTCTGCCAATGCGGATATCTCTGTTTAGACTCGATAAGTACCTCACTGGTATAATAAACCGGTCGCTGAACTAGATACTCCTTACCTGCCTCTTTGCGCTCCACCACAATGGCCACACTGACAGCCCGGGCGTTAGCAGCCACGTATAGCAGCAATGGTTGCTTATTAATGGGGGCAGCAAGAACGGGCAGTTCGGCTAACTGCTTCTTCAGATCCTCAAACGCCGCATTAGCAACATCACTCCAGACAAAGTTGTTTGTCTTCTTCATCATCTGATATAGAGGGATCGCCTTCTCCCCCAACCAGCTGATAAACCGGCATAGCGCTGCAATACGACCCGCGATTCATTGAACATCATTGATACACGCCGGTTTAGCCAAGGACGTAATAGCCTTGATCTTTTCCGGATTAGCTTCAATGCCCCTGTTAGACACCAGAAAACCCAAGAGCTTGCCTGCTGGTACACCAAAAACACACTTGGTCGGATTAAGCAACATAGGACAATTAAACCAAGGTTGCTCAAAAAAGAAGGAAAATTAAACCGAGGGGTAATCGGAATGGACTACACTTCAAGAAGGGTTCCCCGCTTTGAATTACAAAGCAACCAACACCTATCACATGGCAATTGTTGGGGCAAGTAGCACAACAAGCCCAAAAGAAAAGAGAAAGAACAAATAAGAAGAAACAAATGCCAACAACGGCAACTCGACAAAACACGGGTGACCCGCTGCCGTCATGCCCTCCAGAATCGACCCACCACAGACCAAGGCTTCGATCCGCCGCGTACGAAGCAACACCTCCAAGAAGGGATGCAACGCTGACGACGCTGCGGAAGGTAGTGGATGATGGATACCTCTGACACCCTCCAGGAATGGATAGCGGCATCCGCAGGTATCACCACATTGGAGCCGGAAGACCTGACAAGGGATTTCTCCCGCACTCCAAACCCCATTGCCCAACCGGGCTGAAGCCAACCATCCATCTCGCCGCCCACTAGCATGCGTCAGCGCGGTCTTGACGCCACCCACGCTGCGTCACTGAGATCTCCACCACGAGGCCAAGAGGATGAAGAGAGACGCACCAGGCGACTAGAGCAACAACACCGGAGCCGCGCAGAAGGGAACTACCTCCATCTCCGTCGTGCGGGAGGCCCGTGCCTCAGGAACCGTCACAGTCGCCGCCCGGACGCGGCAGTAGGGCATACCAGGTCACCCCTGGCCCGGCCAGGCCCGCAAAGCCCTATCAGCCACGCTGCCGCAGGGCGGCACCAACGCCGCCAGCATCCACCCGCCCATCACTGCTCCCCCGCCTTCCAGAAGCCACACCGACGACACTCCCCACCGTCGGCCCGCCCAGACCCAGATGTGGCCCGAAGGGCCTGGATCTGGGCCTCACGGGCATCGCCAGATGGCACCGCCGCATCACCCCGCCACCAACGGCAGCGCCGCCTCCCAGTAGATCACCCGCCACCACGCCGGGGAGAGCCCCACTGGCGCGCCGGACCGCCGTCGCCTAGGAGCACCCCGCGATGCCGCACCGCCCCGCGTCAGCTCGACCCGAGAAGGGAAAGGCCAGCGCCCGCCACCGCCAACAACGGCGGCAAGGAGGTAGGGAAGGGGAAGGGCTTATGGAGGAGGCACCGGGGGGGGGGGGTGCGCAGCCGGTCGCCCGCAGGGGAGACGCGGTCGCGAGACCTATTTTCCTAATTGTCAGGAAAGTATCTCTCTCAGAATGGGCTATACTTCATCCTCTCAGCTAGGGCAGAGCTTTTAAGCTAGGATTGTCATTAACACCTGAACAATCATATACTAGTGTCGGTGTCAAAACCGGCGGATCTCGGGTAGGGTTTCCCGAACTGTGTGCCTAAGGTCGATGGTAACAGGAGACGGGGGACACAATGTTTTCCCAGGTTCAGGCCCTCTCAATGGAGGTAATACCCTACTTCCTGCTTGATTGATCTTGATGAATGTGAGGATTACAAGAGTTGATCTACCACGAGATCGTAATGGCTAAACCCTAGATGTCTAGCCTGTATGATTATGATTGCCTCTACAGACTAAACCCTCCGGTTTATATAGAAACCGGAGGGGCCTAGGGTTGTACAGAGTCGGTTTACAGAGGAAGGAATCTTCTTATTCGAACGCCAAGCTTGCCATCCACGCAGAGGAGAGTCCCATCCGGACACGGGAGGAAGCCTTCTGTCTTGTACCCTCATGGCCCACCAGTCCGGCCAACGTCACATAGCCCAGACGCCCGAGGACCCCAATCCAGGACTCCCTTAGTAGCCCCTGAACCAGGCTTCAATGACGATGTGCCCGTCATGCAGATTGTTTTCGGCATTGCAAGGCGGGTTCCTCCTCTGAATACTTCAAAGTAGTCCTCGAACACAGAAAACGTGTCCGGCTATGCAAAACAAGCTCCACATACAGCCGCAAAGAGTATAATATTTAACAAGTCTCATCTACTAATATCTTTTGTAGTGAGATGCCACGTCTCTGCACGGTCATTATTTCAACCCGTTTTTTTAGCCTCCCACTCCGTGTTTCGAGATGTGGTTTCCGTTGGCACGTCTTGTCGAAGCAGAGATCGTGTCCCCTTATCACGGGATCCTCATTAATGTGGGCATAATCCAACCGTGTTGTTAGCTATCCCTTGGGAATAGGTGAGCCTTAAGGCCCGTGAGGAGGCATTTGATATTCTTCGCCTTTATAAAGGGGTACAAATCCGTCTTTCTCCCCCTACGCCTACCTCTTCCTCAACCTTCCCAACCCCAGGCTCCAACGCCCAGGATTTGATTTCTTCCATTGTTACCAGGCCCTCTAGTTATGTCCGGATCCATCTCCCAAGGTAGATGGGCAGCCTCCTTGGTCACCGAGGAGGATATCGCGAAGCTTTGGAAGGTGAGGTACCTGACTGCGGAAATCCCCCACAGGCTCCCTACTAAAGGGCAGGTCATCCCCACACCAAAATCCGGCGAGAGGGTTGTATTCATCTCCCACTTCCTCCGCGGGCTAGGGTTCGCTCTTCACCCCTTCGTTTGCGGCCTCATGTTCTATTATGGGCTAGATTTTCACGATCTAGCTCCGGACTCTTTTCTCCACATCTCGGCGTTCGTCGTCGTGTGCAAAGCCTTCTCTGCATCCCCCACACTTCGGCCTATGGCTTAAGACTTTAAATGTGAAGTCGAAGCTAGTCAATGGGGAACAAGAGGAGTGCGGCGGTGCTATGGTGAGCAAGCTTACCAACACTATCTGGCCAAAAGGCACCTTCATGGAAACCTCCAACTCATGGCAACGGGAGTGGTTCTATATCACCGAACCCCGCGGCACCAAATGGGCAGCCGCACATGTGTTCCGATCTGGCCCTCCATTGCGGCTCACATCATGGATAAATAAGGGGCTAGACTGGGGATCAGCTGATGAAGTACAGACATTGCAAAGTCGTATCCGTGGTATCCTTGAAAGGGATGTTAGCCTTATCAACGTGGTCCAAGTGATGCTAGTCCACCGGATCCTCCCTTGCCAGCGAAGGCCTCTCCGTATATGGGAGTTCAATCCAGAAGGACCACGGACCCTTCAGCAATTCTTCGGCACAACGCACGAAGGGATGTGGAAACTATTCTTCAAGACTCGAAAGTAGTGGCCGGACACATCAGAGGACATCGGTCTTGACTGCAACCATCCAGATACCTCGCTAAGCACCCAATTTGTGACCGCAACTCGGTTGATTATCCCATAGCGATGTACTGAGAGTTCTATACCAGGGCTGGATAAAGAAGGCAGAACGAATTAGATGTTCAGATCCACTTCTCGAAGACTCGGCCGATCCTGTGTTGACGAGGATGCTGGTCCCGGCGCCGTATCAAGTGCCAGCGCAAGAGGGCAAGAAGAAGAGCGAAGAGGCCGAAAGCGACCTCCACTCTGCAGGTATGTCAGACACTATGTCAGGGAGACTGAAGCTCCCTCTCCGAAAGACGAAGGGGAAGGAGAAGGTGATATCCCTTCCCCTCATGGGAGGAAAAGGACCGCATCCGAAGACTTGGAGGTGGAAGCACCCAAGAGAGGGGAGGTATCCCTTCCATATGTTTCAGGTTCCGAAGCCGATGTCGTCGCAAGGCACCTCTCTAGGGGCAAGCCCCTTGCCGAATCGTAAGTGAACAAGGATGCTCTAGCATATCCCGTTCTTTTCAGGTTGCAGGGGTAACATTTAAACTATATGCTTGCAGTTCGGCCCATAGTCCACCCCGACAGTCCTCCTCATCAGGGGACTTAACTCCGGGGATGATGGAAAGCGAGACGCCTTCTCATACTTCCTCGCCCCTTAGGGCGGATGACTTCGAGGTGTCATCTCGGAGAATCTCCCCTGACCATCAAGTGGTGTGGGGGACGATGAAAACAACGCTCGAGGGTGGTACTTCGGTCATCATGGGTCCAGGGGGCGCAGCCCCTACGGGGGCCAGCAATGAAGGCCCCGAACTATCTGGCTTACAGCCGAAGATGACTCTAGGGTCGAACCAATTTACCCCTTTGAAGGGAATGCATACTCCCGCAGCAGCCTCCAGGAATCCGGAGGTGCCGGATACTCTGATGAGCACTGCTACCTCTTGAGCACTGCATTGGATTTCCCCGAAGAGGAGAGGATGATGCAGTAAAGTAGCGTAAGTATTTCCCTCAGTTTTTGAGACCCAAGGTATCAATTCAGTAGGAGACCACGCACAAGTCCCTCGTACCTACACAAAATGATAGCAACTCGCAACCAACGCTTAGGGGTTGTCAATCCCTTCACGATCACTTACGAGAGTGAGATCTGATAGAGATAATATTTTTGGTATTTTTGATAGATAGATGCAAAGTAAAAAGTAAAGGCAAAGTAAAAACAAAGCAAGTAAATAAAGTGATATAGATTGATATGATGAGAATAGACCCCGGGGCCATAGGTTTCACTAGTGGCTTCTCTCGAGAGCATAAGTATTCTACGGTGGGTGAACAAATTACTGTTGAGCAATTGATAGAATTGAGCATAGTTATGAACATATCTAGGCAATGATCATGTATATAGGCATCACGTCCAAAACAAGTAGATCGAAATGATTCTGCATCTACTACTATTACTCCACTCATCGACCGCTATCCAGCATGCATCTAGAGTATTAAGTAAAAACAGAGTAACGCCGTAAGCAAGATGACATGATGTAGAGGGATAAATTCATGCAATATGATAAAAACCCCATCTTGTTATCCTCGATGGCAACAATACAATACGTGCCTTGCAACTCTTTCTGTCACTGAGTAAGGACACCGCAAGATTGAACCCAAAGCTAAGCACTTCTCCCATTGCAAGAACTACCAATCTAGTTGGCCAAACCAAAACGATAATTCAAAGAGACTTGCAAAGATAACTCAATCATACATAAAAGAATTGAGAGAAGAATCAAATATTTTCCATAGATAATCTGAATCATAAACCCACAATTCATCGGTCTCAACAAACACACCGCAAAAAGAAGATTACATCGAATGGTTCTCCACAAGAGAGGGGGAGAACATTGTATTGAGATCCAAAAAGAGAGAAGAAGCCATCTAGCTACTAGCTATGGACCCGAAGGTCTGAAGTAAACTACTCACACTTCATCGGAGGGGCTATGGTGATGACGTAGAAGCCCTCCGTGGTAGATGCCCCCTCCGGTGGAGCTCCGGAATAGTCCCCAAGATGGGATCTCGTGGATACAGGAAGGTACGGCGGTGGAATTAGGTTTTTGGCTCCGTCCCTGATCTGTTGGGGGTACGTAGGTATATATAGGAGGAAGGAGTACGTCGGTAGAGCATTAGGGGGCCCACGAGGTAGGGGGGCGTGCCCAGGGGGGAGGGCGCGCCCTCCACCCTCGTGACCGCCTCTGGAGCTTCTTGGAGTAGGGTCCAAGTCTCCTGGGTCACGTTCGGTTGGAAAATCACGATCCCGAAGGTTTCATTCCATTTGGACTCCGTTTGATATTCCGTTTCTTCGAAACACTGAAATAGGCAAAAAACAGCAATTCTGGGCTGGGCCTCCGGTTAATAGGTTAGTCCCAAAAATAATATAAAAGTGGAAAATAAAGCCCATTATAGTCTAAAACAATAGATAAAGTAGCATGGAGCAATCAAAAATTATAGATACGTTGGAGACATATCAAGCACATTACAAAGTGTATCCATTTCAGAGGAACATTGTACCTTAATGGGTATGATAGTTGAAAGGGTTCTGTCCGCGAGAAGCGGATTGAATGAAACCTTCATGGGCCTGTTGAGAAACTTCGAGGTATGCGATGTAATAGCTTAACTGTTTTTACGTGCACAATGCGCCCGTGTACAGATAGTAGCCCCTGAGGCTCTGGTCGGCTTCCACAGGGAGGCGATCAGAGGATCAAAAAGATATGCTCAGGAAGTAACCTAATTAATTCGAACATAGGCTGTTACGTCCATGGTGACCGCCGAAGCTACGGAAGTTGCAGATCTAAAGCAAAAACTTGAGTTAGTGGATGAGGACATCACTCTTATTAACAGGTAGCTCGACGAGGCACAAGGTATGTGTTGGGGCAGCTTGTTTATGCATGTATACTAGTATGAGCATGAGGCTGATAATCATATATTGTGACATGCATAACTGTAGATGGTGCTGCTGCGGTTGAGACCCTTCGGTCTGAACTTGCCTGGGCCAAGGAGCAGGCTAGAGTGAGCGACGCAGCTGCCAAGAATGCGGCTGCGGATTTAAAGGCCGAACAGGACGCTCAACGCCAGTGCCAGGAGAGAATATCTACCATGGAGCGGGGGCTGAAGGATGCCACGAGCAGGTGCAAATCTCTCAAGGAGGATAACAAAGCCAAGGCAGCCAAACTCGACAAGGCCTTACTAGAAGCGAAAGAAGCACGATCCGAATTCAGAGCGGCTCGAAAGGAGACCCGACAGGCTAGGGAGATAGCGGCTGGTAAGCCCTTTCTTTTATAGACTAAGTTCGGCTACCCAAAGTATGCTCTGCTTAACCAAATGTGCAGTTCTCCAGACGCGCTCTTGGATCTGCCGAAGAGTGTTTCCGACGCGGCGCAGTTCTTCCAAGCATACACAAGATGTCCGGAGCTGCCATGAAGGACATCGTGATTCGGCTATGGCCAGCCGAACTCGTTCCGAGCAGCTATTTTGGTTTGGTGCAGCGGCTTGTCGATGCAGTGCCGCATATTGACTCCATCAAGCATTCGGCGTCCATAAAAGGTGCCCAGATGGCCTTCGCCTGCGTCAAGATGTACTGGACAAAGATGAGGGCCACTTATGTTGCAACCAAGGGTCCGCCTGGAGGCAAGGACCATCGCATGCCGGAGCATTATTTGGAGGATGTCCTAGAGGGCGCCCTCTTGATAGAGGATTAGTGCTCGAAGGATATTATATTTGAATGAATGTACAAAAATTATGAAAACAATATTATGATACGTTAAAGCTCTGTTATATACCTTTGCCATTATTTCCTCCTGCGCGGTCGTTTCTTATAACCTGAAAGTTTGCCAGTCGTCGGCTTCGGCCCCCTCGCATATAATACGGGGGTGTTCGGAATAGCACCTGATCACTCTTAACCCAACGTATTGGTCTGGAACGGAGGTGTTAGTGCGGCGAACTAGGCAATCGGACTATAGGGCTTTAACACCTTCACTTAGCCATAGGAGTTTTATGATGGGTCTACGATGTAGCCCCTGGTATGTACGCAATTATCCTAATACGGTCAGGGGTCGAGGGCTGAGGAAAAAGGCTTTGTACATGCTTCAAAATAGAGTTTTTGGTCTACAAAAAATCTTTTGGACCTCCTGTCGCACGTCTGCGCTGCTTGTGCTTCCACGAAAAGGCTTCCGTAGAGGGAGCAATCCCTGGTTATTTGTAGGAAAGCCGGGCTCATAAAGAGTCCTTTCAGGTCCATAGGACGGACATGTATCCATTCCCCTGTGGCAAAGAGAAAAAGAAAAAAAGGTTAGAAAAGAGAAACGACTAAAGTCCAGACGAACCGCTTTGTAGGCCTGCCCGTATTGTGCCTCCGTCGATGACCAAGGTATTTTGAGTGCATAATTATGTATGCGCGGTGCAGACTCCGCGGATATAAGAGGCGAATGACGGAGGCAGAGCTGCTAATCCATCTCTAAAATGACCAGTCTTGTGTAGTAGAGGCCGGCGGTTTAATGACCGATGAGATATGCGACTTGAGGAGGCCGCTTTTTACGTTGGCTGTGATTGCCACAGTGTGCCCCTCAGTGCGGAGGGAGTGTTCCTTGTCTCTGTTGAATGACTTCTTTCGTTGACCGGTTTTGGAGCCACTAAATCCGATGTTGACCATTATGTCTTGGGTTCCCGCATTATTTTTGCGACGCTTGACTTTATTGCGTCGTGGCTTGCCATTGGCGTCCCTGACCTCGGACGTGCCAGGATCGCCCGCGCTATTGCTTCTACGAGCGAGCCAGCTATCTTCTCCCGCGCAAAAGTGGGTCATCAGTGCGGTGAGAGCTATCATGGACTTTGGCTTTTCTTGGCCGAGGTGGCGGGCGGGCCACTCGTCGCAGATGCTATGTTTAAAGGCCGCAAGTGCTTCGGCGTCCGGACAGTCAACAATTTGGTTCTTTTTAATTAGGAACCTATTCCAGAGTTTCCTAGCTGATTCTCCGGGCTGCTGGATGATGTGACCGAGGTCATCGGCGTCCGGAGGCCGGACATTTGTACCTTGGAAATTGTCGCAAAAGGCCTCTTCCAAGTCTTCCCAGCTGCCAATGGAGTTCTCTGGGAGGCTGTTTAGCCAGTGCTGGGCTGGTCCCTTTAATTTTAGTGGGAGATATTTAATGGTGTGGAGTTCATCACCATGGGCCATGTGGATATGGAGAAGAAAATCCTCAATCCATACTGCGGGGTCGGTCATTCCACCATATGATTCAATATTCATGGGTTTAAACCTTTCTGGGAATTCATGCTCCATTACTTCATCAGTGAAGCAGAGGGGGTGTGCGGCGCCTCTATATCGGGCCAAGTCGAAACGTAGCTCGGATGGAGTCCGTCTGCAATTTTTGGCCCGGACGTGGTTATGCTTATCACATCTGGCTTGATAGCCGTCGTCGCGTGTCGGGGCACGCCCTCGTGATCCGTAGATCGATCTGGTCTGACCAGCTCTATTTGCCAGGTCCTGCCGCAGGTCATATGTGTATCCCCAAGCTGTTGTGTCTCCGCCTTTACGGCGAGGTGGTATGGGCTGGTGTTTGGCTTGAGTTGCCGCTTTGTCCCGGCCATGTGGTGGTCGGTTAGCCGCATTACGCGCTGATGGTACGGGCTCAGGTGCCTCATCATCGAATTGAGGTAGAAGTTTACGCTTCGGGTAACTTTTGGTTGGGCGCTCGAGGCCGTATTCCTTGGCTGCCAGGACATTAGTCCACCTGTCGTTGTGTAGGTCTTGGTCAGCTTGAACCTGCCGCTGCTTATTTTTCAGGCTCCTTGCAGTGGCTATTAGCCGGCGCTTAAAGTGCTCCTGCTCGAGAGGATCCTCAGGCACGATAAAGTCTTCGTCGCCGAGGCTCACCTCGTCCTCGAAGAGTGGAAGATAATTACTGTCCTTCGAGTCTTCATTTACGGCCTGTTCATCAGGGCTAACTTGCCCATCTTCCCGATCGTCCTGCTCGGAGGTTGGCTCGTCGGGGTTTTCCTGGTCTTCGGCGATGTCCACAGTATTATTATCTCTCATGCCGGTATTGCTGTCTTTTCCATGATGTGATTTAGAGCGGCGCCGCTGACGTCAGTGCTTTGGTTGTATCTCAGGAGGTTTATCCTTGACTAGATTCTTCTCGTTATCTCCGTTACCCTCTTCGGGTGTATCCACCATGTACACGTTATACGAAGAGGTGGCCATCCAACTTCCGGTAAATGGCGGGCTTTGGGCCTGCTCCTCTCCGGCATCGTCGTCCATATCGTTGCTGTCTTCGGAGCCATAATCGAGCATGTCAGTTAAGTCCTCGACAGTGGCTACGAAGTGGGTGGTGGGTGGGACGTAAAATTCCCCTCTCTTAGCCCCTAGTCCGGGCTGGGCGTAGTTCGGACGTTGCTCCTCTGTAATGACGAGGGATCGCATCAAGTCCAGAGCCTCGCTTAAAGGAGAGGTTTGGCCAGGGAGAAAAGAGTGCGTGGAGTACGGTGGGAAGGAGACTTCTTGGCCGAGCTCACACGATGCTGACTTCGAGGGTTCGGAGCCAGTGTCCGCAGAAGAGTCCGGCTTCCTGATGGTTGCCAGCGACACTACTTCCTCCTGTTCTCCTGGACTGGGCTTAGTGGCCGCAGATAGTCCGGCGGGCTCAGGAATCTCGTCTTCGAACCTGGTAATGCGCTCCAGATCTAAGGCCAGAGCGGAGGTTGGGGTCGTGAATCCTTGGAAGATCAAGTCTCCTCGGATATCAGCGACATAGTCCAGATTTCCAAAACTAATCTGGTGACCTGGGGCGTAGCTGTCGATCTGCTCTAGATGGCCAAGCGAGCTAGCCCGCAGTGCGAAGCCGCCAAACACAAAGATCTAGCCGGGGAGAAAGACCTCCCTCGGGGCAGTATTGTTGTAGATGATGGATGGAGCCATCGAACCTTCCGACGACGACAAAGCGGAACTGTCAATGAAAGCACCAACGTCGGTGTCAAAACCGGCGGATCTCGGGTAGGGGGTCCCGAACTGTGTGTCTAAGATTGATGGTAACAGGAGACGGGGGACACAATATTTACCCAGGTTCGGGCCCTCTCGATGGAGGTAATACCCTACTTCCTGCTTTATTGATCTTGATGAATGTGAGGACTAAAAGAGTTGATCTACCACGAGATCGTAATGGCTAAACCCTAGATAGCTAGCCTGTATGATTATGATTGCCTCTACGGACTAAACCCTCCGGTTTATATAGACACCGGAGGGGCCTAGGGTTGTACAGAGTCGGTTTACAGAGGAAGAGATCTTCTTATATGAACGCCAAGCTTGCCATCCACGCAGAGGAGAGTCCCATCCAGACACGGGAGGAAGCCTTCTGTCTTGTACCTTCATGGCCCACCACTCTGTCCCACGTCACATAGCCCGGATGCCCGAGAACCCCTTAATCCAGGACTCCCTCAACTGGTATTCTATCCGGAGAAAATTATCATTCACACATTTGCAAGTGAAGCTATATGTTCATGAGTAGGGCAAAATACATACTCCATTTGACTACATCTTGTTAGTAGGCTGCCAGTCAACATAGAACAATTAAACTGATTAATAATTACTCCCTCCGTCCCATAATGTAAGACGTTTTTTGACACTACAGTAGTGTCAAAAAACGTCTTACATTATGGGACGGAGGGAGTAGAATGTTCTATACTTCACCTCTCAGCGAGGATGGGGCTTTGAAGCTAGGATTGCCATGAACACCTGAATAATCATGTAATGATATTCTAACCGGAGAAAATTATCATTCTTACATTTGTCAAGTGAAAGCTATATGTTCATGAGTAGGGCAAAATACATACTCCATTTGATTACGTCTTGTTAGTAGGTTGCCAGCCAACATAGAGCCATTAAACCAATTGTTAATTAGAATGGGCTATGCTTTGTCCACTTAGCAAGGGCAGAGCTTTTAAGCTAGGATTGTCATCTACACTTGAACATTTTAGTATTATTCTAACCAGAGAAAATTATCAATGCTAGATTTGTCAAGTGAAGCTATATGTTCATGAGTAAGGCAAAATACATACTCCATTTTACTACATCTTGTTAGTAGGCTGCCAACTAACATAAAACAATTAAACCGGTGGATAATTAGAATGGTATATACTAAATCCTCTTGGTGGGGGCAGACATTTTACTACATCTTGTTAGTAGGCTGCCAGCCAACATAAAACAATTAAACCGGTGGATAATTAGAATGGTTTATACTTCATCCTCTCATTGGGGTGGGAACTTTTAATCTAGGATTGTCATCAACACCTAAACAATCATGTATTGGTATTCTAACCGGAGAAAATTATCATTCTTACATTTTTCAAGTGAAGTGTTATGTTCACGAGTAGGGCAAAATACATACTCCATTTTACTACATCTTGTTAGTAGGCTGTCAGCCAACATAAGATAATTAAACCGGTGGATAATTAGAATGGTCTATACTTCATTCTCTCAGCAAGGGCGGAGCTTTTAAGCTAGGATTGTCATCAACTCATGAACAAATGTACTGATATTCTAACTCGAGAAAATTATCATTCTTACAGTTTTCAAGTGAAGCTATATATTCATGTGTAATGCCAAATAAATACTCCATTTTCTAAATCTTGTTAGTAGGCTGCGAGCCAACATAGAACAATTAATCCAATGGACAATTAGAATGGGCTATACTTCACATTGTGAGCCTTTGTCAAGTGAAGCTACCTAGATTTTCGGCTCTGGGGTTTCTCTCTTGGTGGATTTTAAACTCAAATCTTTCAGAGAGTGGGTGCTCAGACAAACTTGTCAGAATCACACGGAGTAGCCAATGGTTCAAGTTGGAATGGGGTGGCTATTTATAGTTGCAACCTTACCGAGGGGCAAATGACAATTTAGGACATGATGTTCAGCCAATGGCCAACCGAAATGTTCCAATGGTCCGATTTCAAACGCACTCGACAACTTTACTTGAGGAACAAGTAAAGTTCACTCATCGGTCCAAAGCATATCTCTCACAACCCAGAAGATCAATATCTCTGCCTGGCAAGTAATGTCTCATAACTCAAAGAGTTTCTTTTAACTCTCATAGGTTCCAGTTTAGCATCAGAGAAACAAGAGTTTCAAACACCATATCCCTCTTGATAGTACGATGGTCCTATGACTCAAGAAAGAGAAGATGAACTATGAAAGAAAATACTTTTGGGGGGTCAATTTCGTCATGCATGATCTTCGATGTTAATTTTCAATGCAACACAAATCATAATCTTCGCAGTTTGTAGCAAACTCCTCAGTACTCACGGGACCTATAATCTCTATGTACTAGAAAATACATTAGTCCCTCACTATTTTTGACAACAATCTCCAAAACACAAGAAGGCAAATTATTGTACCAACAGGTGCGCCCTAAGGCTTGGCCGCGCCACCTGACCGTGTGGGACTCCCTTGGATCCTCTTGTTCTCCCCCTACTAACTCGTCTGTTTTTTTGGCGTCCATAGATATGGATTTTCTAAAAAATCAAAAACATGCAGAAAACAACAACTGACAACTGACAATAGATTAATAGGTCAGTCCAAAAAATAATCTAAATTGTATGAATAGTATATAAAAGTGATATTATAATAACATGAAGCAATCAAAAATTATTGATACATTTGTGACGTATCACATTTCAACCTCCTTTTGAAAATTAAAAAACCTACCTATCATGACTCAAAAAGTCATTTCAAGTTAATTGCAATCATGGTGCCCCAAAATCTCATGGTAGCTTTAATCTGATCAACTGGCCTGGCCAAGGGCACTTAGCCAGGGCGACAACCCTGGGCCCGAGCCACCTAGGTATGTACACCCTTCGTCCTTGAAAAAGTGTACTTCCAACTTTATTGGAGAATCAAACTATCTTAAAGTTTGACCGAGTTTGTGCAAAAGTATATTAATGTTTGTGAAACCAAATAGGAATATGATGAAAATATATTTTATCATGAATGTAATGCTACTGATTTGATGGCATAAATGTTGGTGTATTATTGTATAAATACAATCAAACATAAAAAAATTGATTTTCCAAGAAAGTTGGAAGTACACTCTTTCAAAGACGGAGGGAGTAATAAATTTCTAGAGACCTAGTGCTGAAGGGACTTCCTAATCAAGGAATCAACTAATCGAGGGCTACCCTTTGTGCGAGTTCCGCAGCGGTTACTTTGGTGGATTGAGAGCGCGTCACTTGGCACAACCACCTCCACGTATCACATGCTAGGCGCTCCCTCAACATTTTTATTTTTATTTTTCTATACGTGTTTTCGGGTTTTTGTTTTTTGGCTTTCGTCCATTTTAGGGGAAAAGAAAAATATCCGTGGTTTTCTTTGCTTCCATGAGAATCACAAATTTGCTTCGTGGAGACACATATTTGCTTCTCCGAGAAAAAAAACATATTTTTTGCTACCACTAGAAGCATAGATTTGCTTATCATGAAGGCGCGGATTTGTTTTCGCGAGCTTTGCCTCTCGAAAAAGGAAAAACACATTTTTCTTGTTTTCACGAGAAGCACATATTTGCTTCTCGTAAAGACACGGATTTACTTACGCGAGACACAACTTCGCCTCTTGAGAAAGAAAAAAAATGCATTTTTTTTCGTGAGAGAAAGAAGAAAAAATTGAAGAAGAAAAAATGTCCTTGTGGCTCCGGAGCGAGAGAGAACATGGAGCCAGTGATGGAGATGAGCGTTGAGAGGCCGAGTGCGGTGATGGGTGCGAGTAGGCAGCTCGCCGGAGAAGGGCACGGAGACCGAGGGGTTCAGTGGGTTGGGGTTTTTGGAGAAGGGAAGGCGTTGGGTCAAGTGGTCAACCTCCGTGGTGATAATGACAGCTTTTCTCTTCTCTTGCAAGCCATCCCTCCCACCCATCACCTCCGTCCCATCACCAGAAATCCCTCATCATCATCCATCACATTGGTAGTACGCGTTTGATTTTCAAACACAGATATTACCGCCCATAGTAATCCGGTTAAAGTTAGGGTGTTGCTTAGTGTTTTAAGATTTGTTTCGGTGATAATTTAATAGCTTTGGTATTTGCCAAGTTGCCAAGAAAAAGTAACTATTTTGATTGTCACGTTGAGAATCATCCGACCTGGACCACTATTTCTCTGCCGAATTTTCACACATTATTTTGAACGCATGTGTGAAAGATTCATAAAAACTAGACGACAACCCGCACGTTTCTAAGAATTTAAAGTAGTAGTGTTTAGGAGAAGGATTTATGGAATTAGAAATAATAGAACTATGAAAATAAACACAACTATATATTTCCGTGAACATTTGATGGAATGGTAGTGCTGGAATTTTTGTCTATTTGGGCCTAGCCCAATAGCAGTTTCAGAAATTCTTAATAAATCCTAGAGGCCCACGCATCCCATTCGTGTAACGTAAGAGGTGGAACTAAAGTTTAGTCCCACATTGCTAGTTTAGAGGGAGTTGGACCTCTTTATAAGGGAGGCTCTTTCCCCACTTGTATGAGCATGAGAACAAGAGGGACATCCACTCGCGCTCCTTCTTCGCCGCCCGCCTCGTCGGGAATGAGTCGAGCCGATGTCTAAATTTTTGCCACGCACTACGAGTATACAAAAGGTCACACGGAAGCTGAAAGTTTTTGTGATAGTGGAGTTTGAATGCTGGTTGTTCGCTTTGTCTTTGTTTCTTCGTCTCACCTTCCGTCGTTGCCCTCTCGCCTCCTTCTCTTGCGCCTATAAAAGGGAGGTCGCTCCTTTCAGAGAGATGCATCAGAACTCATTCTTCCTCTCGCCACCGGTTCCTAAACACTGCGTTGCTGCTATGATCTTCCTCATTCCGGCTTGCGGCGTGCACCACAGGTCAGGACAGTAGGCCTCCGAAACCGCACCTCTTTGAGTCCTGTACAAGAGAAGGGTGATAAGGTTTTTGGGGAGCGCTCTGCGCGACTACTGACTTCTTTGTCACGGACGCCCCGGACTCCGACGACTACTTCCCCAACGAGGACTACTTCCCCGACGTCGACAACCTCCTCGACGACATGGAGGACACCGACCCCAAGTCCAGTGCCTCTGCTTCGGCCGCTGTCTCGTACGTGTTCTTGTTTTTCCTGTTAGAGGTCCTGTCACAGTTCCTTGTCCTACTGTTTGCCCTAGATATGTTAGGATCTACCTCATATATGCATCTTGACCTACTGTCTGCTCTAGAGATGATCGGTTCTAGATCATATATGCAGATGTTATTTACCTTCTCTTTGTCAAATTCTATGACTTGTTTTATCACTGCTATACTAGTCATGCCTTATCTAGTATTTCTGTTAATAAAATCATTCGGTAAATTGCTCATATTTTCAACAATCCAAAAATCTTATTATAGGCAATTTACCCCGAGTAGTTTTGTTGCTTCCATGAGACCTCCTATGTTTGAGGGTATCCACTATAAGAGGTGGCGCGTGAGAGCAGTCTTATGGTTCCAGACCATGAGCTGCTATGACGCCACTCTTGGCAAACCTGAAGGAGAGCAAGATGCCCAACAGGCACAAGCTTTTTAGAAAAATGGATACCTTGTTTAAGGCTGCTCTCTTGCGTGTTCTTGGTGAGAACATAGTTGATGCTTATGCGTCAATTGATAATGGAAAAGATATGTGGGACGCACTTGAGGCTAAGTTTGGGGTCTCAGATGCTGGCACTGAGCTGTACATCATGTAGCATTTCTATGACTACAGGATGACTGAAGAGCGCTCCGTGGTTGAGCAAGCTCATGAGATGCAGTCATTTGCTAGAGAACTTGAGAACTTCAATTGTATCCTACCAGACAAATTTATTGTCGGAGGTATCATCACTAAGCTTCCCTCCACGTGGAGGAACTTTGGTACCTCACTGAAGCATAAGAGGCAGGAGTTTTCCGTTCCGGATCTCATTGGTACTCTTGATGTGGAAGAAAAGGCGAGCGCAAAGGACAACCGTGCTCAAGGTATTGAGGGAGGTTCTAGTGCCAATCTGGTACAGAAGAAGAACTTCCAGCCCCACAAGTTCAAGAACAAGGGCAAGTTTGATGGTAAAGAAAAGTTTGATGGGAAGAACAAGGCTGTGCAGCACACGAACTTCAAGAAGAAGAATGACAAGAAAAAAGGTGTTTGTCATGTGTGTGGGGATCCTGATCATTGGGCTCCTAGTTGCCCTAATCGCTATGACAAGCGTCATCCTAGGAAAGGCGGCAAGACCGCTAATGTTGTCATTGGAGCCAATGAAATGAAGGATGCTGGGTATGGTATATTTCCCACTATTCTTTCAGTATGTCATTCTCCTGATTGGTTGATTCACACGGGTGCTAATGTGCATGTATGCGGTGATATTTCCATGTTTTCGTCTTAGCAGACCGCAGGGACTTCAACTGTGCTGATGGACAACGGTTCAAGTGCTTATGTTCGTGGTGTTGGCACGGTCGATCTGAAGTTTACTTCGGGAAAGATCGTGCGGCTGAAGAACGTGCATTATGTCCCCTCCGTCAATAAAAATCTTGTTAGCGGATCTCTTCTGTGTAGAGATGGCTACAAGTTTGTCTTTGAGTCAAATAAATTTGTAATTTCCAAGTATGGAACCTTTGTTGGTAAAGGCTATGAGTCAGGAGGCCTATTTCGTTTATCCTTATCAAACGTTTGTAATAAAGTTGTTAATCATATTTGCAACAATAGTGAATCAAATGTGTGGCATTCACGTCTTTGTGATGTTAACTTTGGTTGCATGTCGCGACTAGCGTAGTTGAACTTAATCCCTAGTTTCACCACTGTCAAGGGATCCAAGTGTCAAGTGTGTGTGCAAGCTAAGCAACCTTGTAACTCTCATGTGACTGCGGAAACGAGAAATCTTGCACCACTAGAACTCATACATTCAGATCTATGTGAAATGAATGGTGTTTTGACAAAAGGTGGAAAGAAATATTTCATGACTTTAATTGACGACTCCACTAGATACTGCCGTGTGTATCTTATGAAATCTAAGGATGAGGCTTTGAATTTTTTTTCAAGATCTATAAAGCTGAAGTGGAAAACCAACTTGATCAGAAAATCAAGAGGCTTAGGTCCGATCGTGGTGGAGAGTATTTTTCAAATGAATTTGATGCTTTTTGTGAGGAACATGGTATAATCCATGAGAGGACGCCTCCCTATTCACCTTAGTCAAATGGGGTGGCCAAAAGGAAGAACCGTACTCTAACTGATTTGGTTAACGCCATGTTAGACACACCGGGTCTCTCCAAGGCATGGTGGGGGGGAGGCGATATTGACAACATGTCATGTCCTAAACCGAGTTCCCACAAAGAACAAAGAGATAACTCCATTCGAGGAATGGGAGAAGAAAAGGTTAAAGCTCTCTTATCTACGAACCTAGGGTTGTTTGGCGAAAGTCAATGTGCCAATTCCAAAGAAGCGGAAGCTGGGACCAAAAACTGTGGATTGTGTTTTCTTGGGATATGCTTTTCATAGCACTGGTTATAGATTCTTGGTTGTAAAATCTGAGGTACCTGACATGCATGTCAGTACGATCATGGAGTCGAATGATGCAACTTTCTTTGAAGATATCTTTCCCATGAAGGATATGGCTACCTCATCTAATCAGGAGATGCCTAGTTCATCGAATCAGGAACCAGTTAAAATTACTGAACCTGCCATTTCGATGGAACACTTTGAAAGTCCTGTGGAGGAAAACAATGAAGTTCCTACTAGGAGCAAGACACAAAGGACTGCAAAGTCTTTTGGTGATGATTTTCTTGTGTATCTCATAGATGACACTCCCAGTACTATTTCAGAGGCCTATGCATCTGAAGATGCTGACTATTGGAAGGAAGCAGTTCGTAGCGAGATGGATTCCATCTTGGTGAATGAAACTTGGGAGATAACTGATCGTCCTTATGGGTGCAAACCTATAGTATGCAAATGGGTATTCAATAAGAAGCTTAGGCCTGATGGTGCTATTGAAAAGTACAAGGCTCGACTTGTGGCAAAGGGTTATACCCAAAAGGAAGGTGAAGACTTCTTTGATACTTACTCACCTGTGGCTCGACTGACCACTATTCGAGTTCTACTTTCACTAGCTGCCTCACATGGTCTTCTCGTTCATCAAATGGATGTTAAGACTGCTTTCCTAAATGGAGAGTTGGACGAGGAAATTTATATGGAACAACCAGATGGGTTTGTAATAGATGGTCAGGAAGGGAAAGTGTGCAAGTTGCTAAAGTCTTTGTATGGACTCAAGCAAGCACCCAAACAGTGGAATGAGAAGTTCGAAAGAACTTTAACAGCTACAGGCTTTGTTGTGAACGAAGCTGACAAATGTGTGTACTATCGCCATGGTTGGGGCGAGGGAGTTATGTGTTGCTTGTATGTTGATGACATACTGATTTTCGGAACAAATCTGAATGTTATTAAGGAGGCCAAGGATTTCCTATCTCGCTGTTTTGAGATGAAGGATTTAGGAGTGGCTGATGTCATTCTGAACATCAAGTTGTTGAGAGACGATGATGGTGGGATTACATTGCTTCAATCTCACTATGTGGAAAAGATTTTGAGTCGCTTTGGCTACAGTGACTGCAAGCCCTCTCCAACACCATATGATGCTAGTGTGTTGCTTTGAAAGAATCAAAGAATTACTAGAGACAAATTGAAATATTCTCAGATTATTGGCTCGCTTATGTACTTAGCCAGTGCTACAAGACCTGACATCTCTTTTGCTGTCAGCAAACTGAGCCGGTTTGTTTCAAGACCAGGAGATGTGCATTGTAAAGCTCTAGAGAGAGTTTTGCGTTATTTGAAAGGCACTGCGAATTATGGAATTCACTACACTGGGCACCCAAAGGTGCTTGAAGGGTATAGTGACTCAAACTGGATCTCAGATGTTGATGAGATAAAGGCCACGAGCGGATATGTATTCACTCATGGAGGTGGTGATGTTTCTTGGAAGTATTGCAAGCAGACCATCTTAACGAGGTCAACAATGGAAGCAGAACTCACAGCACTAGATACAACTAAGGTCGAAGCAGATTGGCTTTGCCGGTTCTTGAATGACTTGCCGGTTGTTGAGAAACCTGTATCGGGTATCCTTATGAACTGCGACAATCAAACTGTGATCACGAAAGTGAACAGCTCAAAGGATAACATGAAGTCATCAAGACACGTTCAGAGAAGGTTAAAGTCTGTCAGAAAAATGAGAAACTCCAGAGTTATTGCATTGGATTATATCCAAACGTCTAAAAATCTGGCAGATCCTTTCACTAAGGGTCTATCACGTAATGTGATAGATAATGCATCGAGGGAGATGGGTATGAGACCCACAATATGAGTTGTTCACAGTGGTAACATATTCTTTGTGATCGGAGATCCCGTGAATTAGATGTGGAAGACAAGCTATTGGTCAACTAGGAGGAGAGTACCCTTACTGTTAAAATACCACTCCATGAAGATGCAATACTCTCCTAATCTACATGGCAGGTTGATGTATATCTTAATGTGTTCTAAGTGGCTCTTTGAAGCAGAGATGTTGTCCTGCAGAACATCTTTTGAAGAATGCACCTATATGAGTCTGATTGTTAAACGTCGAAATCTATGAGAGTAGGGTTCTCTCTAGTAAACTCATGAAAGGTCTCGGAGTATGACGCATAAGCTCCACCCGCGGGGAAGACCCATGGTAGCCACGTGTCGGTCAAGGCTTTATGTGAAGCTAGATTCGCAGAAAACTTGCAGTTCAAGGCCCAGTCCACTGTTCAAGTTGCTTACTAGTGTAGCATAGGGTTCTAGGTGGAAGTTCAACTTAACAGTCTCCACTGCAGTACCAGTATATAAAACAGTGTTTTGGAACCAAAGGCAAATTTTCTGTGCCTCTAGGATTTGGTGGGGGATTGCTGAAATTTTTGTCTATTTGGGCCTAGCCCAATAGCAGTTTCAGAAATTCCTAATAAATCCTAAAGGCCCACGCAGCCCATTCATGCAAGGCAAGAGGTGGAACTAAAGTTTAGTCCCACATTGCTAGTTTAGAGGGAGCTGGACCTCTTTATAAGGGAGGCTCTTTCCTCACTTGTATGAGCATGAGAACAAGAGGGACATCCACGCGCGCTCCTCGTCCACCGCCCACCTTGCCACGTCACGCCTCGTCACAAAGTGCCGTGGGTTGCGGGAATGAGCCGAGCCGATGTCTAAATTTTTGCCACACACTACGGGTATACGAAAGGTCACACATAAGCTGAATTTTTTTGTAATAGAGGAGTTTGAATGCTGGCTGTTCGCTTCGTCTTCGTCTCTTCGTCTCACCTTCCGTCGCTGCCCTCTCGCCTCCTTCTCTTGCGCCTATAAAAGGGAGATCGCTCCTCTCAGAGAGATGCATCAGAACTCATTCTTCCTCTCGCCACCGGTTCCTGAATGCTGTGCTGCTGCTACGATCTTCCTCATCCCGGCTTGCGGCGTGCACCGCAGGTCGGGACAGTAGGCCTCCGAAACCATACCCCTTTGAGTCCTGTATGGGAGAAGGGTGATAAGGTTTTTGGGGAGCGCTCTGCGCGACTACCGACTTCTTCGTCACGGACGCCCCGGACTCCTACGACTACTTCCCCAACGACGACTACTTCCCCGACGTCGACAACCTCCTCGACGACATGGAGGACACCGACCCCAAGTCCAGTGCCTCTGCTCCGGCTGCTGTCTCGTACGTGTTCTTATTTTTCCTGTTAGAGGTCCTGTCACAGTTCCTTGTTCTACTGTTTGCCCTAGACATGTTAGGATCTACCTCATATATGCATCTTGATCTACTGTCTGCTCTAGAGATGATTTGTTCTAGCTCATATATGCAAATGTTATTTACCTTCTCTTTGTCAAATTCTATGACTTGTTTTATCATTGCTATACTAGTCATGCTTTATCTAGTTTTTCTGTTAATAAAATCATTCGGTAAATTGCTCATATTTCCAACAGGTAGTATGAAAAGTCGGCAAAATTAACTTATAATATATTCGTATTTTCTCATCTGTTTCTAAGAATTATAGCAGTGTTTAGAGCATCACCAGCCGTTGGCCCCCACAGGCGGCTCGAAAAATCGCTGGCTGGGGGCGAACCGGCGCTAAAATCGGCCTGGGGGCGATCGGGTTCTGAGTCGACGCCCCCAGGGTCGGCCTCATGCGCCTGGTTTTAATTTTTTTGAACATTTATTTGACTAAAATTCGGCGAACGGGACAAATATTCGGCGAAATAGTACATTATTTCGGCGAATTGAAATAGTTCTTTTTTACATAGATAAAATACTTCAAAAAACAAATAGGCCGCGGCTACAAGCCGAATAACGCGCTGAGAGAGGACGATGACACCTCCCTCGTCGCGGCCATGGCGCCAAGCGGCGAACTGCTAAAGGCGCGGTGCTGGTGCTCCAGCTCCGTCCGTGCCCAGTCTTCGCGCGCTCACTTCAAGGCCGCCGCGTCGTTGAGCCCTGGTTCCGCCTTCACGGCGGCGAGCCCTGGCTCCATCTTCACGAGGCGAGCCCCGGCTCCGTCTTCGGCTTGACGAAGCGAGGAGGAGCCGAGGAGGAGGCGCACCCGCCCTCGTTGATGACGATGCCGGCGCTGTGGGTGCGCCTGCCGAGCGGCGTCTCGGCGGTCTCCGCGGGCTCGGCCTTAACGCCGAGCAATGCCGACGAGCCGAAGGAGTGGGAGGAGGAGCAGGAGGAGGAAGAAGAGGAGCCGGTCCGGCACGGCATCCATTGGCCGCCGCTCCGGCGGGGGACCGGGGCGGCAGGGTATATCAATGGCGGGTCGTTGCCGCCCTCGAGGTGCTCGAGGACGGCATGGAGAGTGATAATGATGGCTTTTCTTTTCTCTTGCAAGCCATCCCTCCCATCCATCACCTCCGACCCATCACCGGCAATCCCTCAACATCATCATCCATCTAATTGGTAGTGCGCGTTTAATTTTCAAACACAGATATTACCGTCCATAGTAATCCGGTTAAAGTTAGGGTGTTGCTTAGTGTTTTTAGATTTGTTTCGCTGATAATTTAACAGCTTTGGTATTTATCAAGTTGCCAAGAAAAAGTAAATATTTTCATTGTCACACTGAGAATCATCCGCCCTGGACCACCATTTCTGTGCCGATTTTCCACACATTATTTAAAACACATGTGTGAAAGATTCCTAAAACTAGATGATATCCCGCACGTTTCTAAGAATTTATAGCAATGTTTAGGAGAAGGATTTATGGAATGAGAAATAATTGTACTATGAAAATAAACACAACTATATATTTCCGTGAACCTTTGATGGAATGGTAGTATGAAAAGTCGGCAAAATTAACACATAGTAGAATATCTTCATATTTTCTCAATTGAATGCATTCTAAGACAAAAGGAAGAAACGTATGTATAGTACAATCAGATTGTTCTCGTAATAATTCAAGATAATATACTTTGGTTGTCTATATTAGAAGAGCATCGGAGCGTAAAAACATAGAAATTCCATCCTAAGTCCCAAGCCTTGCGGTGTTAATGCGCACAAATAGGTGTTTGCTTGCATTGTCCGCCATGATTCAATTTTTTAGAGAATAACCAAAGGAGTACAAAATGAGATGGTTCATGAGAAGGGCAAAATACATATTCCATTTTGCTACGTCATATTAGTAGGCGGCCAACCATCATAGAACAATTAAACTGAGGGATAATCGGAATGGGCTATAATTCATCCTCTCAGCAAGGGCGGAGCATTTAAGCTAGGATTGTCATCAACACCTCAACATTCATAATGATATTCTAACCGAAGGAAGTTACCATGAGAGTGGTATGTGCACCATTGGAACAAGGACGCGTCGCATAATGCCATCTATAGAGCAGTAGAGCAGGAGGGATACGTAGCGTTGAGCATTCGGTGACTACGCCCTTTGATATCCATGCCGTCATGGCACACCGCGCCTGCATGTCGTGTAATCATAGTTAATTAAGCAAAAATTATTTTCATTACGTGATAGTAATTCCTTTCTGAATCACACACGCTCCGTGTTGGGCATGCACCTTTTGAACGTCCACCCAGTGTCCGCGAATCCGAAATTTGTTCATGGCAAATTCAAGAAATTTTCACCCGCAAAGAAAAAAATCATGAAATGTTCGTGAACTTAAAATATATGTAGCTATTCTAGAAAAATGTTCAAGTATTAAAAAAATGTTCACAAATACAAAATATGTTCAAGTATTCTAGAAAAAAATTAAGTATTCAAAAACAATGTTCGCGGAATCAAACTATGTTCAAGGTTTCCAGAAAAATTCAAGTATTCAAAACAAATGTTTGTGAATTTGAGTATTGTTCACAAATTCGGAAATGTTCTAGCATTAAAAATTTGTGCACAGCAAATTCAAAAAATGTTCACACATTCCGAAGAGAGAGCAAAGCCCCCCTCCCCCTCCCTCCCCCCCCACCACCCCCACCGCGCGCGCCTCGATAGGGCACGGGGGGAGCGATCTCGTGTCGTCGCCCCTTAGCCTTCCCCGCTTCCCTTTCCTTCCTCGCCGCCGCTAGAGGCTGGCGTCGGGCAAGCCTAGGACTTAGCCAAGGAAGGTGTCGGCGGGGAGCTTGTTGTCGCGCTCGGTGGTGGGCGCTTGGATCGGATCCGCCTGATCCGTCCGGCCGCTCGAAGGAGCTCCGTGTGGGGCAGCGGGGGCGGTGATCCGGGTTGAGCTCCTGGATCGGATCCGCCTGATCCGTCCGGCCGCTCGAAGGAGTTCCGTGTGGGGCAGCGGGGGCGGTGATCCGGGTTGAGCTCTTGGATCGGATCCGTCCGTTTCGTTCGATCCTTCCGACTGTTCGGAACACTACGGGTGCCTGGCAGTCGGGTTCGCCCGCAGGTGCCTGATCTGGATCGGGACGCCTAGTAGCCTTCGTCTCGTGCTCGGTATGCCTCTCCGTGTGGATCTGGATCACAAGACTTGCTGATTCTCGATGCAGTTTAAGCTTGAGGTGGGGGTTCAGATTGGCAGAAATCCCTAGTCGGCCTTTCGGTCGCGGCAATGGCTGACACCCTAGGGCACTGTTTTCTTGTCTATGGAGACGCTTGTAGGATTTGCTTCAACTTCCACCACGCCGTTTGTGTCCCGGATGAAAGCCCTAACCGTGGTGGGCGACGACGGCGCCTTCAGCGTCGTTCCACCACACCATTTTTTAAGGTTTCGGCTTGGGAGCTGTGTGGATGGTGGACACTGTTGGGTTGGCGTTGGTGGTGATCTAGATTAGGAGATGGTGTGGCATCGTATCTACCACATCGACAACGGCAGATCTTGGCGGCATGGTGCAAGGGAGTCTTGACAGCACATGCATCTTGATGGACGAGCGCAAGGCGGTGGTGCTCTCTGGCATCATGGTGACATCGACGGCAGTACGACTAGCAAGGTGAATGCGTTGACCGCTCCTGGAGATGGAATGGTGGAAGATGGCGGCGGCGGATCCAGAGCATCCGCATGCGGTGCGCGGGGCAGCCCGGCCAGACTGGGTGGTGCTCTCGGCCCGATGCGGGGCAAATGCGTGTGGCTACCGGATTAGATAGTGCGCGTTCATGCGGTTCGAGCACATTATCATATGTTGCGACTTTTTTCGCCGGATGAGTGGCTTTGTATTGATCCATGTATTCATGTTATCAGACTGTTAAATAATAATACAGATGGTTGTATGCATCGATTGATGCAGAGACCGGGGTCATCCTGGTTTTTTCTTAAATCGCAGATTCAGAAAATGTATTCAAAATGTGTTAATGGTGAAATCAAATAATGTCCGATGTAAAAAATGTTCGTGAATACAAAACAAGTTCATGGCAAATTCAAAAATATTTGGGAATTCAAAAATATGTTCAAGTATTCTAGAAACAATTCAATAAAAAGTTCGCGAATTCAAATATTGTTCACGAGTTAAAAATGTTTAAGAATTGGAAATATGTTTGCAAATTCAAAAAATATTCACAATTCAATAGATGTTGACCGTAAATTCAAAAGTTGTTCATGAATTCAATAAATGTTCATGGATTCAATAAATGTTCATGGATTCAATAAATGTTCGCGGAGAATTCAAAATATACTCACAAATCCAGAAATGTGCACATATTCAATAAATGTCTGTAAATTGAAAAAAAATCACATATCAGTTATCAGTTGGGCTAATCGGACGACACATGACGAGGACAAAACCATGCGCTTGAAATAGGCCGCCGGCACAAGACGGAGCTGGCCGCGTGTGCCAGCATCACGTAGAGGATGTTTCAGATGCTGTGTTCGCCAGAGCAGTGCATCATTAAATCTATCTCGGGCCCACTAATGTATATTGTATCGGATCTACAGGAAACGGACGGCAAAAGATACCGTGACCATGCGAGGACGAGCGCTCTTGTGTATTTTTGAAGTTACCATCTCATATTTGTCAAGTGAAGCTATAGGTTTGAAGAGATAACATCTACTAGTAAGTGCTTAGCCTTGGAGAAGATTGCTGATTATAATTACACATGCTTGCTTGAAAACTGAAACACATCAATCATCAATGCCCTTATTTATCAGCACACTTTACATCCCAAGACCCAGGGAAGAATATGAAGAGTATTGAATTCTGAATATCTATTATTGCCTCGAAGGGCTGTTTATATAAGATACAAGACTTGGGAGCCAAGGATAGTAGAGATAGATTACAACTTGAACTACCAAATACATAAACCAAATATATACTCTAA
>NC_041381.1:96269149-96279649 GCF_002162155.2 Triticum dicoccoides
GTCAACATCAGGTGTAACGATGTTGAGACTGGAGCGAATGCCAGTGAATGTTGCAGTGGGGATCCCCTTGGTGAAAATATCAACAAATTGCGCAGTGGTAGGAACATGAAGCACACAGACCTCGCCAAGAGCCAGTTTCTCACGAACAAAATGAATATCAATCTCGATGTGTTTGGTGCAACAATGCTGAACAGAATTGGACGCCATGTAGACTGCAGAAACATTGTCACAATAAACAATTGTTGCACACTCAATTGGTTGATGAAGCTCAACCAGAAGCTGACGGAGCCACACCACCTCGTCCATAGAATGAGCAACAGACCTATATTCAGCTTCTGCAGAAGATCTGGAAACTGTAACTTTCCTTTTAGAAGACCAAGAAACAAGATTGTCAGCCAAATAAACACAAAAGCCGGATGTAGATTGTCGAGTATCTGGACAACCCGCCCAGTCTGCATCAGAATAAACTGTCAAGCTTGTTGGAGAGGAAGAGTTAAGAAGAAGACCATGATCAATAGTACCTTTGAGATACCGAAGTAATCTCTTGACATGAGAAAAATGAGGAACACGGGGATCATGCATATATAAGCACGCTTGTTGAACAAAATAAGATATATCAGGACGAGTGAGAGTGGCATATTGGAGAGCACCAGTGATACTACGATATAGTGTAGGATCAGAAAAAGGTTCACCATCGGCCGACAACTTGGTACCAACATCGACCGGCGTACGACAGGGTTGACAGTCAGTCATCCCCGCATGAGAGAGCAAGTCAAGAAGATACTGGCGTTGAGAGAGAAAGAGTGTAGATGAAGTGCGGGAAACATTGATCCCAAGAAAGTGATGAAGAGGACCAAGGTCAGTGTCGTGGAATGAACACGTCAGATGTCCTAGTGAGAGGACTTAGTTATGGAGCCATCGCAACGAGATTAGCTTAAAGGGGTTAAATCGGACAAAGGACACGGGGAGTTTATACTAGTTCGGCCCCTTTGCAGTGAAGGTAAAAGCCTACAATCCAGTTGTGGTGGAATTGATGGGGTCTCGATGATCACGGAGCGAATCCGCTTTTCCTGTCTCTCGAGTTGTTGTTTTCTTGTCCCTGAACCGCTGTTGGGTCGTCCCTTTATATACACAGGTTGACGCCCGGCGGTTTACAGAATACCGAGGCCGGTTCATACACATGCCCGGCTCGGTTTCTACCTTTCCCTATCTTACAACGCAAGTTACATATCTCATGGCGGTTTATGTCTATGGGCCCTAATCCGCCCTTGGGCTCTGGGCCTCTAAGTCTCTGTAGTAAAGCGCCATATTCCTTGTCTTCATGGGCTTCAATATGGATGAGCATAACCCGGCCCCTCCTGGGAGGTTTATACTCAGTAGTTATATCCCCAACATTAGGCCCCAGATTGATTTGAACTTGTTCATGTCAATCTTCAACACTTAGGAAAACTCCTTCTTGAACATCCTCGTATGATCCTTGTAAACCGCCATGACGTCTCCTCCATAGGAACTTGATAAACCGCCATGACTTCATCTTCCAAGATTGTAATAAATCGCCATGACGTCATCTCTATATAAAAACCTGTAAATACTTTCTTTTTATTAATGAACCTCCGAAAACCGAGGCGACAGCTGTGTCAGATATCCATTTTTTGGGTTCCTCGATTCCCGCGCCTATCACTTATCCCTTCGCCTTATAAATAGGACCAAGGGTCATTCTTTCCCTTCCGCTTCGTGCCTTTCGCCTCATCGTCTTCCTTGCGTCGCCCTGGTGCTTGAGTACAGTCGCCATCATCAACCTTCGCTTCTGCACGACCAATGACTGCTGCATCAACCTGATCTGACCAGAGAAACGCAACGCCTCTCCGCCACTCCTTCAACCTTTGTAAGTTTTCTTCTTCTTCACCTCAGATCTACCATTAGGGTTTCATTGTTCTTCTGTGTTCTTCAGTGTTCATCAATGTTCATTGCTGTCCCATGGATCTTTTGACAAAACGCGACCTTTTTTCCTGTGCGGCCATAACTAGACGTTGTTTTTCTTCATCATAGCATCTCTTTTATCAGTAAACATATCCCATCTGGCCTTTAGCTGTTCCGCTGACACCGCCTAGGGCTTTTGAATTTTCTTCTTCTTTTTAAGACTGCGATAGATCCAAAATTATAGTTACAACTTGTAAAACCTGGTTGTGCAATACTTAGGAATTTCTCAGATCTATAGCTTCCGCACCATTGTAGGCGGTTTAACCTTTAAAAGATGATAACCCGCCAGGTACCATTAGCCCTCTCTTAAACCGCCAACTCAACCTCAACGTTTAAACAATCCGGTTTATTATGCATATATGCTTCAATTTCTTCCTCCTTCTGTCCTTAGGCCGGTTTATCTGCATTAGTCATGAATCTTTAAACCGGCATTGATCATTTTTCTAGCTTTTCATTGAAATGGCGAAACAGTTCTATGCTTGCAATTGGGTCCCTTCCCGGGTTACTGAAGAGCAACTGACTGGGTACGTTGTGACTAGCGCTTTAGCGAGCAATGTAACCATCCACTGGAGGGTCCCCGGTTTAGAAAATCCTCTTGAGCCCCAGAATGGAGAAGTGATTGTATTTACTGATCATCTGAATTGAGGGTTCAGCCCGCCCAGATCAAAATTCTTTCATGATGTTCTTGCTAGCTTCCAGATCCGCCCTCAAGATATTGGACCGAACTCTGTGTCCAATATATGCAACTTTCAAGTATTTTGTGAAGTCTATCTGTAAGAGGAACCCACTGTGGAACTATTCCAGGACTTCTTTTACTTAAACTGCCGTACTGAATTTACGGACGGGCCCAACACTGAAGTCGGGGGCGTTTCAATCCAGAAGAGAAAGGATGTTGACTTCCCTCATGCCAAACATCATAGCCATCCTAAGGACTGGAATCAGACTTGCTTTTACTGCCACAATACAACTCGACACAATGAAAATCCTCTGCCGGGTTATCGTGCATACCGGCTTACCAAAACTCATCCAGTTCCTCAACGACTAACTGCCAAAGAATGATCAAAATATGCCCCTCAACTAGCAAAACACAGGGCTTTAGTGGCCAATGGTCTGACAAGCATTGATTTCGTTCGATTCTGGTGTCTTGGAGCATTTTGCCTTTAAGCCGGTGCCCCGGTTTAATGTGTGAATACACAGGGGATCTAAACGACCCTTAGCATCATGTTAACATCCAACTCACGGATGATGAAGTCATCGAAGCTGTCAAGAAAATGCTTGATGAACCGGTGGCTGCATGTAGCAGAGTAGGGCTTAGCCCCTTCTATGCGTCCAACAAACTGCCAGCTGTAAGAATTATCTTATTTTTGCCTTAATCGATCCCTTCTTAATCATTCCTTTATAACTTGTTGTCCATCTGCGTAGGGTGATGATCCGTTTTGGAAGAGGAAAACACAGGATAAACCGGCGAGAGCTCCTCGCGTCAAGACCAGGGTTACAAAGAAACCCGCAAAGAAAAGAACCCCCGAAGCCTCTGACTTGCCCAATGACGAAGAGATCGATGACCCGGACTCAGAGGTAGAACTAGATTCTCTTGGTTCTTTTTTCATACACCTCATTGACAATGATTATTATCAGGATGATGCGGAAGCTAGCCACGCTGGTGAAGCAGAGGCAATTGTTCTATCTTCTGACTCAAATCATGTGCCAGTACCAAAACTCCGTCGAGTAGTCCGGAAAGTAAAATATTCACACCCTCTTGCTTATTCGGATCCACACTTTTCTTTGAAGACACAGTAGTATGAAGCTCGCCGCACAACCCGACACAGTGGTGAAGTGGTTACCTCCTCCGGTTTACCATATTCTCCGGTTCGCAAACGCCATCAAGAGGTCTCTTGTACTTCTAATACACTTTATCCCAAGGCGGGTTGCTTCCGATATCCTCTTAATCTGTATGATTCAAATTATCAGGGAACTTCCCATTCATCCTCCGGCGATTCATCAACCACAGAGATGCCTCCACTCAAGACCGTCCCTAGGTAAGCATACTATACTTAATTGTTTATGCCTTGCACTGGTTTATTGTACTAACCTCTGTGTTTATTCTTTTTTGTGCCAAAGCTAGACTTAGCAAAAAAGCCAAGCTGACTACACCAGCTGATGATAATCTGGCCACTACACTGGAGAGGACCTCAGAGCCTCTTGATCAGGATGCTGACATTACTCTGGATGATCCGGTACCTCAGGGTCAGGATACTTTTGTTGAGCTGGCAAAAATGATCCAACGAGCCAGTCTGCTGATCCGCCAAGCCCAGCTGCCGATCCACCAAGCCCAGCAAGGACATGTGCTAAATCGCCAAGCCCAAACAAAACTGTTGATGGCACCATAGATGATGTTGAGATTACCGGCTTTGGCCATACTGCTCCTGGCAACCCCGTCGCTTTATCAAAGCATAGTGCCAAGGAAGAATTCTCCGCTGTGGACAAAGGCAAATGGAAAACTGATTTATCAAGCTATGCCCACCTCAATGCTCAGGACATCCACTCTGGATATCTAAACCGTCTGTGTACCAGCCGCGATTATGAAGCCGGTTTAGTAGGTCTGATGAAAGAGCGATATTAGGTAAATATCTGTTCCTTTGCATAAATTCTTTTTCCTTATAACCTGCTTCAATTATCAACTCCAGTAGCCCCCAAGGGTCGGTTCATCAATATGAATGTGAACCGGGACTTGTAGTAGGATAAGATTGGATTTTGCTTGTGTAGCCCCTATAAACCACTTTATACCTTTAGGATAGTCTGGTTTATACATCAAAATTCCTTTCAGTCACCAACATGATCCGGTTGTGGAGAAACAAAACTTGATAACCTTGAATTGATTTGATATGCATTAGCCCCAAGTGCCAAGTATATAATTGTGTTATGTGCTTGGGACTTAAAATATCAGTTGAGAAAAAGCAATCCTCATTAGCCCCCAAGTGCCAAGTGTATAACCTATTATGCGCTTGGGACTTTCAAAAAAGTATTACCAACTTATTAACTGTCTCATGCAGGCTAACTTGACCAACAAAGATTCTCAAATCGCCGACCTCCAAGAAAACATCAAGTCCCAGCAAGCCGAAACTTCAAAGGCCAAAGAAGAACTGAAGGGCGCTTTAACAACCATGGAGCAATTGAAGGATGGCTTCAAGGGCGAACGAGCAGATTGGGAGGCTGAAAAAACAACTTTGCTAAAGCGGGCGGAGGATGCTGAAGCAGCCCTTAAACCGGTGACAGAAGAACTGACTGGATTAAAGCAGCAAATCAACGCTATGACCTCTGCTATTTTTGGTAAGTACCTTGTCGGTGTCAAAACCGGCGGATCTTGGGTAGGGGGTCCCGAACTGTGCGTCTAGGCGGATGGTAACAGGAGACAAGGGACACGATGTTTTTACCCAGGTTCGGGCCCTCTTGATGGAGGTAAAACCCTACGTCCTGCTTGATTGATATTGATGATGTGGGTATTACAAGAGTAGATCTACCACGAGATCAAGGAGGCTAAACCCTAGAAGCTAGCCTATGGTATGATTGTTGTTCGTCCTACGAACTAAAACCATCCGATTTATATAGACACTGGAGAGGGCTAGGCTTACACAGAGTCGGTTACAATGGTAGGAGATCTACATATCCGTATCGCCAAGCTTGCCTTCGACGCCAAGGAAAGTCCCATCCGGACATGGGACGAAGTCTTCAATCTTGTATCTTTATAGTCTTGGAGTCCGGCCGATGATGATAGTTCGGCTATCCGGATACCCCCTAGTCCAGGACTCCCTCATACCCTCTTCATGAACTGTACTTAATCATCCTTGAAATCACCGGTTTAACAATAATATTGTAGCCATCGCAGGTAGCCGTGTTTTCCATCTCCGTTCAGACATGCGCAAAAAACTAAAGGTTGCATATACCTTGATAGAGCAATTATATACCGGCGCTCAACGGGTCATCTGCAAAGCATCGTACAATAAACCGCCACCAACTTTAATCAAGGATACATTGGCCAAGTTATCCATGACGCCTGCCCAGCTAGAAGAGGTGAAGAGATCTGCGGCAAGGGCCAGTGCACTGTCTGCACTGACTCAAGCTAAGGCCTGGATAGCTAATCTTCATCCGAAAGACATTGGGAATGGCTATCCCAGCCAAAAAGAAGATGGGTCGGAATTTGAAAATGATGCCCTTAGAGCTTTGACAAAGGAAATGCATCCACTTGCGAGTAAGCTGGCTGAGGAGACTGATTTGTCTTTCCACCGGTCGATTTATGACACAGAGAACAGACGATTGATGCATCGGTTTATGAAGCGCAAAATCTTATCCCGCCAATCCGTAAGCATACTTATGCCCCTGATGTTGAACCGTCCGATATTATAAGAGACGAAGCTGTCTTCCGAGCTTTATCTGGGATTGACTGGGCAACCATTAACTTCCAGCCACTGGGTGGGGAGGCGGAGGGTGAACCGGCGGAGGGTGAACCGGCGCAGGATGATCCGCAACCTTCACATCAACCTGAGGAAGAATCATAATCCGGAAGCCGGTGTATCGTCTGCACACTGTTTATCCTTGTGAAAAACAATTATCCTTTTGGGTAGTCAAAAACGCCTTGTAATAGGCTAGCTTAAACACTTGGTCTGCTATGCCATCGTGCATAGCCACTTTGCCTGATACTGTTTAATCTGCCATGATATGCATTGTCTGCTTATGATCCTTAGTAGTTTTATGCAATCTTGTTTCTGCATAGAATAAACTTAAAATTGCCCTGGCGGTTTACCGCCAGACAGGTTATGATACCCAATATAAAGCCAGGGTTTATAACCAAGGCTGTAAAACAATGAAATATGAAATACATCATACCTGTGATATTGAATCACATCGTTGGTTTACCAACTTTCTTGTAGTAAGGGTGATAACCCAAATCTTGAGTGCTGATAACTCCCACCATGCTGTGCTGGTTTTATAATAAGCCATGCCGGGTTATGATAAACATCGGATGATCATCCTGGCGACTTATAGTCAATGCCAGGCCAGGTTAACAAACACCGGTTTATAATTGGTTGTGTACTAACAACTTATAGTTGAAAGCCACGCCGGGTTAACAAACACCGAGTTATATTGATGACTTATAGTCAGGCTAGGTCAATAGACGCCGGTTTACCTCAAAACCTTATCAAAGGAGAAAAACTTTGACAAAGAAAAGCAAATGAAAAACTTGTAGTCAAGGCTTTTCAAGGGCTGCCAGGCTCAAATTCGAGGCCTTTCATGGGCTGCCAGGCCACTGAGTTAAAACATTTTACAAAGCCTTTTAAGATGGGCCTCACATTAACCAATCGTTGTTTTAACGTTGACAAGTTCAGGGTCTGTATAAGATTGACTTGTGAAATGTTCGGCGGGTCATACCAGGATTACCTGGACGGAGTGGCTTACTTGATGAAGGCCGGTTAACCCGGGGTTTTAGGTGAATACACCTGGCTTCCAAGCCTGGCTTGATAGCCTATTACAAGGGTCCTTTAAAACTCTTTGTTGCTGTGAACAAAGAGCCCCCAGGTAACATTGTGTGCTGTGCTCAGTGGGTACCTATATTTGAGCTGTGCGTGACAACAGACTCTCTTTGGTCCCTTGGGTGTGAAGCCCCCAGGCTTTGTTGTGGCTTTATAAGCCGGTTTAATGGATAAGCAGAACTCCGCTTTATAAGCATAAGCCTCTATGTAACGAAGAAGATATATAAGATGAAACAGCAGAGGCCCCGCTTTAGCAAGGATGCCGGTTTATTTATTGATCATAATATGTACATTGTCAAAAATATATACATGATAGGAGCCTATCGCTCAGGTATAGTAAGGCCGAAGATGAGCAATATTCCATGGCCGGTGGGTCTCCTCCTCCGACTTGCGTAAGTCTTTGTGCTCTCGAACATCGATGAGGTAGTATGACCCATTGTTCAGATTCTTGCTGACCACAAAGGGCCCCTCCCAAGGTGAGGATAACTTGTGCATGTTGGACTGATCTTGGATAAGCCGAAGCACTAAGTCGCCTTCTTGAAAAGCTCTGGTTTTAACCCGGCGGTTGTGATAACGCCGCAGGTCTTGCTGATAAATCACCGAATGAGCTGCCGCAATATCCCGTTTTTCATCTAATAGGTCCAATACATCTTGGTGTGCTCTTTCATTATCCGCTTCAACATAAGCTGCCACTCGGGGCGAGTCATGGCGAATATCACTTGGGAGAACTGCTTCCGCTCCATAAACCATGAAAAAGGGTGTGTAACCCGTAGATCTATTGGGGATGGTGTTAATTCTCCATAAAACGGAAGGCAACTCTTCCACCCAACAACCTGACGTCCTCTGCAAAGGGACCATAAGCCGGGGCTTGATACCCGAATTTCTTGATTAGCTCTCTCCGCTTGACCATTAGACTGGGGGTGAGCCACTAAGAACACATCAAGCCGGATGTGCTCTCGTTGACAGAACTCTTCCATAGCACCCTTAGAGAGATTTGTGCCATTATCTGTTATAATGCTGTGTGGAAAACCAAAGTGAAAAATCACCCTTTTCATGAATTGAACCGCCGTGGCCGCATCACACTTGTTTACTGGCTCTGCCTCCACCCACTTGGTGAATTTATCAACTGCCACTAGAAGGTGGGTCTTCTTATCCTTGGACCTTTTAAAAGGCCCAACCATATCCAGCCCCCAAGTTGCAAACGGCCAGGTGATTGGAATCATCCTCAATTCCTGGGCCGGAACATGAGCTCGGTGTGAACATGAGCTTGGTTTATCCTCCAGTGCGTGTAACTCTATCCAGTCATTGATGAAATCCACGAGCGCTTGGGACTTGATAGCAGTGTGAGGCATATATTTTAACCCGTGAGGTCCAAGCTCAATAGCCCACTTAGCAACCCGGCCAGTTGCCTCCCTGTTCTGAATGATATCTCCCAATGGAGCGGAACTGACCACAATAATGGGATGGCCTTGAAAGTATTGCTTAAGCTTCCGGCTCAACATAAACACTCCATACACCAGCTTCTGCCAATGCAGATATCTCTGTTTAGACTCGATAAGTACCTCACTGGTATAATAAACCGGTCGCTGAACTAGATACTCCTTACCTGCCTCTTTGCGCTCCACCACAATGGCCACACTGACAGCCCGGGCGTTAGCAACCACGTATAGCAGCAATGGTTCCTTATCAATGGGGGCAGCAAGAACGGGTAGTTCGGCTAACTGCTTCTTCAGATCCTCAAACGCCGCATTAGCAGCATCACTCCAGACAAAGTTGTTTGTCTTCTTCATCATCTGATATAGAGGGATCGCCTTCTCCCCCAACTAGCTGATAAACCGGCTTAGCGCTGCAATACGACCCGCGATTCATTGAACATCATTGATACACGCCGGTTTAGCCAAGGACGTAATAGCCTTGATCTTTCCCGGATTAGCTTCAATGCCCCTGTTAGACACCAGAAAACCCAAGAGCTTGCCTGCTGGTACACCAAAAACACACTTGGCCGGATTAAGCAACATAGCACAATTAAACCGAGGGGTAATCGGAATGGACTACACTTCAAGAAGGGTTCCCTGCTTTGCATTACAAAGCAACTAACACCTATCACATGGCAATTGTTGGGGCAAGTAGCACAACAAGCCCAAAAGAAAAGAGAAAGAACAAATAAGAAGAAACAAATGCCAACAACGGCAACTCGACAAAACACGGGTGACCCGCCGCCGTCATGCCCTCCAGAATCGACCCACCACAGACCAAGGCTTCGATCCGCCGCATACGAAGCAACACCTCCAAGAAGGGATGCAACGCTGACGACGCTACGGAAGGTAGTGGAGGATGGATACCTCTGACACCCTCCAGGAAGACCCGACAAGGGATTTCTCCCGCACTCCAAACCCCATTGCCCAACCGGGCTGAAGCCAACCATCCATCTCGCCGCCCACCAGCATGCGGCAGCGCGGTCTTGACGCCACCCACACTGCGTCACTGAGATCTCCACCACGAGGCCAAGAGGATGAAGAGAGACACACCAGGCGACTAGAGCAACAACACCGGAGCCGCGCAGAAGGGAACTACCTCCATCTCCATCGTGCGGGAGGCCCGTGCCTCAGGAACCGTCACAGTCGCCGCCCGGACGCGGCAGTAGGGCATACCAGGTCACCCCTGGCCCGGACAGGCCCGCAAAGCCCTATCAGCCACGCTGCAGCATCCACCCGCCCATCACTGCTCCCCCGCCTTCCAGAAGCCACACCGACGACACTCCCCACCGTTGGCCCGCCCAGACCCAGATGGGGCCCGAAGGGCCTGGATCTGGGACTCGTCGCCAAATGGCACCGCCGCATCACCCCGCCACCAACGGCAGCGCCGCCTCCCAGTAGATCACCCGCCACCACGCCGGGGAGAGCCCCACTGGCGCGCCGGACCGCCGTCGCCTAGGAGCACCCCGCGGTGCCGTACCGCCCCACGTCAGCTCGACCCGAGAAGGGAAAGGCCAGTG
>NC_041381.1:96279941-96332625 GCF_002162155.2 Triticum dicoccoides
CGCAGTGGAGACGCGGTCGCGAGACCTATTTTCCTAATTGTCAGGAAAGTATCTCTCTCACAATGGGCTATACTTCATCCTCTCAGCTAGGGCAGAGCTTTTAAGCTAGGATTGTCATTAACACCTGAACAATCATATACTAGTGTCGGTGTCAAAACCGGCGGATCTCGGGTAGGGGGTCCCGAACTGTGTGCCTAAGGTCGATGGTAACAGGAGACGGGGGACACAATGTTTTCCCAGGTTCAGGCCCTCTCAATGGAGGTAATACCCTACTTCCTGCTTGATTGATCTTGATGAATGTGAGGATTACAAGAGTTGATCTACCACGAGATCGTAATGGCTAAACCCTAGATGTCTAGCCTGTATGATTATGATTGCCTCTACAGACTAAACCCTCCTGTTTATATAGAAACCAGAGGGGCCTAGGGTTGTATAGAGTCGGTTTACAGAGGAAGGAATCTTCTTATTCGAACGCCAAGCTTGCCATCCACGCAGAGGAGAGTCCCATCCGGACACGGGAGGAAGCCTTCTGTCTTGTACCCTCATGGCCCACCAGTCCGGCCCACGTCACATAGCCCGGACGCCCGAGGACCCCAATCCAGGACTCCCTCAGTAGCCCCTGAACCAGGCTTCAATGACGATGTGCCCGGCGTGCAGATTGTTTTCGGCATTGCAAGGCGGGTTCCTCCTCTGGATACTTCAAAGTAGTCCTCGAACACAGAAAACGTGTCCGGCTATGCAAAACAAGCTCCACATACAGCCGCAAAGAGTATAATATTTAACAAGTCTCATCTACTAATATCTTTTGTAGTGAGATGCCACGTCTCTGCACGGTCATTATTTCAACCCGTTTTTTTAGCCTCCCACTCCGTGTTTCGAGATGTGGTTTCCGTTGGCACGTCTTGTCGAAGCAGAGATCGTGTCCCCTTATCACGGGATCCTCATTAATGTGGGCATGGATAATCCAACCGTGTTGTTAGCTATCCCTTGGGAATAGGTGAGCCTTAAGGCCCGTGAGGAGGCATTTGATATTCTTCGCCTTTATAAAGGGGTACAAATCCGTCTTTCTCCCCCTACGCCTACCTCTTCCTCAACCTTCCCAACCCCAGGCTCCAACGCCCAGGATTTGATTTCTTCCATTGTTACCAGGCCCTCTAGTTATGTCCGGATCCATCTCCCAAGGTAGGTGGGCAGCCTCCTCGGTCACCGAGGAGGATATCGCGAAGCTTTGGAAGGTGAGGTACCAGACTGCGGAAATCCCCCACAGGCTCCCTACTGAAGGGCAGGTCATCCCCACACCAAAATCCGGCGAGAGGGTTGTATTCATCTCCCACTTCCTCCGCGGGCTAGGTTTCGCTCTTCACCCCTTCGTTTGCGGCCTCATGTTCTATTATGGGCTAGATTTTCACGATCTAGCTCCGGACTCTTTTCTCCACATCTCGGCGTTCGCCGTCGTGTGCAAAGCCTTTCTCTGCATCCCCCCACACTTCGGCCTATGGCTTAAGACTTTAAATGTGAAGTCGAAGCTAGTCAATGGGGAACAAGAGGAGTGCAGCGGTGCTATGGTGAGCAAGCTTACCAACACTATCTGGCCAAAAGGCACCTTCATGGAAACCTCCAACTCATGGCAATGGGAGTGGTTCTATATCACCGAACCCCGCAGCACCAAATGGGCAGCCGCACCTGTGTTCTGATCTGGCCCTCCATTGCGGCTCACATCATGGATAAATAAGGGGCTAGACTGGGGATCAGCTGATGAAGTACAGACATTGCAAAGTCGTATCCGTGGTATCCTTGAAAGGGATGTTAGCCTTATCAACGTGGTCCAAGTGATGCTAGTCCACCGGATCCTCCCTTGCCAGCGAAGGCCTCTCCGTATATGGGAGTTCAATCCAGAAGGACCACGGACCCTTCAGCAATTCTTCGGCACAACGCACGAAGGGATGTGGAAACTATTCTTCAAGACTCGAAAGTAGTGGCCGGACACATCAGAGGACATCGGTCTTGACTGCAACCATCCGGATACCTCGCTAAGCACCCAATTTGTGACCGCAACTCGGTTGATTATCCCATAGCGATGTACTGAGAGTTCTATACCAGGGCTGGATAAAGAAGGCAGAACGAATTAGATGTTCAGATCCACTTCTCGAAGACTCGACCGATCCTGTGTTGACGAGGATGCTGGTCCCGGCGCCGTATCAAGTGCAAGTGCAAGTGGGCAAGAAGAAGAGCGAAGAGGCCGAAAGCGACCTCCACTCTGCAGGTATGTCAGACACTATGTCCGGGAGACTGAAGCTCCCTCTCCGAAAGAAGAAGGGGAAGGAGAAGGTGATATCCCTTCCCCTCATGGGAGGAAAAGGACCGCATCCGAAGACTTGGAGGTGGAAGCACCCAAGAGAGGGGAGGTATCCCTTCCATATGTTTCAGGTTCCGAAGCCGATGTCGTCGCAAGGCACCTCTCTAGGGGCAATCCCCTTGCCGAATCGTAAGTGAACAAGGATGCTCTAGACATATCCCGTTCTTTTCAGGTTGCAGGGGTAACATTTAAACTATATGCTTGCAGTTCGGCCCATAGTCCACCCCGACAGTCCTCTTCATCAGGGGACTTAACTCCGGGGATGATGGAAAGCGAGACGCCTTCTCATGCTTCCTCGCCCCTTAGGGCGGATGACTTCGAGGTGTCATCTCGGAGAATCTCCCCTGACCATCAAGCGGTGTGGGGGACGATGAAAACAACGCTCGAGGGTGGTACTTCGGTCATCATGGGTCCAGGGGGCGCAGCCCCTACGGGGGCCAGCAATGAAGGCCCCGAACTATCCGGCTTACAGCCGAAGATGACTCTAGGGTCGAACCAATTTACCCCTTTGAAGGGAATGCATACTCCCGCAGCAGCCTCCAGGAATCCGGAGGTGCCGGATACTCTGATGAGCACTGCTACCTCTTGAGCACTGCATTGGATTTCCCCGAAGAGGAGAGGATGATGCAGTAAAGTAGCGTAAGTATTTCCCTCAGTTTTTGAGACCCAAGGTATCAATTCAGTAGGAGACCACGCACAAGTCCCTCGTACCTACACAAAATGATAGCAACTCGCAACCAACGCTTAGGGGTTGTCAATCCCTTCACGATCACTTACGAGAGTGAGATCTGATAGAGATAATATTTTTGGTATTTTTGATAGATAGATGCAAAGTAAAAAGTAAAGGCAAAGTAAAAACAAAGCAAGTAAATAAAGTGATATAGATTGATATGATGAGAATAGACCCCGGGGCCATAGGTTTCACTAGTGGCTTCTCTCGAGAGCATAAGTATTCTACGGTGGGTGAACAAATTACTGTTGAGCAATTGACAGAATTGAGCATAGTTATGAACATATCTATGCAATGATCATGTATATAGGCATCACGTCCAAAACAAGTAGATCGAAATGATTCTGCATCTACTACTATTACTCCACTCATCGACCGCTATCCAGCATGCATCTAGAGTATTAAGTAAAAACAGAGTAACGCCGTAAGCAAGATGACATGATGTAGAGGGATAAATTCATGCAATATGATAAAAACCCCATCTTGTTATCCTCGATGGCAACAATACAATACGTGCCTTGCAACTATTTCTGTCACTGAGTAAGGACACCGCAAGATTGAACCCAAAGCTAAGCACTTCTCCCATTGCAAGAACTACCAATCTAGTTGGCCAAACCAAAACGATAATTCGAAGAGACTTGCAAAGATAACTCAATCATACATAAAAGAATTGAGAGAAGAATCAAATATTTTCCATAGATAATCTGAATCATAAACCCACAATTCATCAGTCTCAACAAACACACCACAAAAAGAAGATTACATCGAATGGTTCTCCACAAGAGAGGGGGAGAACATTGTATTGAGATCCAAAAAGAGAGAAGAAGCCATCTAGCTACTAGCTATGGACCCGAAGGTCTGAAGTAAACTACTCACACTTCATCGGAGGGGCTATGGTGATGACGTAGAAGCCCTCCGTGGTAGATGCCCCCTCCGGTGGAGCTCCGGAATAGTCCCCAAGATGGGATCTCGTGGATACAGGAAGGTACGGCGGTGGAATTAGGTTTTTGGCTCCGTCCCTGATCTGTTGGGGGTACGTAGGTATATATAGGAGGAAGGAGTACGTCGGTGGAGCATTAGGGGGCCCACGAGGTAGGGGGCGTGCCCAGGGGGGAGGGCGCGCCCTCCACCCTCGTGACCGCCTCTGGCGCTTCTTGGAGTAGGGTCCAAGTCTCCTGGGTCACGTTCGGTTGGAAAATCATGATCCCGAAGGTTTCATTCCATTTGGACTCCGTTTGATATTCCGTTTCTTCGAAACACTGAAATAGGCAAAAAACAGCAATTCTGGGCTGGGCCTCCGGTTAATAGGTTAGTCCCAAAAATAATATAAAAGTGGAAAATAAAGCCCATTATAGTCTAAAACAATAGATAAAGTAGCATGGAGCAATCAAAAATTATAGATACGTTGGAGACATATCAAGCACATTACAAAGTGTATCCATTTCAGAGGAACATTGTACCTTAATGGGTACGATAGTTGAAAGGGTTCTGTCCGCGAGAAGCGGATTGAATGAAACCTTCATGGGCCTGTTGAGAAACTTCGAGGTATGCGATGTAATAGCTTAACTGTTTTTACGTGCACAATGCACCCGTGTACAGATAGTAGCCCCTGAGGCTCTGGTCGGCTTCCACAGGGAGGCGATCAGAGGATCAAAAAGATATGCTCAGGAAGTAACCTAATTAATTCGAACATAGGCTGTTACGTCCATGGTGACCGCCGAAGCTACGGAAGTTGCAGATCTAAAGCAAAAACTTGAGTTAGTGGATGAGGACATCACTCTTATTAACAGGTAGCTCGACGAGGCACAAGGTATGTGTTGGGGCAGCTTGTTTATGCATGTATACTAGTATGAGCATGAGGCTGATAATCATATATTGTGACATGCATAACTGTAGATGGTGCTGCTGCGGTTGAGACCCTTCGGTCTGAACTTGCCTGGGCCAAGGAGCAGGCTAGAGTGAGCGACGCAGCTGCCAAGAATGCGGCTGCGGATTTAAAGGCCGAACAGGATGCTCAGCGCCAGTGCCAGGAGAGAATATCTACCATGGAGCGGGAGCTGAAGGATGCCACGAGCAGGTGCAAATCTCTCAAGGAGGATAACAAAGCCAAGGCAGCCAAACTCGACAAGGCCTTACTAGAAGCGAAAGAAGCACGATCCGAATTCAGAGCGGCTCGAAAGGAGACCCGACAGGCTAGGGAGATAGCGGCTGGTAAGCCCTTTCTTTTACAGACTAAGTTCGGCTACCCAAAGTATGCTCTGCTTAACCAAATGTGGAGTTCTCCAGACGCGCTCTTGGATCTGCCGAAGAGTGTTTCCGACGCGGCGCAGTTCTTCCAAGCATACACAAGATGTCCGGAGCTGCCATGAAGGACATCGTGATTCGGCTATGGCCAGCCGAACTCGTTCCGAGCAGCTATTTTGGTTTGGTGCAGCGGCTTGTCGATGCAGTGCCGCATATTGACTCCATCAAGCATTCGGCGTCCATAGAAGGTGCCCAGATGACCTTCGCCTGCGTCAAGATGTACTGGACAAAGATGAGGGCCACTGATGTTGCAACCAAGGGTCCGCCTGGAGGCAAGGACCATCGCATGCCGGAGCATTATTTGGAGGATGTCCTAGAGGGCGCCCTCTTGATAGAGGATCAGTGCTCGAAGGATATTATATTTGAATGAATGTACAAAAATTATGAAAACAATATTATGATACGTTAAAGTTGTGTTATATACCTTTGCCATTATTTCCTCCTGCGCGGTCGTTTCTTATAACCTGAAAGTTTGCCAGTCGTCGGCTTCGGCCCCCTCGCATATAATGCGGGGGTGTTCGGAATAGCACCTGATCACTCTTAACCCAACGTATTGGTCTGGAACGGAGGTGTTAGTGCGGCAAACTAGGCAATCGGACTATAGGGCTTTAACACCTTCACTTAGCCATAGGAGTTTTATGATGGGTCTACGATGTAGCCCCTGGTATGTACGCAATTATCCGAATACGGTCAGGGGTCGAGGGCTGAGGAAAAAGGCTTTGTACATGCTTCAAAATAGAGTTTTTGGTCTACAAAAAATCTTTTGGACCTCCTGTCACACGTCTGCGCTGCTTGTGCTTCCACGAAAAGGCTTCCGTAGAGGGAGCAATCCCTGGTTATTTGTAGGAAAGCCGGGCTCATAAAGAGTCCATTCAGGTCCATAGGACGGACATGTATTCATTCCCCTATGGCAAAGAGAAAAAGAAAAAAAGGTTAGAAAAGAGAAACGACTAAAGTTCGGACGAACCGCTTTGTAGGCCTGCCCGTATTGTGCCTCCGTCGATGACCAAGGTATTTTGAGTGCATAATTATGTATGCACGGTGCAGACTCCACGGATATAAGAGGCGAACGACGGAGGTAGAGCTGCTAATCCATCTCTAAAATGACCAGTCTTGTGTAGTAGAGGCCGGCGGTTTAATGACCGATGAGATATGCGGCTTGAGGAGGCCGCTTTTTACGTTGGCTGTGATTGCCACAGTGTGCCCCTCAGTGCGGAGGGAGTGTTCCTTGTCTCTGTTGAATGACTTCTTTCGTTAACCGGTTTTGGAGCCACTAAATCCGATGTTGACCATTATGTCTTGGGTTCCCGCATTATTTTTGCGACGCTTGCCTTTATTGCGTCGTGGCTTGCCATTGCCGTCCCTGACCTCGGACGTGCCAGGATCGCCCGCGCTATTGCTTCTACGAGCGAGCCAGCTATCTTCTCCCGTGCAAAAGTGGGTCATCAGTGCGGTGAGAGCTATCATGGACTTTGGCTTTTCTTGGCCGAGGTGGCGGGCGGGCCACTCGTCGCAGATGCTATGTTTAAAGGCCGCAAGTGCTTTGGCGTCCGGACAGTCGACAATTTGGTTCTTTTTAATTAGGAACCTATTCCAGAGTTTCCTAGCTGATTCTCCGGGCTGCTGGATGATGTGACCGAGGTCATCGGCGTCCGGAGGCCGGACATATGTACCTTGGAAATTGTCGCAAAAGGCCTCTTCCAAGTCTTCCCAGCTGCCAATGGAGTTTTCTGGGAGGCTGTTTAGCCAGTGCTGGGCTGGTCCCTTTAATTTTAGTGGGAGATATTTAATGGCGTGGAGTTCATCACCATGGGCCATGTGGATATGGAGAAGAAAATCCTCAATCCATACCGCGGGGTCGGTCATTCCACCATATGATGCAATACTCATGGGTTTAAACCTTTCTGGGTATTCATGCTCCATTACTTCATCAGTGAAGCAGAGGGGGTGTGCAGTGCCTCTATATCGGGCCAAGTCGCAACATAGCTCGGATGGAGTCCGTCTGCAATTTTTGGCCCGGACGTGCTTATGCTTATCACATCTGGCTAGATAGCCGTCGTCGCGCGTCGGGGCACGCCCTCGTGATTCGTAGATCGATCTGGTCTGACCAGCTCTATTTGCCAGGTCCTGTTGCAGGTCATATGTGTATCCCCAAGCTGTTGTGTCTCCGCCTTCACGGCGAGGTGGTATGGGCTGGTGTTCGGCTTGAGTTGCCTCTTTGTCCCGGCCATGTGGTGGTCGGTTAGCCGCGTTACGCGCTGATGGTACGGGCTCAGGTGCCTCATCATCGAATTGAGGTAGAAGTTTACGCTTCGGGTAACTTTTGGTTGGGCGCTCGAGGCCATATTCCTTGGCTGCTAGGACATTAGTCCACCTGTCGTTGTGTAGGTCTTGGTCAGCTTGAAGCTGCCGCTGCTTATTTTTCAGGCTCCTTGCAGTGGCTATTAGCCAGCGCTTAAAGTGCTCCTGCTCGAGAGGATCCTCAGGCACGATAAAGTCTTCATCGCCGAGGCTCACCTCGTCCCCGGAGAGTGGAAGATAATTACTGTCCTTCGAGTCTTCATTTACGGCCTGTTCATCAGGGCTAACTTGCCCATCTTCCCGATCGTCCTGCTCGGAGGTTGGCTCGTCGGGGTTTTCCTGGTCTTCGGCGACGTCCAGAGTATTATTATCTCTCATGCCGGTATTGCTGTCTTTTCCATGATGTGATTTAGAGCGGCGCCGCTGACATCAGCGCTTTGGTTGTATCTCAGGAGGTTTATCCTTGACTAGATTCTTCTCGTTATCTCCGTTACCCTCTTTGGGTGTATCCACCATGTACACGTCATACGAAGAGGTGGCCAACCAACTTCCGGTAAATGGCGGGGTTTGGGCCTGCTCCTCTCCGACATCATCGTCCATACCGTTGCTGTCTTCGGAGCCATAATCGAGCATGTCAGTTAAGTCCTCGAGAGTGGCTATGAAGTGGGTGGTGGATGGGACGTAAAATTCCCCTCTCTCAGCCCCTAGGCCGGGTTGGGCGTAGTTCGGACGTTGCTCCTCTGTAATGACGAGGGATCGCATCAAGTCCAGAGCCTCGCTTAAAGGAGAGGTTTGGCCAGGGAGAAAAGAGTGCGTGGAGTACGGTGGGAAGGAGACTTCTTGGCCGAGCTCACACGATGCTGACTTCGAGGGTTCGGAGCCAGTGTCCGCAGAAGAGTCCGGCTTCCTGATGGTTGCCAGCGACACTACTTCCTCCTGTTCTCCCGGACTAGGATTAGTGGCCGCAGATAGTCCGTCGGGCTCAGGAATCCCGTCTTCGAACCTGGTAATGCGCTCCAGATCTAAGGCCAGAGCAGAGGTTGGGGTCGTGAACCCTTGGAAGATCAAGTCTCCCCGGATATCAGCGACATAGTCCAGATTTCCAAAACTAATCTGGTGACCTGGGGCATAGCTGTCGATCTGCTCTAGATGGCCAAGCGAGCTGGCCCGCAGTGCGAAGCTGCCGAACACAAATATCTAGCCGGGGAGAAAGACCTCCCTCGGGGCAGTATTGTTGTAGATGATGGATGGAGCCATCGAACCTTCCGACGACGACAAAGCGGAACTGTCAATGAAAGCACCAATGTCGGTGTCAAAACCGGCGGATCTCGGGTAGGGGGTCCCGAACCGTGTGTCTAAGGTTGATGGTAACAGGAGACGGGGGACACAATGTTTACCCAGGTTCGGGCCCTCTCGATGGAGGTAATACCCTACTTCCTGCTTGATTGATCTTGATGAATGTGAGGACTACAAGAGTTGATCTACCACGAGATGGTAATGGCTAAACCCCAGATGGCTAGCCTGTATGATTATGATTGCCTCTACGGACTAAACCCTCTGGTTTATATAGACACCGGAGGGGCCTAGGGTTGTACAGAGTCGGTTTACAGAGGAAGAGATCATCTTATCTGAACGCCAAGCTTGCCATCCACGTAGAGGAGAGTCCCATCTGGACACGGGAGGAAGCCTTCTGTCTTGTACCTTCATGGCCCACCAGTCCGGCCCACATCACATAGCCCGGACGCCCGAGAACCCCTTAATCCAGGACTCCCTCAACTGGTATTCTAACCGGAGAAAATTATCATTCACACATTTGCAAGTGAAGCTATATGTTCATGAGTAGGGCAAAATACTACTCCATTTGACTACATCTTGTTAGTAGGCTGCCAGTCAACATAGAACAATTAAACTGATTAATAATTACTCCCTCCGTCCCATAATGTAAGACGTTTTTTGACACTACAGTAGTGTCAAAAAATGTCTTACATTATGGGACGGAGGGAGTAGAATGTTCTATACTTCACCTCTCAGCGAGGATGGGGCTTTGAAGCTAGGATTGCCATGAACACCTGAATAATCATGTAATGATATTCTAACCGGAGAAAATTATCATTCTTACATTTGTCAAGTGAAAGCTATATGTTCATGAGTAGGGAAAAATACATACTCCATTTGATTACGTCTTGTTAGTAGGTTGCCAGCCAACATAGAGCCATTAAACCAATTGTTAATTAGAATGGGCTATGCTTTGTCCACTTAGCAAGGGCAGAGCTTTTAAGCTAGGATTGTCATCTACACTTGAACATTTTAGTGTTATTCTAACCAGAGAAAATTATCAATGCTAGATTTGTCAAGTGAAGCTATATGTTCATGAGTAGGGCAAAATACATACTCCATTTTACTACATATTGTTAGTAGGCTTCCAACTAACATAAAACAATTAAACCGGTGGATAATTAGAATGGTATATACTTCATCCTCTCGGTGGGGGCAGACATTTTACTACATCTTGTTAGTATGCTGCCAGCCAACATAAAACAATTAAACCGGTGGATAATTAGAATGGTTTATACTTCATCCTCTCATTGGGGTGGGAACTTTTAATCTAGGATTGTCATCAACACCTGAACAATCATGTATTGGTATTCTAACCGGAGAAAATTATCATTCTTACATTTGTCAAGTGAAGTGATATGTTCACGAGTAGGGCAAAATACATACTCCATTTTACTACATCTTGTTAGTAGGCTGTCAGCCAACATAAAATAATTAAACCGGTGGATAATTAGAATGGTCTATACTTCATTCTCTCAGCGAGGGTGGAGCTTTTAAGCTAGGATTGTCATCAACTCATGAACAAATGTACTGATATTCTAACTCGAGAAAATTGTCATTCTTACATTTTTCAAGTGAAGCTATATATTCATGTGTAATGCCAAATAAATACGCCATTTTCTAAATCTTGTTAGTAGGCTGTGAGCCAACATAGAACAATTAATCCGATGGATAATTAGAATGGGCTATACTTCACGTTGTGAGCCTTTGTCAAGTGAAGCTACCTAGTTTTTCGGCTCTGGGGTTTCTCTCTTGGTGGATTTTAAACTCAAATCTTTCAGAGAGTGGGTGCTCAGACAAACTTGTCAGAATCACACGGAGTAGCCAATGGTTCAAGTTGGAATGGGGTGGCTATTTATAGTTGCAACCTTAACGAGGGGCAAATGACCATTTAGGACATGATGGTCAGCCAATGGCCAACCGAAATGTTCCAATGGTCCGATTTCAAATGCACTCAACAACTTTACTTGAGGAACAAGTAAAGTTCACTCATCGGTCCAAAGCATATCTCTCACAACCCAGAAGATCAATATCTCTGTCTGGCAAGTAATGTCTCATAACTCAAAGAGTTTCTTTTAACTCTCATAGGTTCCAGTTTAGCATCAGAGAAACAAGAGTTTCAAACACTATATCCCTCTTGATAGTACGATGGTCCTATGACTCAAGAAAGAGAAGATGAACTATGAAAGAAAATACTTTGGGGGGTCAACTTCGTCATGCATGATCTTCGATGTTAATTTTCAATGCAACACAAATCTTAATCTTCGCAGTTTGTAGCAAACTCCTCAGTACTCACGGGACCTATAATCTCTATGTACTAGAAAATACATTAGTCCCTCACTAGTTTTGCCAACAATCTCCAAAACACAAGAATGCAAATTATTGTACCAACTGGTGCGCCCTAAGGCTTGGCCGCGCCACCTGACCGTGTGGGACTCCCTTGGATCCTCTTGTTCTCCCCCTACTAACTCGTCTGTTTTTTTGGCGTCCATAGATATGGATTTTCTAAAAAAATTAAAAACATGCAGAAAACAACAACTGACAACTGACAATAGATTAATAGGTCAGTCCATTGCGGCTCACATCATGGATAAATAAGGGGCTAGATTGGGGATCAGCTGATGAAGTACAGACATTGCAAAGTCGTATCCGTGGTATCCTTGAAAGGGATGTTAGCCTTATCAACGTGCTCCAAGTGATGCTAGTCCACCGGATCCTCCCTTGCCAGCGAAGGCCTCTCCGTATATGGGAGTTCAATCCAGAAGGACCACGGACCCTTCAGCAATTCTTCGGCACAACGCACGAAGGGATGTGAAAACTATTCTTCAAGACTCGAAAGTAGTGGCCGGACACATCAGAGGACATCGGTCTTGACTGCAACCATCCGGATACCTCGCTAAGCACCCAATTTGTGACCGCAACTCGGTTGATTATCCCATAGCGATGTACTGAGAGTTCTATACCAGGGCTGGATAAAGAAGGCAGAACGAATTAGATGTTCAGATCCACTTCTCGAAGACTCGGTCGATCCTGTGTTGACGAGGATGCTGGTCCCGGCGCCGTATCAAGTGCCAGTGCAAGAGGGCAAGAAGAAGAGCGAAGGGGCCGAAAGCGACCTCCACTCTGCAGGTATGTCAGATACTATGTCAGGGAGACTGAAGCTCCCTCTCCGAAAGAAGAAGGGGAAGGAGAAGGTGATATCCCTTCCCCTCATGGGAGGAAAAGGACCGCATCCGAAGACTTGGAGGTGGAAGCACCCAAGAGAGGGGAGGTATCCCTTCCATATGTTTCAGGTTCCGAAGCCGATGTCGTCGCAAGGCACCTCTCTAGGGGCAAGCCCCTTGCCGAAGCATAAGTGAACAAGGATGCTCTAGACATATCCCGTTCTTTTCAGGTTGCAGGGGTAACATTTAAACTATATGCTTGCAGTTCGGCCCATAGTCCACCCCGACAGTCCTCCTCATCAGGGGACTTAACTCCGGGGATGATGGAAAGCGAGACGCCTTCTCATGCTTCCTCGCCCCTTAGGGCGGATGACTTCGAGGTGTCATCTCGGAGAATCTCCCCTGACCATCAAGCGGTGTGGGGGACGATAAAAACAACGCTTGAGGGTGGTACTTCGGTCATCATGGGTCCAGGGGGCGCAGCCCCTACGGGGGCCAGCAATGAAGGCCCCGAACTATCCGGCTTACAGCCGAAGATGACTCTAGGGTCGAACCAATTTACCCCTTTGAAGGGAATGCATACTCCCGCAGCAGCCTCCGGGAATCCGGAGGTGCCGGATACTCTGATGAGCACTGCTACCTCTTGAGCACTGCATTGGATTTCCCCGAAGAGGAGAGGATGATGCAGTAAAGTAGCGTAAGTATTTCCCTCAGTTTTTGAGACCCAAGGTATCAATTCAGTAGGAGACCACGCACAAGTCCCTCGTACCTACACAAAATTATAGCAACTCGCAACCAACGCTTAGGGGTTGTCAATCCCTTCACGATCACTTACGAGAGTGAGATCTGATAGAGATAATATTTTTTGTATTTTTGATAGATAGATGCAAAGTAAAAAAGTAAAGGCAAAGTAAAAACAAAGCAAGTAAATAAAGTGATATAGATTGATATGATGAGAATAGACCCCGGGGCCATAGGTTTCACTAGTGGCTTCTCTCGAGAGAATAAGTATTCTACGGTGGGTGAACAAATTACTGTTGAGCAATTGACAGAATTGAGCATAGTTATGAACATATCTAGGCAATGATCATGTATATAGGCATCACGTCCAAAACAAGTAGATCGAAATGATTCTGCATCTACTACTATTACTCCACTCATCGACCGCTATCCAGCATGCATCTAGAGTATTAAGTAAAAACAGAGTAACGCCGTAAGCAAGATGACATGATGTAGAGGGATAAATTCATGCAATATGATAAAACCCCCATCTTATTATCCTCGATGGCAACAATACAATACGTGCCTTGCAACTCTTTCTATCACTGAGTAAGGACACCGCAAGATTGAACCCAAAGCTAAGCACTTCTCCCATTGCAAGAACTACCAATCTAGTTGGCCAAACCAAAACGATAATTCGAAGAGACTTGCAAAGATAACTCAATCATACATAAAAGAATTGAGAGAAGAATCAAATATTTTCCATAGATAATCTGAATCATAAACCCACAATTCATCAGTCTCAACAAACACACCGCAAAAAGAAGATTACATCGAATGGTTCTCCACAAGAGAGGGGGAGAACATTGTATTGAGATCCAAAAAGAGAGAAGAAGCCATCTAGCTACTAGCTATGGACCCGAAGGTCTGAAGTAAACTACTCACACTTCATCGGAGGGGCTATGGTGATGACGTAGAAGCCCTCCGTGGTAGATGCCCCCTCCGGTGGAGCTCCGGAATAGTCCCCAAGATGGGATCTCATGGATACAGGAAGGTACGGCGGTGGAATTAGGTTTTTGGCTCCGTCGCTGATCTGTTGGGGGTACGTAGGTATATATAGGAGGAAGGAGTACGTCGGTGGAGCATCAGGGGGCCCACGAGGTAGGGGGCCGTGCCCAGGGGGGAGGGCGCGCCCTCCACCCTCGTGACCGCCTCTGGCGCTTCTTGGAGTAGGGTCCAAGTCTCCTGGGTCACGTTCGGTTGGAAAATCACGATCCCGAAGGTTTCATTCCATTTGGACTCTGTTTGATATTCCGTTTCTTCGAAACACTGAAATAGGCAAAAAACAGCAATTCTGGGCTGGGCCTCCGGTTAATAGGTTAGTCCCAAAAATAATATAAAAGTGGAAAATAAAGCCCATTATAGTCTAAAACAATAGATAAAGTAGCATGGAGCAATAAAAAATTATAGATACGTTGGAGACATATCAAGCACATTACAAAGTGTATCCATTTCAGAGGAACATTGTACCTTAATGGGTACGATAGTTGAAAGGGTTTTGTTCGCGAGAAGCGGATTGAATGAAACCTTCATGGGCCTGTTGAGAAACTTCGAGGTATGCGATGTAATAGCTTAACTGTTTTTACGTGCACAATGCACCCATGTACAGATAGTAGCCCCTGAGGCTCTGGTCGGCTTCCACAGGGAGGCGATCAGAGGATCAAAAAGATATGCTCAGGAAGTAACCTAATTAATTCGAACATAGGCTGTTACGTCCATGGTGACCGCCGAAGCTACGGAAGTTGCGGATCTAAAGCAAAAACTTGAGTTAGTGGATGAGGACATCACTCTTATTAACAGGTAGCTCGACGAGGCACAAGGTATGTGTTGGGGCAGCTTGTTTATGCATGTATACTAGTATGAGCATGAGGCTGATAATCATATATTGTGACATGCATAACTGTAGATGGTGCTGCTGCGGTTGAGACCCTTCGGTCTGAACTTGCCTGGGCCAAGGAGCAGGCTAGAGTGAGCGACGCAGCTGCCAAGAATGCGGCTGCGGATTTAAAGGCCGAACAGGATGCTCAGCGCCAGTGCCAGGAGAGAATATCTACCATGGAGCGGGAGCTGAAGGATGCCACGAGCAGGTGCAAATCTCTCAAGGAGGATAACAAAGCCAAGGCAGCCAAACTCGACAAGGCCTTACTAGAAGCGAAAGAAGCACGATCCGAATTCAGAGCGGCTCGAAAGGAGACCCGACAGGCTAGGGAGATAGCGGCTGGTAAGCCCTTTCTTTTACAGACTAAGTTCGGCTACCCAAAGTATGCTCTACTTAACCAAATGTGGAGTTCTCCAGACGCGCTCTTGGATCTGCCGAAGAGTGTTTCCGACGCGGCGCAGTTCTTCCAAGCATACACAAGATGTCCGGATCTGCCATGAAGGACATCGTGATTCGGCTATGGCCAGCCGAACTCGTTCCGAGCAGCTATTTTGGTTTGGTGCAGCGGCTTGTCGATGCAGTGCCGCATATTGACTCCATCAAGCATTCGGCATCCATAGAAGGTGCCCAGATGTCCTTCGCCTGCGTCAAGATGTACTGGACAAAGATGAGGGCCACTGATGTTGCAACCAAGGGTCCGCCTGGAGGCAAGGACCATCGCATGCCGGAGCATTATTTGGAGGATGTCCTAGAGGGCTCCCTCTTGATAGAGGATCAGTGCTCGAAGGACATTATATTTGAATGAATGTACAAAAATTATGAAAACAATATTATGATACGTTAAAGCTGTGTTATATACCTTTGCCATTATTTCCTCCTGCGCGGTCGTTTCTTATAACCTGAAAGTTTGCCAGTCGTCGGCTTCGACCCCCTCGCATATAATGCGGGGGTGTTCGGAATAGCACCTGATCACTCTTAACCCAACGTATTGGTCTGGAACGGAGGTGTTAGTGCGGCAAACTAGGCAATCGGACTATAGGGCTTTAACACCTTCACTTAGCCATATGAGTTTTATGATGGGTCTACGATGTAGCCCCTGGTATGTATGCAATTATCCGAATACGGTCAGGGGTCGAGGGCTGGGGAAAAAGGCTTTGTACATGCTTCAAAATAGAGTTTTTGGTCTACAAAAAATCTTTTGGACCTCCTGTCGCACGTCTGCGCTGCTTGTGCTTCCACGAAAAGGCTTCCGTAGAGGGAGCAATCCCTGGTTATTGGTAGGAAAGCCGGGCTCATAAAGAGTCCTTTCAGGTCCATAGGACGGACATGTATTCATTCCCCTGTGGCAAAGAGAAAAAGAAAAAAAGGTTAGAAAAGAGAAACGACTAAAGTCCGGACGAACCGCTTTGTAGGCCTGCCCGTATTGTGCCTCCGTCGATGACCAAGGTATTTTGAGTGCATAATTATGTATGCGCGGTGCAGACTCCGCGGATATAAGAGGCGAACGACGGAGGCAGAGCTGCTAATCCATCTCTAAAATGACCAGTCTTGTGTAGTAGAGGCCGGCGGTTTAATGACCGATGAGATATGCGGCTTGAGGAGGCCGCTTTTTACGTTGGCTGTGATTGCCACAGTGTGCCCCTCAGTGCGGAGGGAGTGTTCCTTGTCTCTGTTGAATGACTTCTTTCGTTGACCGGTTTTGGAGCCACTAAATCCGATGTTGACCATTATGTCTTGGGTTCCCGCATTATTTTTGCGACGCTTGCCTTTATTGCGTCGTGGCTTGCCATTGCCGTCCCTGACCTCGGACGTGCCAGGATCGCCCGCGCTATTGCTTCTACGAGCGAGCCAGCTATCTTCTCCCGGGCAAAAGTGGGTCATCAGTGCGGTGAGAGCTATCATGGACTTTGGCTTTTCTTGGCCGAGGTGGCGGGCGGGCCACTCGTCGCAGATGCTATGTTTAAAGGCCGTGAGTGCTTCGGCGTCCGGACAGTCGACAATTTGGTTCTTTTTAATTAGGAACCTATTCCAGAGTTTCCTAGCTGATTCTCCGGGCTGCTGGATGATGTGACCGAGGTCATCGGCGTCCGGAGGCCGGACATATGTACCTTGGAAATTGTCGCAAAAGGCCTCTTCCAAGTCTTCCCAGCTGCCAATGGAGTTCTCTGGGAGGCTGTTTAGCCAGTGCTGGGCTGGTCCCTTTAATTTTAGTGGGAGATATTTAATGGCGTGGAGTTCATCACCATGGGCCATGTGGATATGGAGAAGAAAATCCTCAATCCATACTGCGGGGTCGGTCATTCCACCATATGATTGAACATTCATGGGTTTAAACCTTTCTGGGTATTCATGCTCCATTACTTCATCAGTGAAGCAAAGGGGGTGTGCAGTGCCTCTATATCAGGCCAAGTCGCAACATAGCTCGGACGGAGTCCGTCTGCAATTTTTGGCTCGGACGTGCTTATGCTTATCACATCTGGCTAGATAGCCGTCGTCGCGCGTCGGGGCACGCCCTCGTGATCCGTAGATCGATCTGGTCTGACCAGCTCTATTTGCCAGGTCCTGTCGCAGGTCATATGTGTATCCCCAAGCTGTTGTGTCTCCGCCTTTACGGCGAGGTGGTATGGGCTGGTGTTCGGCTTGAGTTGCCGCTTTGTCCCGGCCATGTGGTGGTCGGTTAGCCGCGTTACGCGCTGATGGTACGGGCTCAGGTGCCTCATCATCGAATTGAGGTAGAAGTTTACGCTTCGGGTAACTTTTGGTTGGGCGCGCGAGGCCATATTCCTTGGCTGCCAGGACATTAGTCCACCTGTCGTTGTGTAGGTCTTGGTCAGCTTGAAGCTGCCGCTGCTTATTTTTCAGGCTCCTTGCAGTGGCTATTAGCCAGCGCTTAAAGTGCTCCTGCTCGAGAGGATCCTCAGGCACGATAAAGTCTTCATCGCCGAGGCTCACCTCGTCCTTGGAGAGTGGAAGATAATTACTGTCCTTCGAGTCTTCATTTACGGCCTGTTCATCAGGGCTAACTTGCCCATCTTCCCGATCGTCCTGCTCGGAGGTTGGCTCGTCGGGGTTTTCCAGAGTATTATTATCTCTCATGCCGGTATTGCTGTCTTTTCCATGATGTGATTTAGAGTGGCGCCGCTGACGTCAGCGCTTTGGTTGTATCTCAGGAGGTTTATCCTTGACTAGATTCTTCTCGTTATCTCGGTTACACTCTTTGGGTGTATCCACCATGTACACGTCATACGAAGAGGTGGCCATCCAACTTCCGGTAAATGGCGGGCTTTGGGCCTGCTCCTCTCCGACATCATCGTCCATACCGTTGCTGTCTTCGGAGCCATAATCGAGCATGTCAGTTAAGTCCTCGAGAGTGGCTATGAAGTGGGTGGTGGATGGGACGTAAAATTCCCCTCTCTCAACCCCTAGGCCGGGTTGGGCGTAGTTCGGACGTTGCTCCTCTGTAATGACGAGGGATCGCATCAAGTCCAGAGCCTCGCTTAAAGGAGAGGTTTGGCCAGGGAGAAAAGAGTGCGTGGAGTACGGTGGGAAGGAGACTTCTTGGCCGAGCTCACACGATGCTGACTTCGAGGGTTCGGAGCCAGTGTCCGCAGAAGAGTCCGGCTTCCTGATGGTTGCCAGCGACACTACTTCCTCCTGTTCTCCCGGACTGGGATTAGTGGCCGCAGATAGTCCGTCGGGCTCAGGAATCCCGTCTTCGAACCTGGTAATGCACTCCAGATCTAAGGCCAGAGCAGAGGTTGGGGTCGTGAACCCTTGGAAGATCAAGTCTCCTCGGATATTAGCGACATAGTCCAGATTTCCAAAACTAATCTGGTGACCTGGGGCGTAGCTGTCGATCTGCTCTAGATGGCCAAGCGAGCTGGCCCGCAGTGCGAAGCTGCCGAACACAAAGATCTAGCCGGGGAGAAAGACCTCCCTCGAGGCAGTATTGTTGTAGATGATGGATGGAGCCATCGTACCTTCCGACGACGACAAAGCGGAACTGTCAATGAAAGCACCAATGTCGGTGTCAAAACCGGCGGATCTCGGGTAGGGGGTCCCGAACCGTGTGTCTAAGGTTGATGGTAACAGGAGACGGGGGACACAATGTTTACCCAGGTTCGGGCCCTCTCGATGGAGGTAATACCCTACTTCCTGCTTGATTGATCTTGATGAATGTGAGGACTACAAGAGTTGATCTACCACGAGATGGTAATGGCTAAACTCTAGATGTCTAGCCTGTATGATTATGATTGCCTCTACGGACTAAACCCTCTGGTTTATATAGACACCGGAGGGGCCTAGGGTTGTACAGAGTCGGTTTACAGAGGAAGAGATCTTCTTATCTGAACGCCAAGCTTGCCATCCATGTAGAGGAGAGTCCCATCTGGACATGGGAGGAAGCCTTCTGTCTTGTACCTTCATGGCCCACCAGTCCGGCCCACATCACATAGCCCGGATGCCCGAGAACCCCTTAATCCAGGACTCCCTCAACTAGTATTCTAACCGGAGAAAATTATCATTCACACATTTGCAAGTGAAGCTATATGTTCATGAGTAGGGCAAAATACTACTCCATTTGACTACATCTTGTTAGTAGGCTGCCAGTCAACATAGAACAATTAAACTGATTAATAATTACTCCCTCCGTCCCATAATGTAAGATGTTTTTTGACACTACAGTAGTGTCAAAAAACGTCTTACATTATGGGACGGAGGGAGTAGAATGTTCTATACTTCACCTCTCAGCGAGGATGGGGCTTTGAAGCTAGGATTGCCATGAACACCTGAATAATCATGTAATGATATTCTAACCGGAGAAAATTATCATTCTTACATTTATCAAGTGAAAGCTATATGTTCATGAGTAGGGCAAAATACATACTCCATTTGATTACGTCTTGTTAGTAGGTTGCCAGCCAACATAGAGCCATTAAACCAATTGTTAATTAGAATGGGCTATGCTTTGTCCACTTAGCAAGGGCAGAGCTTTTAAGCTAGGATTGTCATCTACACTTGAACATTTTAGTGTTATTCTAACCAGAGAAAATTATCAATGCTAGATTTGTCAAGTGAAGCTATATGTTCATGAGTAGGGCAAAATACATACTCCATTTTACTACATCTTGTTAGTAGGCTTCCAACTAACATAAAACAATTAAACCGGTGGATAATTAGAATGGTATATACTTCATCCTCTCGGTGGGGGCAGACATTTTACTACATCTTGTTAGTATGCTGCCAGCCAACATAAAACAATTAAACCGGTGGATAATTAGAATGGTTTATACTTCATCCTCTCATTGGGGTGGGAACTTTTAATTTAGGATTGTCATCAACACCTGAACAATCATGTATTGGTATTCTAACCGGAGAAAATTATCATTCTTACATTTGTCAAGTGAAGTGATATGTTCACGAGTAGGGCAAAATACATACTCCATTTTACTACATCTTGTTAGTAGGCTGTCAGCCAACATAAAATAATTAAACCGGTGGATAATTAGAATGGTCTATACTTCATTCTCTCAGCGCGGGTGGAGCTTTTAAGCTAGGATTGTCATCAACTCATGAACAAATGTACTGATATTCTAACTCGAGAAAATTGTCATTCTTACATTTTTCAAGTGAAGCTATATATTCATGTGTAATGCCAAATAAATACTCCATTTTCTAAATCTTGTTAGTAGGCTGTGAGCCAACATAGAACAATTAATCCGATGGATAATTAGAATGGGCTATACTTCACGTTGTGAGCCTTTGTCAAGTGAAGCTACCTAGTTTTTCGGCTCTGGGGTTTCTCTCTTGGTGGATTTTAAACTCAAATCTTTCAGAGAGTGGGTGCTCAGACAAACTTGTCAGAATCACACGGAGTAGCCAATGGTTCAAATTGGAATGGGGTGGCTATTTATAGTTGCAACCTTACCGAGGGGCAAATGACCATTTAGGACATGATGTTCAGCCAATGGCCAACCGAAATGTTCCAATGGTCCGATTTCAAATGCACTCAACAACTTTACTTGAGGAACAAGTAAAGTTCACTCATCGGTCCAAAGCATATCTCTCACAACCCAGAAGATCAATATCTCTGTCTGGCAAGTAATGTCTCATAACTCAAAGAGTTTCTTTTAACTCTCATAGGTTCCAGTTTAGCATCAGAGAAACAAGAGTTTCAAACACTATATCCCTCTTGATAGTACGATGGTCCTATGACTCAAGAAAGAGAAGATGAACTATGAAAGAAAATACTTTTGGGGGGTCAACTTCGTCATGCATGATCTTCGATGTTAATTTTCAATGCAACACAAATCATAATCTTCGCAGTTTGATGCAAACTCCTCAGTACTCACGGGACCTATAATCTCTATGTACTAGAAAATACATTAGTCCCTCACTATTTTTGACAATAATCTCCAAAACACAAGAAGGCAAATTATTGTACCAACAGGTGCGCCCTAAGGCTTGGCCGCGCCACCTGACCGTGTGGGACTCCCTTGGATCCTCTTGTTCTCCCCCTAGTAACTCGTCTGTTTTTTTGGCGTCCATAGATATGGATTTTCTAAAAAAATCAAAAACATGCAGAAAACAACAACTGACAACTGACAATAGATTAATAGGTCAGTCCAAAAAATAATCTAAATTGTATGAATAGTATATAAAAGTGATATTATAATAACATGAAGCAATCAAAAATTATTGATACATTTGTGACGTATCACATTTCAACCTCCTTTTGAAAATTAAAAAACCTACCTATCATGACTCAAAAAGTCATTTCAAGTTAATTGCAATCATGGTGCCCAAAAATCTCATGGTAGCTTTAATCTGATCAACTGGCCTGGCCAAGGGCACTTAGCCAGGGCGACAACCCTGGGCCCGAGCCACCTAGGTATGTACACCCTCCGTCCTTGAAAAAGTGTACTTCCAACTTTATTGGAGAATCAAACTATCTCAAAGTTTGACCAAGTTTGTGCAAAAATATATTAATGTTTGTGAAACCAAATAGGAATATGATGAAAATATATTTTATCATGAATGTAATGCTACTGATTTGATGGCGTAAATGTTGGTGTATTATTGTATAAATACAATCAAACATAAAAAAAATTGATTTTCCAAGAAAGTTGGAAGTACACTCTTTCAAAGACGGAGGGAGTAATAAATTTCTAGAGACCTAGTGCTGAAGGGACTTCCTAATCAAGGAATCAACTAATCGAGGGCTACCCTTTGTGCGAGCTCCGCAGCGGTTACTTTCGTGGATTGAGAGCGCGTCACTTGGCACAACCACCGCCACGTATCACATGCTAGGCGCTCCCTCAACATTTTTATTTTTATTTTTCTATACGTGTTTTCGGGTTTTTGTTTTTTGGCTTTCGTCCATTTTAGGGGAAAATAAAAATATGCGTGGTTTTCTTTGCTTCCATGAGAATCACAAATTTGCTTCGTGGAGACACATATTTGCTTCTCCGAGAAAAAACATATTTTTTGCTACAACTAGAAGCACAGATTTGCTTATCATGAAGGCGCGGATTTGTTTTCGTGAGCTTTGCATCTCGAAAAAGGAAAAACACATTTTTCTTGTTTTCACGAGAAGCACAGATTTGCTTCTCGTAAAGACACGGATTTACTTACGTGAGACACAATTTCGCCTCTTGAGAAAGAAAAAAATGCATTTTTTTCGTGAGAGAAAGAAGAAAAAATTGAAGAAGAAAAATGTCCTTGTGGCTCCGGAGCGAGAGAGAACATGGAGCCAGTGATGGAGATGTGCGTTGAGAGGCCGAGTGCGGTGATGGGTGCGAGTAGGCAGCTCGCCGGAGAAGGGCATGGAGACCGAGGGGTTCAGTGGGTTGGGGTTTTTGGAGAAGGGAAGGCGTTGGGTCAAGAGGTCAACCTCTGTGGTGATAATGACAGCTTTTCTCTTCTCTTGCAAGCCATCCCTCCCACCCATCACCTCCGTCCCATCACCAGAAATCCCTCATCATCATCCATCACATTGGTAGTACGCGTTTGATTTTCAAACACAGATATTACCGCCCATAGTAATCTGGTTAAAGTTAGGGTGTTGCTTAGTGTTTTAAGATTTGTTTCGGTGATAATTTAACAGCTTTGGTATTTGCCAAGTTGCCAAGAAAAAGTAACTATTTTGATTGTCACGCTGAGAATCATCCGACCTGGACCACTATTTCTCTGCCGAATTTTCACACATTATTTTGAACGCATGTGTGAAAGATTCATAAAAACTAGACGACAACCCGCACGTTTCTAAGAATTTAAAGTAGTAGTGTTTAGGAGAAGGATTTATGGAATCAGAAATAATAGAACTATGAAAATAAACACAACTATATATTTCCGTGAACCTTTGATGGAATGGTAGTGCTGGAATTTTTGTCTATTGGGCCTAGCCCAATAGCAGTTTCAGAAATTCTTAATAAATCCTAGAGGCCCACGCATCCCATTCGTGCAACGTAAGAGGTGGAACTAAAGTTTAGTCCCACATTGCTAGTTTAGAGGGAGTTGGACCTCTTTATAAGGGAGGCTCTTTCCTCACTTGTATGAGCATGAGAACAAGAGGGACATCCACTCGCGCTCCTTCTTTGCCGCCCGCCTCGTCGGGAATGAGTCGAGCCGATGTCTAAATTTTTGCCACGCACTACGGGTATACAAAAGGTCACACGGAAGCTGAAAGTTTTTGTGATAGTGGAGTTTGAATGCTGGTTGTTCGCTTTGTCTTCGTCTCTTCGTCTCACCTTCCATCGCTGCCCTCTCGCCTCCTTCTCTTGCGCCTATAAAAGGGAGGTCGCTCCTTTCAGAGAGACACATCAAAACTCATTCTTCCTCTCGCCACCGGTTCCTAAACACTGCGTTGCTGCTACGATCTTCCTCATTCCGTCTTGTGGCGTGCACCGCAGGTCAGGACAGTAGGCCTTCGAAACCGCACCTCTTTGAGTCATGTACGGGAGAAGGGTGATAAGGTTTTTGGGGAGCGCTCTGCGCGACTACTGACTTCTTCATCACGGACGCCCCGGACTCCGACGACTACTTCCCCAACGATGACTACTTCCCCGACGTCGACAACCTCCTCGATGACATGGAGGACAGCGACCCCAAGTCCAGTGCCTCTACTTCGGCTGTTGTCTCGTACGTGTCCTTCTTTTTCCTATTAGAGGTCCTGTCATAGTTCCTTGTTCTACTGTTTGCCCTAGACATGTTAGGATCTACCTCATATATGCATCTTGACCTACTGTCTGCTCTAGAGATGATCGGTTCTAGATTATATATGCAGATGTTATTTACCTTCTCTTTGTCAAATTCTATGACTTGTTTTATCACTGCTATACTATTCATGCTTTATCTAGTATTTCTGTTAGTAAAATCATTCGGTAAATTGCTCATATTTTCAACAATCCCAAAATCTTATTATAGGCAATTTACCCCAAGTAGTTTTGCTGCTTCCATGAGACCTCCTATGTTTGAGGGTATCCACTATAAGAGGTGGCGCGTGAGAGCAGTCTTATGGTTCCAGACCATGAGCTGCTATGACGCCACTCTTGGCAAACGTGAAGGAGAGCAAGATGCCCAACAGGCACAAGCTTTTCAGAAAATGGATACCTTGTTTAAGGCTGCTCTCTTGCGTGTTCTTGGTGAGAACATAGTTGATGCTTATGCGTCAATTGATAATGGAAAAGATATGTGGGACGCACTCGAGGCTAAGTTTGGGGTCTCGGATGCTGGCACTGAGTTGTACATCATGTAGCATTTCTATGACTACAGGATGACTGAAGAGCGCTTCGTGGTTGAGCAAGCTCATGAGATACAGTCATTTGCTAGAGAACTTGAGCACTTCAATTGTATCCTACCGGTCAAATTTATTGTCGGAGGTATCATCACTAAGCTTCCTTCCATGTGGAGGAACTTTTCTACCTCACTAAAGCATAAAAGGCAGGAGTTTTTCGTTCCGGATCTCATTGGTACTCTTGATGTGGAAGAAAAGGCGAGCGCAAAGGACAACCGTGCTCGAGGTATTGAGGGAGGCTCTAGTGCCAATCTAGTACAGAAGAAGAACTTCCAGCCCCACAAGTTCAAGAACAAGGGCAAGTTTGATGGTAAAGCAAAGTTTGATGGGAAGAACAAGGCTGTGCAGCACACGAACTTCAAGAAGAAGAATGGCAAGAAGAAAGGTGTTTGTCATGTGTGTGGGGATCCTGATCATTGGGCTCCTAGTTGCCCTAATCGCTATGACAAGCGTCATCCTAGGAAAGGCGGCAAGACCGCTAATGTTGTCATTGGAGCCAATGACATGAAGGATGCTGGGTATGGTATATTTCCCACTATTCTTTTAGTATGTCATTCTCCTGATTGGTTGATTGACACAGGTGCAAATGTGCATGTATGCGGTGATATTTCCATCTTTTCGTCTTATCAGACCGCAGGGACTTCAACCGTGCTGATGGACAACGGTTCAAGTGCTTATGTTCGTGGTGTTGGCACGGTCGATCTGATGTTTACTTCGGGAAAGATCGTGCGGCTGAAGAACATGCATTATGTCCCCTCTGTCAATAAAAATCTTGTTAGCGGATCTCTTCTGTGTAGAGATGGCTACAAGTTTGTCTTTGAGTCGAATAAATTTGTAATTTCCAAGTATGGAACCTTTGTTGGTAAAGGCTATGAGTCAGGAGGCCTATTTTGTTTATCCTTATCAAACGTTTGTAATAAAGTTGTTAATCATATTTGCAACAATAGTGAATCAAATGTGTGGCATTCACGTCTTTGTCATGTTAACTTTGGTTGCATGTCGCGACTAGCGCAGTTGAACTTAATCCCTAGTTTCACCACTGTCAAGGGATCCAAGTGTCAAGTGTGTGTGCAAGCTAAGCAACCTCGTAACTCTCATGTGACTGCGGAAACGAGAAATCTTGCACGATTAGAACTCATACATTCAGATCTATGTGAAATGAATGGTGTTTTGACAAAAGGTTGAAAGAAATATTTCATGACTTTAATTGACGACTCCACTAGATACTGCCGTGTGTATCTTCTGAAATCTAGGGATGAGGCTTCTAATTTTTTTTCAAGATCTATAAAGCTGAAGTGGAAAACCAACTTGATCGGAAAATCAAGAGGCTTAGGTCCGATCGTGGTGGAGAGTATTTTTCCAATGAATTTGATGCTTTTTGTGCGGAACATGGTATAATCCATGAGAGGACGCCTCCCTATTCACCTCAGTCAAATGGGGTGGCCGAAAGGAAGAACCGTACTCTAACTGATTTGGTTAACGCCCTTAGACACATCGGGTCTCTCCAACGCATGGTGGGGGGAGGCGATATTGACAACATGTCATGTCCTAAACCGAGTTCCCACAAAGAACAAAGAGATAACTCCATTCGAGGAATGGGAGAAGAAAAGGTTAAAGCTCTCTTATCTACGAACCTAGGGTTGTTTGGCGAAAGTCAATGTGCCAATTCGAAAGAAGCAGAAGCTGCAACCGAAAACTGTGGATTGTGTTTTCTTGGGATATGCTTTTCATAGCATTGGTTATAGATTCTTGGTTGTAAAATCGGAGGTACCTGACATGCATGTCAGTACGATCATGGAGTCGAATGATGCAACTTTCTTTGAAGATATCTTTCCCATGAAGGATATGGCTACCTCATCTAATCAGGAGATGCCTAGTTCATCGAATCAGGAACCAGTTAAAATTACTGAACCTGCCATTTCGATGGAACACTTTGAAAGTCCTGTGGAGGAAAACAATGAAGTTCCTACTAGGAGCAAGAGACAGAGGACTGCAAAGTCTTTTGGTGATGATTTTCTTGTGTATCTCATAGATGACACTCCTAGTACTATTTCAGAGGCCTATGCATCTGAAGATGCTGACTACTGGAAGGAAGCAGTTCGTAGCGAGATGGATTCCATCTTGGTGAATGAAACTTGGGAGATAACTGATCGTCCTTATGGGTGCAAACCTATAGGATGCAAATGGGTATTCAATAAGAAGCTTAGGCCTGATGGTGCTATTGAAAAGTACAAGGCTCGACTTGTGGCAAAGGGTTATACCCAAAAGGAAGGTGAAGACTTCTTTGATACTTACTCACCTGTGGCTCGACTGACCACTATTCGAGTTCTACTTTCACTAGCTGCCTCACATGGTCTTCTCGTTCATCAAATGGATGTTAAGACTGCTTTCGTAAATGGAGAGTTGGACGAGGAAATTTATATGGAACAACCAGATGGGTTTGTAATAGATGGTCAGGAAGGGAAAGTGTGCAAGTTGCTGAAGTCTTTGTATGGACTCAAGCAAGCACCCAAACAGTGGCATGAGAAGTTTGAAAGAACTTTAATAGCTGCAGGCTTTGTTATGAACGAAGCTGACAAATGTGTGTACTATCGCCATGGTTGGGGCGAGAGAGTTATGTGTTGCTTGTATGTTGATGACATACTGATTTTCGGAACAAATCTGAATGTTATTAAGGAGGCCAAGGATTTCCTATCTCGCTGTTTTGAGATGAAGGATTTAGGAGTGGCTGATGTCATTCTGAACATCAAGTTGTTGAGAGACGATGATGGTGGGATTACATCGATTCAATCTCACTATGTGGAAAAGATTTTGAGTCGCTTTGGCTACATTGACTGCAAGCCCTCTCCAACACCATATGATGCTAGTGTGTTGCTTCGAAATAATCAAAGAATTGGTAGAGACAAATTGAAATATTCTCAGATTATTGGCTCGCTTATGTACTTAGCCAGTGCTACAAGACCTGACATCTCTTTTGCTGTCAATAAACTGAGCTGGTTTGTTTCAAGACCAGGAGATGTGCATTGGAAAGCTCTAGAGAGAGTTTTGCATTATTTGAAAGGCACTGCGAATTATGGAATTCACTACACTGGGCACCCAAAGGTGCTTGAAGGGTATAGTGACTCAAACTGGATCTCAGATGTTGATGAGATAAAGGCCACGAGCGGATATGTATTCACTCATGGAGGTGGTGATGTTTCTTGGAAGTATTGGAAGCAGACCATCTTAACGAGGTCAATAATGGAAGCAGAACTCACAGCACTAGATACAGCTACGGTTGAAGCAGATTGGCTTCGCCGGTTCTTGAATGACTTGCCGGTTGTTGAGAAACCTGTACCGGGTATCCTTATGAACTGCGACAATCAAACTGTGATCACGAAAGTGAACAACTCAAAGGATAACATGAAGTCATCAAGACACGTTCAGAGAAGGTTAAAGTCTCAGAAAAATGAGAAACTCCGGAGTTATTGCATTGGATTATATCCAAACGTCTAAAAATCTGGCAGATCCTTTCACTAAGGGTCTATCACGTAATGTGATAGATAATGCATCGAGGGAGATGGGTATGAGACCCACAATATGAGTTGTTCACAGTGGTAACCTATTCTTTGTGATCGGAGATACCGTGAATTAGATATGGAAGACAAGTTGTTGGTCAACTGGGAGGAGAGTACCCTTACTGTTAAAATACCACTCCATGAAGATGCAATACTCTCCTAATCTACATGACAGGTTGATGTATATCTTAATGTGTTCTAAGTGGCTCTTTGAAGCAGAGATGTTGTCCTGCAGAACATCTTTTGAAGAACGCACCTATATGAGTCTGATTGTTAAACGTCGAAATCTATGAGAGTAGGGTTCTCTCTAGTAAACTCATGAAAGGTCTCGGAGTATGACGCATAAGCTCCACCCGCGGGGAAGACCCATGGTAGCCACGTGTCGGTCAAGGCTTTATGTGAAGCTAGATTCGCAGAAAACTTGCAGTTCAAGGCCCAGTCCACTGTTCAAGTTGCTTACTAGTGTAGCATAGGGTTCTAGGTAGAAGTTCAACTAAACAGTCTCCACTGCAGTACCAGTATATAAAACAGTGTTTTGGAACCAAAGGCAAATTTTCTGTGCCTCTAGGATTTGGTGGGGGATTGCTGGAATTTTTGTCTATTTGGGCCTAGCCCAATAGCAGTTTCAGAAATTCCTAATAAATCCTAGAGGCCCACGCAGCCCATTCATGCAAGGCAAGAGGTGGTGAGGGAGTCCTAGATTAGGGGGTGTCCGGATAGCCGGACTACCATCATCAGCCGAACTATCATCGGCCGGACTATCATCATCGACCGGACTCCAAGACTATGAAGATACAAGATTGAAGACTTCGTCCCGTGTCCGGATGGGACTTTCCTTGGCGTGGAAGGCAAGCTTGGCGATACGGATACGTAGATCTCCTACCATTGTAACCGACTCTATGTAACCCTAGCCCTCTCCGGTGTCTATATAAACCGGATGGCTCTAGTCCGTAGGACAACAACAACAACCATTACAATCATACCATAGGCTAGCTTCTAGGGTTTAGCCTCCTTGATCTCGTGGTAGATCCACTCTTGTAAACATCCACAATATCAATATCAATCAAGAAGGACGTAGGGTTTTACCTCCATCAAGAGGGCCTGAACCTGGGTAAAACATCGTGCCCCTTGTCTCCTGTTACCATCCGCCTAGACGCATAGTTCGGGACCCCCTACCCGAGATCCGCCGGTTTTGACACCGACATTGGTGCTTTCATTGAGAGTTCCTCTGTGTCGTCACCGATAGGCTTGATGGCCTCTTCAATCGACAACGACGCAGTCCTGGGTGAGACTTTTCTCCCCGGACAGATCTTCGTATTCGGCGGCTTCACACTGCGGGCCAACTCACTTGGCCATCTGGAGCAGATCGAAAGCTACGCCCCTGGCCGTCAGGTCAGGTTTGGAAGCCTAAGCTTCACGGACTATATCCGCGGGGACTTGATCTTCGATGGATCTGAGCCACAGCCGAGCATGCCGCGCTGTCACGATGGGCATGACCTAACTCTGCCACCGGACAGCACCTTGGAGGCCGCACACGAATCTGCTCCGACCCATAGTCCGGAGCCGATTTCTCAGATCGAGGACGGATGGCTGGACACCGCCTCGGGAGTAGCAACTTCTACGGCGATGGAGCCGAACACTTACCTTGTCCCGCATAAAGCTCATGACTCCGAGGTGCCAGACTCTCTGCCGGACTCCGAACCTTCTGCGCCCCTGCCAATCGAATCCGATTGGGCGCTGATCATGGAATTCACCGCTGCGGACATCTTTCAGCACTCACCCTTCGGCGATATCTTAAATTCGTTGAAGCATCTCTCGCTATCCGGAGAGCCCTGGCCGAACTACGGCCAGGATGGTTGGGACGCGGACGACGAAGAAATTCAGAGCCCACCCACCACCCACTTCATAGCCACCGTCGACGATCTAACCGACGTACTCGACTACGACTCCGAAGACATCGACGGTATGGACGACGCTGCCGGAGACTATCAAGAACCAGTGCCTACAGGACACTGGAAGACCACCTCGTCATACACCATATACATGGTTGACACCCCAAAAGATGGGGACGGCGAAGAAGCAACAGAGGCCGATTCCTTAAAGAAACAGCCCAAGCACCGACGTCAGCGGCGCCGCTCTAAATCCTGCCACAGCAAGAATGGAGATTCTAGCACAGGAGATAATAACACCCCAGAAAGTGCCGAAGACAACCCCCTCCAGCACGATCCAGCGCAGGAGGAGGCAGAAGCAAGCCCTCACGAGAGGGCGGCAGACGAAGAGGTCGAGGATGATAATTACTTACCTCCCTCCGGAGACGAGGCAAGCCTCGACGACGACGAATTCATCGTCTCTGAGGATCCCGTCGAACAAGAGCGTTTCGGACACAAGCTAATGGCCATGGCAAACAACCTAAAGAAAAAGCAGCAACAGCTTCAAGCTGATCAAGACCTACTGGCCGACAGATGGACTGAGGTCCTCGCGGCCGAAGAGTATGAACTCGAATGCCCCTCCAAAAGTTACCCAAAACGCAAGTTGCTCCCCCGACTAGAGGAGGAAGCGTACAAACCTGCATCACCAGCGCACAATATGGCAGACCGACCACCTTGTGGCCGCGACAGAGAGGCATGCAAGCCCTCCACCAAAACCGTACCCCGGCATCGCTCAAAAAGCATGAAGCCACGGGTGAACGGGCCGGACTTGCGGGATATATTGGAGGACAAGGCAAGACAATCCAGATCTATCTATGGATCACGTGGGCGCCCCAAGACCCACGACGAATACCGTCGCGCCGGATACGACTACTCCGGCTGGGCCGAACACAGCAGACAATGCTCTCTCGAGCTACGTCGCGATATTGCTCAATACAGAGGCGCTGCACACCCACTATGCTTCACCGACGAAGTAATGGATCATCAAATCCCTGAAGGGTTTAAACCCATTAATATCGAATCCTACGATGGCACAACAGACCCCGCGGTTTGGATTGAGGATTATCTCCTCCATATACATATGGCCCGCGGCGACGATCTTCACGCCATCAAATATCTCCCGCTCAAGCTTAAAGGACCAGCTCGGCATTGGCTTAACAGCCTACCCGCAGAGTCAATTAGATGCTGGGAAGACCTGGAAGCCGCATTCCTCGACAACTTCCAGGGCACGTATGTGCGACCACCGGACGCAGATGACCTAAGCCACATAATCCAGCAGCCAGACGAATCGGCCAGGCAATTTTGGACACGGTTCTTAACAAAGAAAAATCAAATCGTCGACTGTCCAGATGCAGAGGCCCTCGCTGCCTTCAAACATAACATCCGCGACGAGTGGCTGGCCCGGCACCTAGGACAGGAAAAGCCGAAATCCATGGCAGCCCTCACATCACTCATGACCCGCTTCTGTGCGGGAGAGGATAGCTGGCTAGCTCGCAGCAACAACCTCAGCAAAAACGCTGGCAGTCCGGATACCAAGGACCGCAATGGCAGGTCACGTCGAAACAAAAACAAACGCCGCATTAACAGCGACAACAATGAGGATACGGCAGTCAACGTCGGATTTCGAGGCTCCAAGCCCGGTCAATGGAAGAAGCCATTCAGAAGAACCACTCCGGGCCCGTCCAATTTGGACCGAATACTCGACCGCTCCTGTCAAATACATGGAACCCCCGAAAAGCCAGTTAACCACACTGAGGGAGTCCTAGATTAGGGGGTGTCCGGATAGCCGGACTACCATCATCAGCCGAACTATCATCGGCCGGACTATCATCATCGATCGGACTCCAAGACTATGAAGATACAAGATTGAAGACTTCGTCCCGTGTCTGGATGGGACTTTCCTTGGCGTGGAAGGCAAGCTTGGCGATACGGATACGTAGATCTCCTACCATTGTAACCGACTCTATGTAACCCTAGCCCTCTCCGGTGTCTATATAAACCGGATGGCTCTAGTCCGTAGGACAACAACAACAACCATTACAATCATACCATAGGCTAGCTTCTAGGGTTTAGCCTCCTTGATCTCGTGGTAGATCCACTCTTGTAAACATCCACAATATCAATATCAATCAAGCAGGATGTAGGATTTTACCTCCATCAAGAGGGCCCGAACCTGGGTAAAACATCGTGTCCCTTGTCTCCTGTTACCATCCGCCTAGACGCACAGTTCGGGACCCCCTACCCGAGATCCGCCGGTTTTGACACCGACATTGGTGCTTTCATTGAGAGTTCCTCTGTGTCGTCACCGATAGGCTTGATGGCCTCTTCAATCGACAACGACGCAGTCCTAGGTGAGACTTTTCTCCCCGGACAGATCTTCGTATTCGGCGGCTTCACACGGCGGGCCAACTCACTTGGCCATCTGGAGCAGATCGAAAGCTATGCCCCTGGCCGTCAGGTCAGGTTTGGAAGCCTAAACTTCACGGCCGATATCCGCGGGGACTTGATCTTCGATGGATCTGAGCCACAGCCCCCGCGCTGTCACGATGGGCATGACCTAACTCTGCCGCCGGAGAGCACCTTGGAGGCCGCACATGAATCTGCTCCGACCCATAGTCCGGAGCCGATTGCTTAGATCGAGGACGGATGGCTGGACACCGCCTCGGGAGCTGCAACTTCTACTGTGATGGAGCCGAATACTTACCTTGTCCCGCATAAAGCTCATGACTCCGAGGTGCCGGACTCTCTGCCGGACTCCGAACCTCCTGCGCCCCTGCCAGTCGAATCCGATTGGGCGCCGATCATGGAATTCACTGCTGCGGACATCTTTCAGCACTCACCCTTCGGCGATATCTTAAATTCGCTGAAGCAACTCTCGCTATCCGGAGAGCCCTGGTCGAACTACAGCCAGGATGGTTGGGACGCGGACGACGAAGAAATTCAGAGCCCACCCACCACCCACTTCATAGCCACCGTCGACGATCTAACCGACGTACTCGACTACGAATCCAAAGACATCGACGGTATGGACGACGCTGCCGGAGACTATCAAGAACCAGTGCCTACAGGACACTGGAAGACCACCTCGTCATACGACATATACATGGTGGACACCCCAAAAGATGGGGACGGCGAAGAAGCAACGGAGGCCGATTCCTTAAAGAAACAGCCCAAGCGCCGACGTCAGCGGCGCCGCTCTAAATCCCGCCACAGCAAGAATGGAGATTCTGGCACAGGAGATAATAACACCCCAGAAAGTGCCGAAGACAACCCCCTCCAGCACGATCCAGCGCAGGAGGAGGCAGAAGCAAGCCCTCACGAGAGGGCGGCAGACGAAGAGGTCGAGGATGATAATTACTTACCTCCCTCCGGAGACGAGGCAAGCCTCGACGACGACGAATTCGTCGTGCCTGAGGATCCCGTCAAACAAGAGCGTTCCAGACACAGGCTAATGGCCACGGCAAACAGCCTAAAGAAAAAGCAGCAACAGCTTCAAGCTGATCAAGACCTACTGGCCGACAGATGGACCGAGGTCCTCGCGGCCGAAGAGTATGAACTCGAACGCCCTTCCAAAAGTTACCCAAAACGCAAGTTGCTCCCCCGACTAGAGGAGGAAGCGTACAAACCTGCATCACCAGCGCACAATACGGCAGACCGACCACCTTGTGGCCGCGACAGAGAGGCATGCAAGCCCTCCACCAAAACCGTACCCCGGCATCGCTCAAAAAGCATGAAGCCACGGGGGAACGGGCCGGACTTGCGGGATATATTGGAGGACAAGGCAAGACAATCCAGATCTATCTATGGATCACGTGGGCTCCCCAAGACCCACGACGAATACCGTCGTGCCGGATACGACTACTCCGGCTGGGCCGGACACAGCAGACAACGCTCTCTCGAGCTACGTCGCGATATTGCTCATACAGAGGCGCCGCACACCCACTATGCTTCACCGACGAAGTAATGGATCATCAAATCCCTGAAGGGTTTAAACCCATTAATATCGAATCCTACGATGGCACAACAGACCCCGCGGTTTGGATTGAGGATTATCTCCTCCATATACATATGGCCCGCGGCGACGATCTTCACGCCATCAAATATCTCCCGCTCAAGCTTAAAGGACCAGCTCGGCATTGGCTTAACAGCCTGCCCGCAGAGTCAATTGGATGCTGGGAAGACCTGGAAGCCGCATTCCTCGACAACTTCCAGGGCACGTATGTGCGACCACCGGACGCAGATGACCTAAGCCACATAATCGAGCAGCCAGACGAATCGGCCAGGCAATTCTTGACACGGTTCTTAACAAAGAAAAATCAAATCGTCGATTGTCCGGATGCAGAGGCCCTCGCTGCCTTCAAACATAACATCCGCGACGAGTGGCTGTCCCGGCACCTAGCACAGGAAAAGCCGAAATCCATGGCAGCCCTCACATCACTCATGTCCCGCTTCTGTGCGGGAGAGGATAGCTGGCTAGCTCGCAGCAACAACCTCAGCAAAGACGCTGGCAGTCCGGATACCAAAGACCGCAATGGCAGGTCGCGTCGAAACAAAAACAAACGCCGCATTAACGGCGATAGCAATGAGGATATGGCAGTCAACGTCGGATTTCGAGGCTCCAAGCCCGGTCAACGGAAGAAGCCATTCAGAAGAACCACTCCGGGCCCGTCCAATTTGGACCGAATACTCGACCGCTCCTGTCAAATACATGGAACCCCCGAAAAGCTAGTTAACCACACTGAGGGAGTCCTGGATTAGGGGGTGTCCGGATAGCCGGACTACCATCATCAGCCGAACTATCATCGGCCGGACTATCATCATCGACCGGACTCCAAGACTATGAAGATACAAGATTGAGGACTTCGTCCCGTGTCCGGATGGGACTTTCCTTGGCGTGGAAGGCAAGCTTGGCGATACGGATACGTAGATCTCCTACCATTGTAACCGACTCTATGTAACCCTAGCCCTCTCCGGTGTCTATATAAACCGGATGGCTCTAGTCCGTAGGACAACAACAACAACCATTACAATCATACCATAGGCTAGCTTCTAGGGTTTAGCCTCCTTGATCTCGTGGTAGATCCACTCTTGTAAACATCCACAATATCAATATCAATCAAGCAGGATGTAGGATTTTACCTCCCTCAAGAGGGCCCGAACCTGGGTAAAACATCGTGTCCCTTGTCTCCTGTTACCATCCGCCTAGACACACAGTTCGGGACCCCCTACCCGAGATCCGCCGGTTTTGACACCGACATTGGTGCTTTCATTGATAGTTCCTCTGTGTCATCACCGATAGGCTTGATGGCCTCTTCAATCGACAACGACGCAGTCCTGGGTGAGACTTTTCTCCCCGGACAGATCTTCGTATTCGGCGGCTTCGCACTGCGGGCCAACTCACTTGGCCATCTGGAGCAGATCGAAAGCTACGCCCCTGGCCGTCAGGTCAGCTTTGGAAGCCTAAACTTCACGGCCGATATCCGCGGGGACTTGATCTTCGATGGATCTGAGCCACAGCCGAGCGTGCCGCGCTGTCACGATGGGCACGACCTAACTCTGCCGCCGGACAGCACCTTGGAGGCCGCACATGAATCCGCTCCGACCCATAGTCCGGAGCCGATCGCTCAGATCGAGGACGGATGGCTGGACACCGCCTCGGGAGCTGCAACTTCTACTGTGATGGAGCCGAATACTTACCTTGTCCCGCATAAAGCTCATGACTCCGAGGTGCCGAACTCTCTGCCGGACTCCGAACCTCCTGCGCCCCTGCTAGTCGAATCCGACTGGGCGCCGATCATGGAATTCACCACTGCGGACATCTTTCAGCACTTACCCTTCGGCGATATCTTAAATTCGCTGAAGCATCTCTCGCTAACCGGAGAGCCCAGGCCGAACTACGGCCAGGATGGTTGGGACGCGGACGACGAAGAAATTCAGAGCCCACCCACCACCCACTTCGTAGCCACCGTCGACGATCTAACCGACGTACTCGACTACGACTCCGAAGACATCGACGGTATGGACAATGATGCCGGAGACTATCAAGAACCAGTGCCTATAGGACACTGGAAGACCACCTCGTCATACGACATATATATGGTGGACACCCCAAAAGATGGGGACGGCGAAGAAGCAACGGAGGCCGATTCCTTAAAGAAACAGCCCAAGCGCCGGCATCAGCGGCGCCGTTCTAAATCCCGCCACAGCAAGAATGGAGATTCCGGCACAGGAGATAATAACACCCCGGAAAGTGCCAAAGACAACCACCTCCAGCACGATCCAGCGCAGGAGGAGGCAGAAGCAAGCCCTCACGAGAGGGCGGCAGACGAAGAGGTCGAGGATGATAATTACTTACCTCCCTCCGGAGACGAGGCAAGCCTCGACGACGACGAATTCGTCGTGCCTGAGGATCCCGTCGAACAAGAGCGTTTCAGACGCAGGCTAATGGCCACGGCAAACAGCCTAAAGAAAAAGTAGCAACAGCTTCAAGCTGATCAAGACCTACTGGCCGACAGATGGACCGAGGTCCTCGCGGCCGAAGAGTATGAACTTGAACGCCCCTCCAAAAGTTACCCAAAACACAAGTTGCTCCCCTGACTAGAGGAGGAAGCGTACAAACCTACATCACCAGCGCACAATACGGCAGACCGACCACCTCGTGGCTGCGACAGAGAGGCATGCAAGCCCTCCACCAAAACCGTACCCCGGCATCGCTCAAAAAGCACGAAGCCACGGGGGAACGCGCCGGACTTGCGGGATATATTGGAGGACAAGGCAAGACAATCCAGATCTATCTATGGATCACGTGGGCGCCCCAAGACCCACGACGACTACCGTCGCGCCGGATACAACTACTCCGGCCGGGCCGAACACAGCAGACAATGCTCTCTCGAGCTACGTCGCAATATTGCTCAATACAGAGGCGCCGCACACCCACTATGCTTCACTGACGAAGTAATGGATCATCAAATCCCTGAAGGGTTTAAACCCGTTAATATCGAATCCTACGATGGCACAACAGACCCTGCGGTTTGGATTGAGGATTATCTCCTCCATATACATATGGCCCGCGGCGATGATCTTCACGCCATCAAATATCTCCCGCTCAAGCTTAAAAGGACCAGCTCGGCATTGGCTTAACAGCCTGCCCGCAGAGTCAATTGGATGCTGGGAAGACCTGGAAGCCGCATTCCTCGACAACTTCCAGGGTACGTATGTGTGACCACCGGACGCAGATGACCTAAGCCACATAATCCAGCAGCCAGACGAATCGGCCAGGCAATTCTGGACTCGATTCTTAACAAAGAAAAATCAAATCGTCGACTGTCCGGATGCAGAGGCCCTCGCTGCCTTCAAACATAACATCCGCGACGAGTGGCTGGCCCGGCACCTAGGACAGGAAAAGCCGAAATCCATGGCAGCCCTCACATCACTCATGACCCGCTTCTGTGCGGGAGAAGATAGCTGGCTAGCTCGCAGCAACAACCTCAACAAAAACGCTGGCAGTCCAGATACCAAGGACCGCAATGGCAGGTCGCGTCAAAACAAAAACAAACGCCGCATTAACGGCGATAGCAATGAGGATACGACAGTCAACGCCGGATTCCGAGGCTCCAAGCCTGGTCAACGGAAGAATCCATTCAAAAGAACCACTCCGGGCCCGTCCAATTTGGACCGAATACTCGACCGCTCCTGTCAAATACATGGAACCCCTGAAAAGCCAGCTAACCACACCAACAGAGATTGTTGGGTATTCAAGCAGGAAGGCAAATTAATCGCCGAAAACAATGACAAGGGGCTACACAGCGATGATGAGGAAGAGACCCGGCCGCCGAGCAATAGAGGACAAAAGGGATTCCCCCCTCAAGTTCGGACGGTAAACATGATATACGCAACGCATATACCCAAGAGGGAGCGGAAGCGTGCACTAAGGGACATATACGCGATGGAGCCAGTCACCCCAAAATTCAACCCATGGTCCTCTTGCCCGATCACTTTCGATCGAAGAGACCATCCGACCAGTATCCACCATGGCGGATTCGCCGCATTGGTTTTAGACCCAATCATTGATGGATTTCACCTCACAAGAGTCCTGATGGACGGCGGCAGTAGCCTGAACCTGCTTTATCAGGATACAGTGCGCAAGATGGGCATAGACCCTTCAAGGATTAAACCTACAAAGACAACCTTCAAAGGCGTCATACCAGGTGTCGAGGCCAGTTGTACAGGCTCAGTCACACTGGAAGTGGTCTTTGGATCCCCGGATAATTTCCGAAGCGAGGAGTTAATCTTCGACATAGTCCCGTTCCGCAGTGGCTATCACGCTCTGCTCGGACAAACCGCGTTCGCCAAATTCAACGCGGTGCCACATTATGCATACCTTAAGCTCAAGATGCCAGGCCCTCATGGAGTCATCACGGTCAATGGAAACACGGAACGCTCCCTCCGAACGGAGGAACATACAGCGGCTCTCTCGGCAGAAGTACAGAGCAGCCTTTTAAGGCAATTTTCGAGTCCGGCCGTCAAACGACCGGACACGGCCAAACGCGCCCGGAGCAACATCAACCAAGACCACCTGGCACGTCCCGAGCACGCGTAGCAATGCGGCCTCAACCCCAGCCCTTGCACAATTGTAAGACAAACTCTTCGTGTACATAATTACCCCTGGAGATACCATGGGCATAGGGGGAGAGGCACAACCACAACAGACCCAGAGTGCGGTTCGACCACACCAGGGGCTCCCAAGTGTGTCGCTCTTTTTTATCTTTTATTTTCCTCTTTTTTATACAGAACTCTGTCCGGCGGCGAACCTGCCGAACTCATGATGCAACAGCCAGGGAGGGACAAAGGCTGCGACGAACACTCAGGTGGTCTCCATTACAAGCATTAAATTTGTTAAATACACCATTCCGCGGCCTACCCCTGGAGGGAGACGCCTTTAATTCGTCCAATCCCTTGCTTTCCGCACTATTTGTATCATTCCGCACTCATAGCATATCTTCTCGAATAAAATGCAGCACTTTTTGCCCATAATTGCATTACCTTATATATATATGTTCATTTACGACATGTTGCATCCGTACATTTTGGTACGGCCAAATACACCAGGGGCTTATGTTCCCCGCATTATGGTGTGATAAAGTCCGAACACTTTCACAAGTGCGGCACCCCGAACTTATAGCATTATATGAATCGGCTCCGAATCATGTCTTGGGTCAATAGTTGGGTTTGCCCGGCTCCCATGTTTGGCACCTTACGTTCCGTTCTACCGGCTAAGGTAGCACTGGGAGAACCACTGCGATTGCGCCCCGGTTGAGCCGGGTTAACGCCTCAGTGGAGAAAGCTAAAACTGATTGTCATGATAAGGCGAGAGACTGATCGTTGTTCGAGAGGTCCTTTCGGGTCCTTAAAGACCTACGCCGCTTCGAGCGAAGTTCCGGATAATGTCCGACGAAGGCGTGGATAGCGCCCCTAATTCGGTCTTCCGAATACTAGGGGCTTCGCCGAAATTTAAAATTATAGAATTCTATGGCTAAGTGAGAGTGTTCAAGCACTATAAGTCCGGTTGCCTTGTTCGTTGTGTTGAGCGCCTCCCTAGATGGACCCAAAAATGGGAACAAGAGTGCTCAAGTTTATCCCGAACACCTCAGCACTCGTGGCATGGGGGCTGAAGCCGACGACTTGCCATCTCTCAGATTTAATAAACGGCCGCACAGAAGGTAATATTTTAAATTAACAAGCGTTGCTGAGCGCATATGAACAAAGTTTTCAGCGCACAGGATAACACATTGCGAATTTACTCAATAATTACATCTCTGGGGCACTCATCCGCAATCTTGCGGGCACCCTTCAGGACAGTCTTATAGTACATTTCGGGCGTACGTTATTCCTTGCCCGCTGGTGGCGCGTCAGTGATTAGCTTCTCCGCATCCAGCTTGCCCCAATGCACCTTTGCGCGGGCAAGGGCCCGACGAGCACCTTCAATACAGGCGGAGCGCTTGATAACCTCCACCCAGGGGCACGCATCCACCAACCATCGCACGAGGCCGAAGTAGCTCCCAGGCATGGCCTCTCCAGGCCACAGCCGGACTATGAGGCCCTTCATGGCCTGCTCGGCCGCCTTGTGGAGCTCGACCAGCTGATTCAGCTGGTCGCTAGGGGGCACCGGATGGCCGGCCTCAGCATACTGAGACCAGAAGACCTTCTCCGTTGAGCTCCCCTCCTCGGCTCGATAGAATGCGGCGGCATCAGACACACTGCGAGGCAGATCAGCAAACGCCCCTGGAAAGCTCCGAATTCGGGTAAGTAACACGTAATTTACATTCACATGCTTGCTTTGCATGAAAAATGCCTTACCCGCCGCTATCTTCCTCACCAACTCAATCTCCTGAAGGGACTTATGGGCATCAGCCTTGGCAGTTCTGGCACTTTCGAGAGCCGAGGCAAGCTCGGACTCTCGAGTCTTTGAGTCACGCTCCAAACTCTCATGCTTTTCCATGAGAGCCTGGAGCTCTTGCCGAACCACCGCCACCCGCGCCTCCTGGAGCTCCTGCTTTATCAGGATGGCTCTAGTCCGTAGGACAACAACAACAACCATTACAATCATACCATAGGCTAGCTTCTAGGGTTTAGCCTCCTTGATCTCGTGGTAGATCCACTCTTGTAAACATCCACAATATCAATATCAATCAAGCAGGACGTAGGGTTTTACCTCCATCAAGAGGGCCCAAACCTGGGTAAAACATCATGTCCCTTGTCTCCTGTTACCATACGCCTAGACGCACAGTTCGGGACCCCCTACCCGAGATTCGCCGGTTTTGACACCGACACACACCAACAGAGATTGTTGGGAATTCAAGCAGGCAGGCAAATTAATCGCCAAAAACAATGACAAGGGGCTACACAGCGATGAAGAGGAAGAGACCCGGCCGCCGAACAACAGAGGACAAAAGGGATTCCCCCCTCAAGTTCGGACGGTAAACATGATATACGCAACGCATATACCCAAGAGGGAGCGGAAGCGTGCACTAAGGGACGTATACGCGATGGAGCCAGTCGCCCCAAAATTCAACCCATGGTCCTCTTGCCCGATCACTTTCGATCGAAGAGACCATCCGACCAGTATCCACCATGGCGGATTCGCCGCATTGGTTTTAGACCCAATCGTCGATGGATTTCACCTCACGAGAGTCCTGATGGGCGGCGGTAGTAGCCTGAACTTGCTTTATCAGGATACAAAGACAACCTTCAAAGGCGTCATACCAGGTGTCGAGGCCAGTTGTACAGGCTCAGTCACACTAGAAGTGGTCTTCGGATCCCCGGATAATTTCCGAAGTGAGGAGTTAATCTTCGACATAGTCCTGTTCCGCAGTGGCTATCACGCTCTGCTCAGACAAACCGCATTCGCAAAATTCAACGCGGTGCCGCATTATGCATACCTTAAGCTCAAGATGCCTGGCCCTCGTGGAGTCATCACGGTCAATGGAAACATGGAACGCTCCCTCCGAACGGAGGAACATACAGCGGCTCTCGCGGCAGAAGTACAGAGCAGCCTTTTAAGGCAATTTTCGAGTCCGGCCGTCAAACGACCGGACACGGCCAAACGCGCCCGGAGCAACATCAACCAAGACCACCTGGCACGTCCCGAGCACGCGTAGCAATGCGGCCTCAACCCCAGCCCTCGCACAATTGTAAGACAAACTCTCCGCGTACATAATTACCCCTGGAGATACCATGGGCATAGGGGGAGAGGCACAACCACAACAGACCCAGAGTGCGGTTCGACCACACCAGGGGCTCCCAAGTGTGTCGCTCTTTTTTATCTTTTATTTTTCTCTTTTTTTTACAGAACTCTGTCCGGCGGCGAACCTGCCGAACTCATGATGTAACAGCCAGGGAGGGACAAAGGCTGCGACGAACACTCAGGTGGTCTCCATTACAAGCATTAAATTTTTTAAATACACCATTTCGCGGCCTACGCCTGGAGGGAGACGCCTTTAATTCGTCCAATCCCTTGCTTTCCGCACTATTTGTATCATTCCACACTCATAGCAAATCTTCTCGAATAAAATGCAGCACTTTTTGCCCATAATTGCATTACCTTATATATATGTTCATTTACGACATGTTGCATCCGTACATTTTGGTATGGCCAAATACACGAGGGGCTTATGTTCCCCGCATTATGGTGTGATAAAGACCGCACACTTTCACAAGTGCGGCACCCCGAACTTATAGAATTATATGAATCGGCTCCGAATCATGTCTTGGGTCAATAGTTGGGTTTGCCCGGCTCCCATGTTTGGCATCTTACGTTCCGTTCTATCGGCTAAGGTAGCACTGGGAGAACCAATGCGATTGCGCCCCGGTTGAGCCGGGTTAACGCCTCAGTGGAGAAAGCTAAAACTGACTGTCATGATAAGGCGAGAGACTGGTCGCTGTTCGAGAGGTCTTTTTGGGTCCTTAAAGACCCACGCCGCTTCGAGCGAAGTTCTGGATAATGTCCGACGAAGGCGTGGATAGCGCCCCTAATTCGGTCTTCCGAATACTAGGGGCTTCGCCGAAATTTAAAATTATAGAATTTTATGGCTAAGTGAGAGTGTTCAAGCACTATAAGTCCGGTTGCCTTGTTCGTTGTGTTGAGCGCCTCCCTAGATGGACCCAAAAATGGGAACAAGAGTGCTTAAGTTTATCCCGAACACCCCAGCACTCGTGGCATGGGGGCTGAAGCCGACGACTTGCCATCTCTCAGATTTAATAAATGGCCACACAGAAGGTAATATTTTAAATTAACAAGCATTGCTTAGCGCATATGAACAAAATTTTCAGCGCACAGGATAACACATTGCGAATTTACTCAATAATTACATCCCTGGGGCACTCATCCGCAATCTTGCGGGCACCCTTCAGGACAGTCTTATAGTACATTTTGGGCGTACGATATTCCTTGCCCGCTGGTGGCGCGTCAGTGATTAGCTTCTCCGCATCCAGCTTGCCCAAATGAACCTTTGCGCGGGCAAGGGCCCAACGAGCACCTTCAATACAGGCGGAGCGCTTGATAACCTCCACCCAGGGGCACGCATCCACAAACCGTCGCACGAGGCCGAAGTAGCTCCCAGGCATGGCCTCTCCAGGCCACAGCCGGACTATGAGGCCCATCATGGCCTGCTCGGCCGCCTTGTGGAGCTTGACCAGCTGCTTCAGCTGGTCGCTAGGGGGCACCGGATGGCCGGCCTCAGCATACTGAGACCAGAAGACCTTCTCCGTTGAGCTCCCCTCCTCGGCTCGATAGAATGCGGCGGCATCAGACACACTGCGAGGTAGATCTGCAAATGCCCCTGGAAAGCTCCGAATTCGGGTAAGTAACACGTAATTTACATTCACATGCTTGCTTTGCATGAAAAATGCCTTACCCGCCGCTATCTTCCTCACCAACTCAATATCCTGAAGGGACTTATGGGCATCGGCCTTGGCAGTTTTGGCACTTTCGAGAGCCGTGGCAAGCTCGGACTCTCAAGTCTTTGAGTCACGCTCCAAACTATCATGCTTTTCCATGAGAGCCTGGAGCTCTTGCCGAACCACCGCCACTCGCGCCTCCTGCTTTTCTCGCTCTGCCCGTTCTGCGGCCGCATTGCGTTCGTCCGCGGACACGGCCTCCTTCAGGGTCGCCACCTCGTTCGTGGCCCCTGCAGTACCCATGTTATCCTTGTTATTTTTTGTTGCAACCTAAATCCTTTTCTGTAAGGTACAAGGTCAAAGTGGTGTTACTCACCTTCTTTGTCCTGGAGCTGCTTCTTGGCGCGGCCGAGCTCTTGCTCGGACCGCTCGAGCTCCTGCTTCAAAGCACCGACCTCCACAGTCATTGCGGCAGAGGTCAGCAGCGCAGCCTGCAACCCATATTGACATAATTTTTTAGCAACCCTACGTATATCTTCTCTTTTTTTTCAGACCCTCAGTCCGGCTTTTCTTTCCGAACATCGAACCGAGCATCAGGGGCTACTGTCTATGCGGTATCACATTGCATATTTTTAACTTCTTACCTCAAAGCCTGATAGAAGGCTACTGCAGGCTTCGGTCAGCCCGCTCTTGGCAAGCTGTACCTTCTGCATCACCGCACTCATAATAGTGCGGTGTTCTTCCTCGATGGAAGCACTCTGGAGCACCTCCAACAAATTGTTCGGCGCCTCCGGTTGGACGGAAGCCGCCGGCGTCACGGTCTTGCCCTTCGTGCGAAGGGGCCGCCGGCCGGACTCCGGAACCACTGCGGGTTCTGATATGGAGTCCGGGCAAAGTCCGGAAGGCCGCCTTGTGGCGCCTCCGGAGCCTCCCCCTGATGGGTCCCTTCTTGGGATCCCACCTCGGCGTCCTCGGTGTCGCGAGGGGTGAAGGCGGTCGGGATGGAGTCTACATCCGACGGAGCCAACGACCCGCTCGATGAAGCGGGGAGATCATTATTGGCCGGACTACAGGCAGCATGCGGCATCAGAATTACACTATGTGACGCAGAAAAAGAAATTATAAATCATTCAGGAATCCGGATACTTATGATCTCGCCGGAGGCCTGGCCCTTGAAGGCCATTCCTCCTCGCCAACGTTGATGTTGGCGGAGCTGTCCGGGGGAATAGTCCTTCCCCTCTTGGACCCTTCGGCCTCCCCTGTTGGGGAAGCCTTCCTCTTCCTCTCTCCCTCCTCTGGGAGAGAGTCCTCTTTCTCCTCCTCGTTTTCGGGGGAGGAGTCCGCCCCGGAGTCGTCAGATACCTGAAAGCGGGAACTCTTTCGAGCACCCGTGGCCTCCTTCTTGGCCTTCTTCTCTGGCACCACGTGCGGTGCCAGAACCAGCAGCCTCGCTAGACGGGCATCTACTAGGTTTTCTGGCATAGGAGCCGGGCAGATAATCTGCTCCGCCTTCCTCATCCAGTCCTGTCAAAGGAAAAGGGGAAATTAAAACCCACATAGAGTCAAACTATGAAAAGCAAGTGTCCCGTAAAGGGGTAGAATCACTTACCTCGTCGGCTTGGCGCTGCGAGCGAAATCCGCGATCTTCAGTCGCGGATGCGGGGGCTTCGGCGCCCTTAAACAGCACCCTCCAGGCGCCTTCGTACGTCGTGTCGAAGAGCCCGCTCAGCGCCTGGTGCTGTTCCGGATTGAACTCCCACAGATTGAATGCCCGCTCTTGGCATGGGAGAATCCGGCGGACGAGCATGACTTGGACCACGTTAACCAGCCTGAGCTTCTTCACCAGCTTCTGGATACAGGCTTGGAGTCCCGTCAGCTCCTCCGAACTACCCCACAGCAAGCCCTTCTCTTTCCAGGAGGTGAGCTGCGTGGGGATACCAGATCTGAACTCGGGGGCCGCCGCCCACGTAGGGTCACGCGGCTCGGTGATATAGAACCACCCCGATTGCCACCCCTTGACGGATTCCACGAAGGCCCCTTTGAACCAAAGGATGTTGGGCATCTTGCCCAACATGGCGCCTCCGCACTCCGCTTGAGTGCCCTTCACTACCTTCGGCTTGACATTGAAGGTCTTGAGCCACAAGCTGAAGTGGGGTTGGATGCAGAGGAAGGCCTCGCACGCGACGATAAACGCCGAGATGTTGAGGATGAAGTTCGGCGCCAGATCATGGAAATCCAGGCCGTAGTAGAACATGAGCCCCCGGACAAAGGGGTGAAGTGGAAAACCCAGTTCACGGAGGAAGTGGGGAAGAAAAACGACCCTCTCATGGGGCCTGGGGGTGGGGATGAGCTGCCCCTTGTCGGGCAGCCGGTGCGCGATGTCGCCGGACAGGTAGCCGGCGCTGCGCAGTCTTTCCATGTGCTCCTCCATAACGGAGGAGGTCATCCACTTGCCTCCCGCTCCAGACATGACTGGGGAAGGTTGAGACGAGATGTGCGGGCTTGGGTGCTGGAGCTCGAGTGCGCGGAGATGGATAAGCAAAGGAGGAAGAAGGTGTAGGTGAAAAGGTGAATCCTTATCCCTTATATGGGCGGGCGAAGTCTACGCGTCCCCCACCGGCCTGGTAAAACTCGCTTATCCCCCAAGCTTCACCATCAATGGCGCGGTTGGGTTACCCACGTCCGTATTGATGAGAATCCCGGATTAAGGGGGAACACGATCTTTGCTTCGACAAGACGTGCCAAGGAAACCGCTTCGCTAAATGCGCTGAAGTGGTAGAGTAAAAAACGATTCGAGTGATGGCTTGGTAGTGGCGTGACGTCATGCCGCAAAAAATGTCAGCAGATTGAACTTGTGTATATATTATTCTCTCTACGGTGGAATGTGGAATTTATTTTGCAGAGCCGGACACTATCCTGGTGTTCATAATCTTCTATCATTCGGAGGAGGAACCCGCCTTGCAATGCCAAGCAATATAAGCGCCAGACTTATCGTCATTGAAGCCTGGTTCAGGGGCTACTGAGGGAGTCCTGGATTAGGGGGTGTCCGGATAGCCGGACTACCATCATCAGCCGAACTATCATCGGCCGGACTATCATCATCGACCGGACTCCAAGACTATGAAGATACAAGATTGAAGACTTCGTCCCGTGTCCGGATGGGACTTTCCTTGGCGTGGAAGGCAAGCTTGGCGATACGGATACGTAGATCTCCTACCATTGTAACCGACTCTATGTAACCCTAGCCCTCTCCGATGTCTATATAAACCGGATGGCTCTAGTCCGTAGGACACAACAACAACCATTACAATCATACCATAGGCTAGCTTCTAGGGTTAGCCTCCTTGATCTCGTGGTAGATCCACTCTTGTAAACATCCACAATATCAATATCAATCAAGCAGGACGTATGGTTTTACCTCCATCAAGAGGGCCCGAACCTGGGTAAAACATCGTGCCCCTTGTCTCCTGTTACCATCCGCCTAGACGCACAGTTCGGGACCCCCTACCCGAGATCCGCCGGTTTTAACACCGACAGGTGGAACTAAAGTTTAGTCCCACATTGCTAGTTTAGAGGGAGCTGGACCTCTTTATAAGGGAGGCTCTTTCCCCACTTGTATGAGCATGAGAACAAGAGGGACATCCACGCGCGCTCCTCGTCCACCGCCCACCTTGCCACGTCACGCCTCGTCACGACGTGCCGTGGGTTGCGGGAATGAGCCGAGCCGATGTCTAAATTTTTGCCACACACTACGGGTATACGAAAGGTCACACAGAAGCTGAATTTTTTTGCGATAGTGGAGTTTGAATGCTGGCTGTTCGCTTCGTCTTCGTCTCTTCGTCTCACCTTCCGTCACTGCCCTCTCGCCTCCTTCTCTTCCGCCTATAAAAGGGAGATCGCTCCTCTCAGAGAGACGCATCAGAACTCATTCTTCATCTCGCCACCGGTTCCTGAACACTGCGTTGCTGCTACGATCTTCCTCATCCCGGCTTGCGGCGTGCACCGCAGGTCGGGACAGTAGGCCTCCGAAACCATACCCCTTTGAGTCCTGTATGGGAGAAGGGTGATAAGGTTTTTGGGGAGCGCTCTGCGCGACTACCGACTTCTTCATCACGGATGCCCCGGACTCCGACGACTACTTCCCCAACGACGACTACTTCCCCGACGTCCACAACCTCCTCGACGACATGGAGGACACCGCCCCCAAGTCCAGTGCCTCTGCTTCGGCTGCTGTCTCGTATGTGTTCTTATTTTTCCTGTTAGAGGTCCTGTCACATTTCCTTGTTCTACTGTTTGCCCTAGACATATTAGGATCTACCTCATATATGCATCTTGATCTACTGTCTGCTCTAGAGATGATTTGTTCTAGCTCATATATGCAAATGTTATTTACCTTCTCTTTGTCAAATTCTATGACTTGTTTTATCATTGCTATACTAGTCATGCTGTATCTAGTTTTTCTGTTAATAAAATCATTCGGTAAATTGCTCATATTTCCAACAGGTAGTATGAAAAGTCAGCAAAATTAACTTATAATATCTTCGTATTTTCTCATCTGTTTCTAAGAATTATAGTAGTGTTTAGAGCATCACCAGCCGTTGGCCCCACAGGCGGCTCGAAAAATCGCTGGCTGGGGGCGAACCGGCGCTAAAATCGGCCTGGGGGCGATCGGGTTCCGAGTCGACGCCCCCAGGGTCGGCCTCATGCGCCTGGTTTTAATTTTTTTGAACATTTATTTGACTAAAATTCGGCGAACGGGACAAATATTCGGCAAAATAGTACATTATTTCGGCAAATTGAAATAGTTCTTTTTTACATAGATAAAATACTTCAAAAAACAAACAGGCCGCGGCTACAAGCCGAATAACGCGCTGAGAGAGGACGATGAAACCTCCCTCGTCGCGGCCATGGCGCCAAGCGGCAAACTGCTAAATGCGCGGTGCTGGCGCTCCAGCTCCATCCGTGCCCAGTCTTCGCGCGCTCACTTCAAGGCCGCCGCGTCGTCGAGCCCTGGTTCCGCCTTCACGGCGGCGAGCCCTGGCTCCATCTTCACGAGGCGAGCCCCGGCTCCGTCTTCGGCTTGACGAAGCGAGGAGGAGCCAAGGAGGAGGCGCACCCGCCCTTGTTGATGACGATGCCGGCGCTGTGGGTGCGCCTGCCGAGCGGCGTCTCGGCGGTCTCCGCGGGCTCGGCCTTAACGCCGAGCAATGCCGACGAGCCGAAGGAGTGGGAGGAGGAGCAGGAGGAGGAAGAAGAGGAGCCGGTCCGGCACGGCATCCATTGGCCGCCGCTCCAGCGGGGGACCGGGGTGGCAGGGTATATCAATGGCGGGTCGTTGCCGCCCTCGAGGTACTCGAGGACGGCATGGAGAGTGATAATGACGGCTTTTCTCTTCTCTTGCAAGCCATCCCTCCCATCCATCACCTCCGTCCCATCACCGGCAATCCCTCAACATCATCATCCATCTAATTGGTAGTGCGCGTTTAATTTTCAAACACAGATATTACCGCCCATAGTAATCCGGTTAAAGTTAGGGTGTTGCTTAGTGTTTTTAGATTTGTTTCGGTGATAATTTAACATCTTTGGTATTTATCAAGTTGCCAAGAAAAAGTAACTATTTTCATTGTCACGCTGAGAATCATCCGCCCTGGACCACCATTTCTGTGCCGATTTTCCACACATTATTTCGAACTCGTGTGAAAGATTCGTAAAACTAGATGATATCCCGCACGTTTCTAAGAATTTATAGCAATGTTTAGGAGAAGGATTTATGGAATGAGAAATAATTGTACTATGAAAATAAACACAACTATATATTTCCGTGAACCTTTGATGGAATGGTAGTATGAAAAGTCGGCAAAATTAACACATAGTAGAGTATCTTCATATTTTCTCAATTGAATGCATTCTAAGACAAAAGGAAGAAATGTATGTATAGTACAATCAGATTGTTCTCGTAATAATTCAAGATAATATACTTTGGTTGTCTATATTAGAAGAGCATCGGAGCGTAAAAACATAGAAATTCCATCCTAAGTCCCAAGCCTTGCGGTGTTAATGCGCACAAATAGGTGTTTGCTTGCATTGTCCGCCATGATCCAATTTTTAAGAGAATAACCAAAAGAGTACAAAATGAGATGGTTCATGAGAAGGGCAAAATACATATTCCATTTTGCTACGTCATATTAGTAGGCCGCCAACCATCATAGAACAATTAAACTGAGGGATAATCGGAATGGGCTATAATTCATCCTCTCAGCAAGGGCGGAGCATTTAAGCTAGGATTGTCATCAACACCTCAACATTCATAATGATATTCTAACCGAAGAAAGTTACCATGAGAGTGGTATGTGCACCATTGGAACAAGGACGCGTCGCATAATGCCATCTATAGAGCAGTAGAGCAGGAGGGATACGTAGCGTTGAGCATTCGGTGACTACGCCCTTTGATATCCATGCCGTCATGGCACACCGCGCCTGCATGTCGTGTAATCATAGTTAATTAAGCAAAAATTATTTTCATTACGTGATAGTAATTCCTTTCTGAATCACACACGCTCCGTGTTGGGCATGCACCTCTTGAACGTCCACCCAGTGTCCGCGAATCCGAAATTTGTTCATGGCAAATTCAAGAAATCTTCACCCGCAAAGAAAAAAATCATGAAATGTTCGTGAATTTAAAATATATGTAGCTATTCTAGAAAAATGTTCAAGTATTAAAAAAATGTTCACAAATACAAAATATGTTCAAGTATTCTAGAAAAAAATTAAGTATTCAAAAACAATGTTCGCGGAATAAAACTATGTTCAAGGTTTCCAGAAAAATTCAAGTATTCAAAACAAATGTTTGTGAATTTGAGTATTGTTCACAAATTCGGAAATGTTCTAGCATTAAAAATTTGTTCACAGCAAATTCAGAAAATGTTCACACATTCGGAAGAGAGAGCAAAGCACCCCCTCCCCCTCCCTCCCCCCCACCACCCCCACCGCGCGCATGCCTCGATAGGGCACGGGGGGAGCGATCTCGTGTCGTCGCCCCTTAGCCTTCCCCGCTTCCCTTTCCTTCCTCGCCGCCGCTAGAGGCTGGCGTCGGGCAAGCCTAGGACTTAGCCAAGGAGGTGTCGGCGGGGAGCTTGTTGTCGCGCTCGGTGGTGGGCGCTTGGATCGGATCCGCCTGATCCGTCCGGCCGCTCGAAGGAGTTCCGTGTGGGGCAGCGGGGGCGGTGATCCGGGTTGAGCTCCTGGATCGGATCCGTCCGTTTCGTCTGATCCTTCCGACTGTTCGGAACACTACGGGTGCCTGGCAGTCGGGTTCGCCCGCAGGTGCCTGATCTGGATCGGGACGCCTAGTAGCCTTCGTCTCGTGCTCGGTATGCCTCTCCGTGTGGATCTGGATCACAAGACTTGCTGATCCTTGATGCAGTTTAAGCTTGAGGTGGGGGTTCAGATTGGCAGAAATCCCTAGTCGGCCTTTCGGTCGCGGCAACGGCTGACACCCTAGGGCACTGTTTTCTTGTCTATGGAGACGCTCGTCGGATTTGCTTCAACTTCCACCACGCCGTTTGTGTCCCGGATGAAAGCCCTAACCGTGGTGGGCGACGACGGCGCCTTCAGCGTCGTTCCACCACACCATTTTTTAAGGTTTCGGCTTGGGAGCTGTGTGGATGGTGGACACTGTTGGGTTGGCATTGGTGGCGATCTAGATTAGGAGATGGTGTGGCATCGTATCTACCACATCGACAACGGCAGATCTTGGCGGCATGGTGCAAGGGAGTCTTGACAGCACATGAATCTTGATGGACGAGCGCAAGGCGGTGGTGCTCTCTGGCATCATGGTGACATCGACGGCAGTACGACTAGCAAGGTGAATGCGTTGACCGCTCCTGGAGATGGGATGGTGGAAGATGGCGGCGGCGGATCCAGAGCATCCGCATGCGGTGCGCGGGGCAGCCCGGCCAGACTGGGTGGTGCTCTCGGCCCGATGCGGGGCAAATGCGTGTGGCTACCGGATTAGATAGTGCGCGTTCATGCGGTTCGAGAACATTATCATATGTTGCGACTTTTTTCGCCGGATGAGTGGCGTTGTATTGATCCATGTATTCATGTTATCAGACTGTTAAATAATAATACAGATGGTTGTATGCATCGATTGATGCAGAGACCGGGGTCATCCTGGTTTTTTCTGAAATCGCAGATTCAGAAAATGTATTTAAAATATGTTAATGGTGAAATCAAATAATGTCCGATATAAAAAATGTTCGTGAATACAAAACAAGTTCGTGGCAAATTCAAAAATATTTGGGAATTCAAAAATATGTTCAAGTATTCTAGAAACAATTCAATAAAAAGTTCGCGAATTCAAATATTGTTCACGAGTTAAAAATGTTTAAGAATTGGAAATATGTTTGCAAATTCAAAAAATATTCACAATTCAGTAGATGTTGACCGTAAATTCAAAAGTTGTTCATGAATTCAATAAATGTTCATGGATTCAATAAATGTTCGCGGAGAATTCAAAATATACTCACAAATCCAGAAATGTGCACATATTCAATAAATGTCTGTAAATTGAAAAAAAATCACATATCAGTTATCAGTTGGGCTAATCGGGCGGCATATGACGAGGACAAAACCATGCGCTTGAAATAGGCCGCCGGCACAAGACGGAGCTGGCCGCGTGTGCCAGCATCACGTAGAGGATGTTTCAGATGCCGTGTTCGCCAGAGCAGTGCATCATTAAATCTATCTCGGGCCCACTAATGTATATTGTATCGGATCTACAGGAAACGGACGGCAAAAGATACCGTGAGCATGCGAGGACGAGCGCTCTTGTGTATTTTTGAAGTTACCATCTCATATTTGTCAAGTGAAGCTATAGGTTTGAAGAGATAACATTTACTAGTAAGTGCTTAGCCTTGGAGAAGATTGCTGATTATAATTACACATGCTTGCTTGAAAACTGAAACACATCAATCATCAATGCCCTTATTTGTCAGCACACTTTACATCCCAAGACCCAGGGAAGAATATGAAGAGTATTGAATTCTGAATATCTATTATTGCCTCGAAGGGCTGTTTATATAAGATACAAGACTTGGGAGCCAAGGATAGTAGAGATAGATTACAACTTGAACTACCAAATACATAAACCAAATATATACT
>NC_041381.1:96333132-96384999 GCF_002162155.2 Triticum dicoccoides
GATGTTGAGACTGGAGCGAATGTCAATGAATGTTGCAGTGGGGATCCCCTTGGTGAAAATATCAACAAATTACGCAGTGGTAGGAACATGAAGCACACGGACCTCGCCAAGAGCCAGTTTCTCACGAACAAAATGAATATCAATCTCGATGTGTTTGGTGCGACAATGCTGAACAGAATTGGACGCCATGTAGACTGCAGAAACATTGTCACAATAAACAATTGCTGCACGCTCAATTGGTTGATGAAGCTCAACCAGAAGCTGACGGAGCCACACCGCCTCGTCCATAGAATGAGCAACAGACCTATATTCAGCTTCTGCAGAAGATCTGGAAACTGTAACTTGCCTTTTAGAAGACCAAGAAACAAGATTGTCATCCAAATAAACACAAAAGCCGGATGTAGATCGTCGAGTATCTGGACAACCCGCCCAGTCTGCATCAGAATAAACTGTCAAGCTTGTTGGAGAGGAAGAGTTAAGAAGAAGACCATGATCAATAGTACCTTTGAGATACCTAAGTATTCTCTTGACATGAGAAAAATGAGGAACACGGGGATCATGCATATATAAGCACGCTTGTTGAACAAAATAAGATATATCAGGACGAGTGAGAGTGGCGTATTGGAGAGCACTAGTGATACTGCGATATAGTGTAGGATCAGAAAAAGGTTCACCATCGGCCGACAACTTGGTACCAACATCGACCGGCGTACGACAGGGTTGACAGTCAGTCATCCCCGCATGAGAGAGCAAGTCAAGAAGATACTGGCATTGAGAGAGAAAGAGTGTAGATGAAGTGCGGGAAACATTGATCCCAAGAAAGTGATGAAGAGGACCAAGGTCAGTGTCGTGGAATTAACACGTCAGATATCCTAGTGAGAGGACTTAGTCATGGAGCCATCACAACGAGATTATCTTGAAGGGGTTAAACCGGACAAAGGACACGGGGAGTTTATACTAGTTCAGCCCCTTTGCGGTGAAGGTAAAAGCCTACAATCCAGTTGTGGTGGAATTGATGGGGTCTCGATGATCACGGAGCGAATCCGCTTTTCCTGTCTCTCGAGTTGTTGTTTTCTTGTCCCTGAACCGCCGTTGGGTCGTCCCTTTATATACACAGGTTGACGCCCGGCGGTTTACAGAATACCAAGGCCGGTTCATACACGTGCCCGGCTCGGTTTCTACCTTTCCCTATCTTACAACGCAAGTTACATATCTCATGGCGGTTTATGTCTGTGGGCCCTAATCCGCCCTTGGGCTCTGGGCCTCTAAGTCTCTGTTGTAAAGTGTCATATTCCTTGTCTTCATGGGCTTCAATATGGATGAGCATAACCCGGCCCCTCCTGGGAGGTTTATACTTAGTAGTTATATCCCCAACATTAGGCCCCAGATTGATTTGAACTTGTTCATGTCAATCTTCAACACTTAGGAAAAACTCCTTCTTGAACATCCTCGTATGATCCTTGTAAACTGCCATGACGTCTCCTCCATATGAACTTGATAAACCGCCATGACGTCATCTTCCAAGATTGTAATAAATCGCCATGATGTCATCTCTATATAAAAACCTGTAAATACTTTCTTTTTATTAATGAACCTCCGAAAACCGAGGCGACAGCTGTGTCAGATATCCATTTTTTGGGTTCCTCGATTCCCACGCCTGTCACTTATCCCTTCGCCTTATAAATAGGACCAAGGGTCATTCTTTCCCTTCTGCTTCGTGCCCTGTCGCCTCATCGTCTTCCTTGCATCGCCCCGGTGCTTGAGTACAGTCGCCATCATCAACCTTCGCTTCTGCACCACCAATGACCGCTGCATCAACCTGGTCTGACCAGAGAAACGCGACGCCTCTCCGCCACTCCTTCAACCTCTGTAAGTTGTCTTCTTCTTCACCTCAGATCTACCATTAGGGTTTCGTTGTTCTTCTGTGTTCTTCAGTGTTCGTCAATGTTCATTGCTGTCCCATGGATCTTTTGACAAAACGCGACCTTTTTTCCTGTGCGGCCATAACGAGACATTGTTTTTCTTCATCATAGCATCTCTTTTATCAGTAAACATATCCCATCTGGCCTTTAGCTGTTCCCCTGACACCGCCTTGGGCTTTTGAATTTTTTTCTTCTTTTTAAGACTGCGATAGATCCAAAATTATAGTTACAACTTGTAAAACCTGGTTGTGCAATACTTAGGAATTTCTCAGATCTATAGCTTCCGCACCATTGTAGGCGGTTTAACCTTTAAAAGATGATAACCCGCCAGGTACCATTAGCCCTCTCTTAAACCGCCAACTCAACCTCAACGTTTAAACAATCCGGTTTATTATGCATATATGCTTCAATTTCTTCCTCCTTCTGTCCTTAAGCCGGTTTATCTGCATTAGTCATGAATCTTTAAACCGTCATTGATCCTTTTTCCAGCTTTCCATTGAAATGGCGAAACAGTTCTATGCTTGCAATTGGGTCCCTTCCCGGGTTACTGAAGAGCAACTGACTGGGTACATTGTGACTAGCGCTTTAGCGAGCAATGTAACCATCCACTGGAGGGTCCCCGGTTTAGAAAATCCTCTTGAGCCCCAGAATGGAGTAGTGATTGTATTTACTAATCATCTGAATCGAGGGTTCAGCCCGCCCGGATCAAAATTCTTTCATGATGTTCTTGCTAGCTTCCAGATCCGCCCTCAAGATATTGGACCGAACTCCGTGTCCAATATATGCAACTTTCAAGTATTTTGTGAAGTCTATCTGCAAGAGGAACCCACTATGAAACTATTCCAGGACTTCTTTTACTTAAACTGCCATACTGAATTTACGGACGGGCCCAACACTGAAGTCGGGGGCGTTTCAATCCAGAAGAGAAAGGATGTTGACTTCCCTCATCCAAACATCATAGCCATCCTAAGGACTGGAATCAGACTTGGTTTTACTGCCACAATACAGCTCGACACAATGAAAATCCTCTGCCGGGTTATCGTGCATACCGGCTTACCAAAACTCATCCAGTTCCTCAAGGACTAACTGCCAAAGAATGATCAAAATATGCCCCTCAACTAGCAAAACTCAGGGCCTTTTGTGGCCAATGGTCTGACAAGCATTGCTTTCGTTCGATGCTGGTGTCTTGGAGCATTTTACCTTTAAGCCGGTGCCCCGGTTTAATGTGTGAATACACAGGGGATCTAAACGACCCTCAGCATCATGTTGACATCCAACTCACGGATGATGAAGTCACCGAAGCTGTCAATAAAATGCTTGATGAACCGGTGGCTGCATGTAACAGAGTAGGGCTTAGCCCCTTCTATGCGTCTAACAAACTGCCAGCTGTAAGAATTATCTTATTTTTGCCTTAATCCATCCCTTCTTAATCATTCCTTTATAACTTGTTGTCCATCTGCGTAGGGTGATGATCCATTTTGGAAGAGGAAAACACAGGATAAACCGGCGAGAGCTCCTCGCGTAAAGACCAGGGTTACAAAGAAACCCGCAAAGAAAAGAACCCCCGAAGCCTCTGACTTGCCCAATGACGAAGAGATCGATGACCTGGACTCAGAGGTAGAACTAGATTCTCTTGGTTCTTTTTTCATACACCTCATTGACAATGATTATTATCAGGATGATGCGAAAGCTAGCCACGCTGGTGAAGTAGAGGCAATTGCTCTATCTTCTGACTCAAATCATGTGCCAGTACCAAAACTCCGTCGAGTAGTCCGGAAAGTAAAATATTCACACCCTCTTGCTTATTCGGATCCGCACTTTTCTTTGAAGACACAGTAGTATGAAGCTCGCCGCACAACCCGGCACAGTGGTGAAGTGGTTACCTCCTCCGGTTTACCATATTCTCCGGTTCGCAAACGCCATCAAGAGGTATCTTGTACTTCTAATACACTTTATCCCAAGGCGGGTTACTTCCGATATCCTCTTAATCCGTATGATTCGAATTATCAGGGAACTTCCCATTCATCCTCCGGCGATTCATCAACCATAGAGATGCCTCCACTCAAGACCGTCCCTAGGTAAGCATACTATACTTAATTGTTTATGCCTTGCACTGGTTTATTGTACTAACCTTTGTGTTTATTCTTTTTAGTGCCAAAGCTAGACTTAGCAAAAAAGCCAAGCTGACTACACCAGCTGATGATAATCCGTCCACTACACTGGAGAGGACCTCAGAGGCTCTTGATCAGGATGCTGACATTACTCTGGATGATCCGGTACCTCAGGGTCAGGATACTTTTGTTGAACTGGCAAAAATGAATCCAACGAGCCAGTCTGCTGATCCGCCAAGCCCAGCTGCCGATCCACCAAGCCCAGCAAGGACATGTGCTAAATCGCCAAGCCCAAACAAAACTGTTGATGGCACCATAGATGATGTTGTGATTACCGGCTTTGGCCATACTGCTCCTGGCAACCCCGTCGCTTTATCAAAGCATAGTGCTAAGGAAGAATTCTCCGCTGTGGACAAAGGCAAATGGAATACTAATTTATCAAGCTATGCCCACCTCAATGCTCAGGACATCCACTCTGGATATCTAAACCGTCTGTATACCAGCCGCGATTATGAAGCCGGTTTAGTAGGTCTGATGAAAGAGCGATATTAGGTAAATATCTGTTCCTTTGCATAAATTCTTTTTCCTTATAACCTGCTTCAATTATCAACTCCAGTAGCCCCCAAGGGCCGGTTCATCAATGTGAATGTGAACCGGGACTTGTAGTTGGATAAGATTGGATTTTGCTTGTGTAGCCCCTATAAACCAGTTTATACCTTTAGGATAGTCTGGTTTATACATCAAAATTCCTTTCAGTCACCAACATGATCCGGTTGTGGAGAAACAAAACTTGATAACCTTGAATTGATCCGATATGCATTAGCCCCAAGTGCCAAGTATATAATTGTGTTATGTGCTTGGGACTTAAAATATCATTTGAGAAAAAGCAATCCTCATTAGCCCCCAAGTGCCAAGTGTATAACCTGTTATGCGCTTGGGACTTTCAAAAAAGTATTACCAACTTATTAACTGTCTCATGTAGGCTGACTTGACCAATAAAGATTCTCAAATCGCCGACCTCCAAGAAAACATCAAGTCCCAGCAAGCCGAAACTTCAAAGGCCAAAGAAGAACTGAAGGGCGCTTTAACAACCATGGAGCAATTGAAGGATGGCTTCAAGGGCGAATGAGCAGATTGGGAGGCTAAAAAAACAACTTTGCTAAAGCGGGCGGAGGATGCTGAAGCAGCCCTTAAACCGGTGACAGAAGAACTGACTGGATTAAAGCAGCAAATCAACGCTATGACCTCTGCTATTTTTGGTAAGTACCCTGTCGGTGTCAAAACCGGCGGATCTCGGGTAGGGGGTCCCGAACTGTGCGTCTAGGCGGATGGTAACAGGAGACAAGGGACACGATGTTTTTACCCAGGTTCGGGCCCTCTTGATGGAGGTAAAACCCTACGTCCTGCTTGACTGATATTGATGATGTGGGTATTACAAGAGTAGATCTACCACGAGAGCAAGGAGGCTAAACCCTAGAAGCTAGCCTATGGTATGATTGTTGTTCGTCCTACGGACTAAAGCCATCCGGTTTATATAGACACCAGAGAGGGCTAGGGTTACACAGAGTCGGTTATAATGGTAGGAGATCTACATATCCGTATCGCCAAGCTTGCCTTCCACGCCAAGGAAAGTCCCATCCGGACATGGGATGAAGTCTTCAATCTTGTATCTTCATAGTCTTGGAGTCCGGCCGATGATGATAGTTCGGCTATCCGGATACCCCCTAGTCCAGGACTCCCTCAGTAGCCCCCGAACCAGGCTTCAATGACGACGAGTCCGGCGCGTGTATTGTCTTCGGCGTTTGCAAGGCGGGTTCTCCTCCATATTCCATGTGTTTGCCGAATAGTGTCCGGTTTCCTTATAAATGTTGCGCTCCTTGGCTTCTACGTCCAATAATGGCCCTCTTCCATGTGTCGTATGAATGCGAAAAGCCAGGGTATTTTGACGTTTTACCCCCTAGCTATGCGAATAAGCTGCCTATAAGAGAGGCGAGGACCCAGATCCGAATCACACCATCCTCCTTCCGCAAGTACTCATCGAAGCGCATCTGACAAAAATCCATTCCAACATGGACAGTCGACGCGGCTCCTCCTCTCGCGCTCCCAGTCCTCAGCCAGGAGATTGGAGGAGATGTTCAGTCCCGCATAGCGAGTTAGTGACGCTCCAAGCAGAGGGATACCTTCCCCCAGCCTTTATGGTTCCGGTTCGAGCCGGACTGGCCACCTACAAGGGTGGGAAGCAGGCGGAGAGCGTCCCCAATCCCTCCAAAGGAGAGCGGGTATGCTTCGTCCCCTACCTAATAAGGGGACTCGGATTTCCCATACATCCGTTTCTCCAGGGGCTCCTGGAGTTCTATGGACTCCAACTTCACCACCTCACACCTGCCTCCATCTTGCACATCGCGGGCTTTGTAGCTCTTTGTGAGATGTTCTTGGGCATCGAGCCCCATTTTGAGCTGTGGAAGAGATTGTTTTGCCTCGTACCCCGTTCTCATGAGGGGTCGATATATCAAGTGGGCGGAGCCGAAATATGGCGCATCGCCGGGACCGGATATCTATCCGGAACCCCGAAGAAGGCGTCTGAAGACTGGCCTTTGGAGTGGTTCTATATGGAAGACGCCCCACTGCCGGATCCAGTTCGGATCGGCCTCCCGGAGTTTAGCAACGCTCCTCTGAAGAAATGCCTGAGTTGGCGCCCGTGGAGCCCTCAACGGGAGGATGATAGGAGCGTCCAATATCCGATGGGCCGGATAAGGTTACTGGCTCATTCCGGATTGACCATGATTGGAGTCATGGCCACATGCATTATGTGAGGGGTGCAGCCGCTCCAATATAGGGGCCACCCCATGTGGGATTTCAACGGGGAGAACGACACCACCCGTCATGGCCGCAAGGGGCCGGGATCGACCGTCGATCTAGTGAAGATCCTGTCCGGCTCGTACAAGGGGGAGAAGGAGGACTTCCTCCACACGAGTCCATTGAATGGATTCTCCATGAGTAACCCTCGGACCTGGGTAAGCGGACGTATATATATCCGATCCGTGCTTTCAAAGTTAAGTGTCTTACTTTATGATTTCGACGCAGGAACTCCGCCGGGATGTGGAGGGCATACAAAGCCCGACTCCACAACCCGAGGATCCGAGAAGATCCCTTGATCTGGCCTCCGGAGAGGATCCGGACATAAAGGTGGAACTGATTGACGGGGTGTTCCACCAACTCAACATAGACAATGCTCTAGTCGCCATTATGGCTGACTACCCCGGTTTATCTCCGGCTTCCCAGGTGAGTACGACCGAAGTCCTGACACCATTACTTTTTTAATGCTTGTTTCTGACCACCGTATACCAACGGTGCTTCGCAGGAGGCGCCTTTACGGCGAGAAGCCGAGCCCGCGGTGACTGACCAACCAGGGTCAGTGCGGCCCAGCAGGCAGAAGAGGAGTGCGGCGCGAATCAAAACGTCGCCGCAAAGGTATGGCGCACCATTGTCTTTAAGGGAAAGACTCCTGGGAGGTATATTAATGCTCATGATTCTTCGAGGAGAAAGAGCACTCGCCGGACTGTGCTCGGAGAGGTTGCCAACCAAGCCACCGCCAGCCAGGCTCCAACACCTGGTCCGGAGGGGGAGGCGAGCGCAAGGCGCGAGCCGGATGCTCCTCCAATGGAGGATGCCGACAGGCTATCCGCCACCAGGTCTGAGGTGGAGAGTGCCATGAATCACAGGCGCCGCCGGACAGTTCTTCGTGACGCGTGTTTCTCCCCAGAGGCGTTGAATGCCTTTAATGCGGGAGACGCGCACCTCCGTGCTGCTCAAGATGGTTTAACCAGAGCCACGGAGCAGTATATGAAAGACATACGGGTGAGGAATTTTAATAGTTATATATGCCAGTAGCCCCCGAGACTTAAAATAGTTAAACTAACTGATTTAAGGATCATTTGTTATGCAGGATCTTACGGAGAAGAATACCCACCTGTCCCAGGAGCTTCAAGAATGCAAGGCCCAACTTGAGGCCGCACTAGCCGCCGCCGGGGGAGCCACAGAGACCCCCTCTGGTAATACATATCTCGAAAAGATAAGTAGTTTATGAAGTGCGGCGTGTGCGTTTAGTCTGACAATAATATTGCAGAGGGTGCCGGACTAGATCCGGACAAGCAACATCTGCTGCGTCAGCTGAAGGCCGGCGAGAAGGTGCTTATGAGGGTGCAGCAGGAGAGGAACAAACTCCAAGATGCCAACACCCAGCTGGGCGAAGAACTAAAAGATGTTCGAGTCTAGCAGTCTAACTCCGTAAAATAGAATTGGCGGCTTCGTCGCGGCATTTACAGTAAGTGCTTGAGCAAACTCTTTTGAATAGAAGAGTTCGGCGCGGAAGTCGATTGACAGAAATGTGTCTGTAGGTGTGCTCACGGGTCGTCCGGCGGAGGAAATGCCTGGTTCCACGGGTGACCTTCTTCTCGAGCTGCTGCAACTGCACGAACATGTCCGGCAGGCGATGAGCGGCGTCGTTCAGGCTTTATGGCCGTCCGTCTCCCTACCCGAGGGTCTTGGAGGGCTTGCTGAGAAGCCTCAGGGAGTACGGCAGCGCTTCCGTCTGTGGAAGATATCGGCCTGCCGTCAAGGCGCCAGGGAGGCCTGGGCCATGGTGAAGACGTGGTACACGAAGGCTGATCCAAACCACATGGCCGAGGTCGGACCTGTGGGGCCCGATGGGAAGGAGATCCCTGTGAGCCTGATGTACGGCCAAGTAGAGTTGGACGCGAAATATTCCCAATGGGACTGTAAACTAGACAGCCTATTAGATGGGATTGAAGAGGAGTACAATCAGTCAGTTTGATGATGTAATTTAAAATGACATGTAAAATGCCTTCTAGCCGGATTGTAGATCGTTTGTCTTTGCGGACCTTTTCGCTTCAACCTCGGGACCCAACAGTCCGGAGTGTGTCCGAGTACCCTCACGGTTATACAAAAACCGGGGCATGCATGGAGACCAGGCGTAGGGGACATAAGTGCTTTATCAGACAAGTGCCCAACTAGCTATGTTATATTACATGGTTAGTAAGAAACATCTTCCAGGGAGAATAGTTCCGTTAGGGGTTCCTTTCCCTGGGAGGCATGCCCTAAAGTGCATGTCCAGACTGCGAAAAGAGCAGAAAAAGCATCTGGGGGCAGATAAATAAATAAGTAATAAATCATCTTTCAAGTCACCGACCGAATATTCCCTTAAGAACGCTAGCCTTCGGCTTCACCTAGTCTGAGGTACACATCCGATTGACCCGGTAGTAACAATCGCAGAGGTGCTCCCTTTACCTCCTAGCCGAACAATCGGGAATGTAGGGGTAAGCACAGGAGCCAGGCAGCCCAGCTTGGCCAAAACTTAAGTCATATCGATGCATATAATGGTGAGTAAAAGGTACATGCGGAAGTATGACACATGTGTTGGGCATGAAGCCCATATAAATAAGCTTCTGTTAAAGAAGCCCCCAGGTATAACGAGTGCGAGTAACACATCAAGTGTGTGCGAACAATGCGCAGATCAGCCCTCAAAGGCTTTTACTGAAAGAGGGAGGAAAAAGGAGGGAAACAAAAGACAGCAAAAAATAATGAAAGGTGGACGGAGGAAGGAGACGAACTCTGAGTCTGGCGCTAGGCGTAGAATCTTCGGAGACGGGCTGCGTTCCATGGGTTCAGCTCGAGTCGGTTGTTAGATGCGTTGTGTAGACGGTATGCACCGCTGGTAAGTACTTGGTCGATGATGAAGGGACCTTCCCATTTGGGCTTAAGTTTGTCCTTTTTCTTGTCCGGCAGGCGTAGAACTAGCTCGCCAACATTTTAAGTTTTGGCCCGTACTTCTCTGCTTTGATATCTTCGAGCCTGCTGCTGATAGAATGTGGAACGGGATTTTGCCACGTCGCGCTCCTCCACTAAGGCATCCAAACTGTCCTGCCGATCCAACTCGGCTTCTCTTTCTTCGTACATGCGCACGCGAGGTGAGACATGAATTATATCGTAGGGCAAAACTACCTCTGCGCCGTATACCATAAAAAATGGTGTGAATCTGGTAGTGCGGTTTGGCGTGGTCCGCTGCCCCCAGAGTAGGGAGTCGAGCTCCTCTACCCAATGCGTGTTAGATTCCGTGAGGGACTGCACTAATCTGGGTTTAATGCCGCTCATGATTAGACCATTTGCTCGTTCGACCTGACCATTAGTTTGAGGGTGATAGACTGAAGCGTAGTCGAGCTTGATGGCCATGTTTTTGTACCAGAGTTTAACCTCGTCGACCATGAAAATCGTGCCGTTATCAGTGATGATGCTATGGGGGACCCCAATACGGTGTACTACCCCGGATATGAAGTCTATCACAGGTCCGGATTCTGCTGTTTTAACCGGCTTGGCCTCTATCCATTTGGTGAATTTGTCCACCATGACCAATAAGTATTTTTGCTTGTGGGTTCCCCCTTTAAGGGGTCCAACCATGTCAAGCCCCCAGACCGTGAACGACCAAGTGATGGGTATAGTTTTGAGGGCGGTGGGTGGCATGTGGCTTTGATTAGCAAAGAGCTGGCAACCGACGCATCGTTGGACTAAGTCCTGAGCATCTGCCCGGGCTGTCAGCCAATAAAATCCTGTATGGAAGGCCTTGCCTACAAGGGCCCGGGCTGCAGCGTGGTGCCCGCCGAGTCCGGCGTGAATTTCAGCCAGGAGATTTCACCCTTCCTCTTCGGAGTTACACCTTTGGAGGACTCCGGTTGTGCTTTTCTTATAAAGTTCTCCCTCATGGACCTTGTAGGCTTTAGATCGCCGAACTATGCAGCGGGCCTCATTTTGGTCTTCAGGAAGTTCCTGCCTAATTAAGTAGGCTAGGAATGGTTCCGTCCACGGGGCAATTACTGCCATTATTTCGTGGGCTGAAGGTGTTATTTCATTGGCTGAGCCACCGATTGTGTCAGAATGTTCCGTGTTGGGTGGTGCAGTTGGTTCCGGGTTGTTATTTCCGGACTCCTCTTCCCATAATACGGATGGCTTAAAGAGCCGCTCCAGGAAGATGTTTGGAGGGACGGTGTCGCGTTTTGCGCCGATGCGTGCCAACACGTCTGCTGCCTGGTTATTATCCCGGGCTACATGGTGGAATTCGAGTCCTTTGAACCGAGCTGGCATTTTTAGGACGGCGTTACAGTAGGCTGCCATTTTCGGATCCTTGGAGTCAAAGTCTTCATTTACTTGGGATATTGTGAGGTTTGATTCCCCGCGCACCTCTAGGCGTTGAATACCCATGGAGATTGCCATCCGGAGACCATGTAGAAGGGCCTCGTATTCGACTGCGTTGTTGGAGTCCGTGTACATTATTTGAAGTACGTATTGGACTGTGTCTCCGGTTGGGGATGTCAAGACGACGCCAGCCCCCAATCCGGCCAACATTTTGGAGCTGTCGAAATGCATGATCCAATTGGAGTATGCGCCGTACTCTTTAGGGAGTTCGGCTTCGCTCCATTCGGCGATGAAGTCAGCCAAAACTTGCGACTTTATAGCTCACCGTGGTTTGTAGGTTATGTCAAATGGTAAGAGCTCAATGGCCCATTTTGCAATCCTGCCCGTTGCGTTGCGGTTGTTTATAATGTCGTTCAGAGGTACTTCGGAGGCCACTGTTATGGAACACTCTTGAAAGTAGTGTCGCAGCTTCCGGGATGCCATGAACACCGCGTACGCTATCTTTTGATAATGTGGGTACCGGGACTTGCATGGAGTTAAGACAGTGGATATGTAGTACACTGGTTTTTGAAGAGGGAATTTGTGCCCTTCTGTTTCTCGTTCGACTACGAGTACGGCGCTGACAACTTGATGTGTTGCTATGATATATAATAACATCGGTTCGCCCAGGTTGGGCGCGGCCAGGACCGGATTTGATGCCAATATGGCCTTAATTTCTTCGAGTCCAGCCGTGGCAGCATCCGTCCATTTGAAGTGTTCGTGCACCGGAGGAGGCGATAGAGGGGCAGTGCCTTTTCTCCCAAATGGGAGATGAATCGGCTTAGAGCCGCCACGCATCCAGTTAGTTTTTGTATTTGTTTGAGGTCTTTTGGGATATCCAATTGTGACAGAGCTCGGATCTTGGCTGGGTTTGCTTCAATTCCTCTACCGGATACAATGAAGCCCAAGAGCTTTCCGGCTGGTACGCCAAAAACACATTTTTCTGAGTTGAGCTTAATGTCGTATGCTCGGAGGTTGTCGAATGTAAGCCTCAAATCATCTACTAGAGTTTCGACATGTTTGGTCTTAACGACCACATCATCTACGTATGCCTCCACTATTTTGCCTATCTGGGTAGCCAGACATGTCTGAATCATGCGCTGATATGTTGCGCCGGTGTTTTTGAGTCCGAAGGGCATTGTGTTGAAGCAGAATGGTCAGTATGGAGTAATGAATGCCGTTGCGGCCTGGTCTGTTTCCGCCATCTTGATTTGATGGTATCCGGAGTATGCGTCGAGGAAGCACAATGAATCGTGCCCTGCGGTAGCATCGATGATTTGGTCGATGCGGGGGAGGGGGAAAGGATCCTTTGGACATGCCTTGTTAAGGTCTTTGAAATCGACACAAAGGCGACAGGATTTGTCCTTTTTTGGTACCATTACCAGGTTTGCTAGCCAGTCCGGATGTTTTATATCTCTGATGAATCCGGCTTCTAAGAGTTTGGCTAGCTCCTCTCCCATTGCCTGTCTTTTGGGTTCGGAAAATCACCGAAGAGCCTGTTTGACTGGCTTGAATTCTTTTAGGATATTTAGGTTGTGCTCTGCCAGCCTGCGTGGGATTCCTGGCATATCTGAAGGGTGCCAAGCAAAAATGTCCCAATTTTCCCGAAGGAATTCTCGTAGTGCGGCTTCTACATCAGGGTTTAATTGTGCCCCAATGGAGGCCGTCTTTGTGGGGTCCGTTGGATGGACCTGGAATTTGACTATTTCGTCTGCTGGTTTAAAAGAGGTGGACTTAGATCTCTTATCGAGTATCACATCATCCCTATTCACCATGGAGCGCAGCGCAGTGAGTTCCTCTGCCGCTAGGGCTTCAGATAGTGCCTCTAGGGCTAGTGCGGCTGTCTTATTTTTAGCGTGGAGTGCTATATCTGGATCACTGACAAGAGTGATGATTCCATTGGGCCCGGGCATTTTAAGCTTCATGTACCCGTAATGGGGTATAGCTTGGAAAATTGTGAATGCCTCTCGCCCTAACAAGGCGTGATATCCGCTGCCGAACGGGGCCACTTGGAACGTGACCTCCTCGGACCTGGAATTGTCCGATGAGCCGAACACTGCATCTAGTGTGATTTTCCCTGTGCAGCGTACTTCCTGACTAGGGATTATTCCTCTAAAGGTTGTGCTGCTTCGCTCAATGCGGCTCCAGTCTATTTCCATTTTTTGGAGGGTTTCCTCGTAGATGAGGTTTAATCCGCTGCCACCATCCATGAGTACCTTGGTAAGACGAAAGCCGTCCACTATCGGACTGAAGACCAATGCGGCTGGTGCTCGGGCTGTTCGGAATTTAGGTTCGTCGCTGGCATTGAAGGTGATAGCCGTGTCGCTCCATGGATTTGTTGTTGCTACTTGGTAGACTTCGGCGAGGCTGCGGATTGTTCGTTTCCGCATATTATTTGATGCAAAAGTCTCGAAGACTGTTAATATCGTACTGGTACTGTTGGGCTGGTTACCCGGGGCTAGAAAACCTTTGCCACTTTTGGCCACCTGCCGTAGTATCCAACATGCTCGAAGGCTATGTGTTGGAGTGGCGCCCTCTGTACTATGGATTTTACAGGGTCCGTTGAGCCATCCCTCCAGTACGGTTCCGTGCCCTTTAGGGGTTTTTTGCTTTTTGGTTTTTGACCCAGGTGCTTGAGTATGACGCACCCTTTTATTTCGAACTAGGGTTATGTTCAGGGCCGGATTGTCCCAAAACCTGGTTTCGGTTTTCCAGGCACTCTCCATCGCACAGTATTTTTGTACTATGGTCGCTAGGCCGGTGAAGCGTGTAACTTCGCGATGACTTATGGCGTTCATAATTCCCTTGTCCGTGCAATTGTTGCAGAAAATTGAGATTGCGCTTTCCTCACGGCAGTCCTTTATCCTGTCCATAACCAGGAGGAATCTGGCCCAGTAATGATGTACTGTTTCATCGGGCTCTTGCCGTATTTGAGATAGATCGCTTATGTTTTGGTGGGTGGGCGGAATTAAATTCAGAACCCCACCCAATCTGAGGCTCAAAGGCCGAGAAAAGTTTCCGGATTTGGAAGCTTGGATTGCTGGATGTTATCCAACAAATCTGGTCCGATGCCTGACTTTAGGTTCAGTACTTGATTGACGGCCGTCCCTCCACGGGAATCTGGCATGGAGGGATCAGGAATCCAGACATAACTGGTCTTTAACATAGAAGAAGAGTCGCCGCGTTGTTCCTCTACCACAACAACGCGGTGGGTAGCCTGGGGAGAGTTAATTTCTCTCAGATCGGTTTTAAGCCCAATCTGATCGTAGTCTGTAGCGACTCCCAGGGCGGTGATGCAATCCAAGAGCTGATTTACGGAGGAGAGCTCCATCGGATCTAGCTGCTCAGCGAATTCCGAGTTGACGTGAAGATCGCTTTTGATGACCTGAGAGGTCATTGTCGGAGCGGTGGCCGAACAGGCGGTCATAAGAAAACCACCTAGCCGGATAGTTTGGCCGGTGGCCAAAGCTCCCTTGGTGACGGCGCCGTCTTTAAAGACGGGAAAGGGCATCCCTCCTGATTGCGACGTCACAGAGGAACTCTCAATGAAAGCACCAATGTCGGTGTCAAAACCGGCGGATCTCGGGTAGGGGGTCCCGAACTGTGCGTCTAGGCGGATGGTAACAGGAGACAAGGGACACGATGTTTTTACCCAGGTTCGGGCCCTCTTGATGGAGGTAAAACCCTACGTCCTGCTTGATTGATATTGATGATGTGGGTATTACAAGAGTAGATCTACCACGAGATCAAGGAGGCTAAACCCTAGAAGCTAGCCTATGGTATGATTGTTGTTCGTCCTACGGACTAAAACCATCCGGTTTATATAGACACCGGAGAGGGCTAGGGTTACACAGAGTCGGTTACAATGGTAGGAGAGATCTACATATCCGTATCGCCAAGCTTGCCTTCCACACCAAGGAAAGTCCCATCCGGAAATGGGACGAAGTCTTCAATCTTGTATCTTCATAGTCTTGGAGTCCGGCCGATGATGATAGTTCGGCTATCCGGATACCCCCTAGTCCAAGACTCCCTCATACCCTCTTCATGAACTGTACTTAATCATCCTTGAAATCACTGGTTTAACAATAATATTGTAACCATCGCAGGTAGTCGTGTTGTCCATCTCGGTTCAGACAAGCGCAAAAAACTGAAGGCTGCATATACCTTGATAGAGCAATTATATACCGGCGCTCAACGGGTCATCTGCAAAGCATCGTACAATAAACCGCCACCAACTTTAATCAAGGATACATTGGCCAAGTTATCCATGACGCCTGCCCAGCTAGAAGAGGTGAAGAGATCTGCGGCAAGGGCCAGTGCACTGTCTACACTGACTCGGGCTAAGGCCTGGATAGCTAATCTTCATCCGGAAGACATTGGGAATGGCTATCCCAGCCAAAAAGAAGATGGGTCGGAATTTGACAATGATGCCCTTAGAGCTTTGACAAAGGAAATGCATCCACTTGCGAGTAAGCTGGCTGAGGAGACTAATTTGTATTTCCATCGGTCGATTTATGACGCAGACAACAGACGATTGATGCATCGGTTTATGAAGTGCAAAATCTTATCCCGCCAATCCGTAAGCATACTTACGCCCCTGATGTTGAACCATCCGATCTTATAAGAGACGAAGCTGTCTACCGAGCTTTATCTGGGATTAACTAGGCAACCATTGACTTCCAGCCACTTGGTGGGGAGGCGGAGGGTGAACCGGCGCAGGATGATCCGCAAACTTCACATCAACCTGAGGAAGAATCATAATCCGGAAGCCGGTGTATCGTTTGCACACTGTTTATCCTTGTGAAAAACAATTATCCTTTTGGGCAGTCAAAAACGCCTTGTAATAGGCTAGCTTAAACACTTGGTCTGCTATGCCATCGTGCATAGCCACTTTGCCTGATACTGTTTAATCTGCCATGATATGCATTGTCTGCTTATGATCCTTAGCAGTTTTATGCAATCTTGTTTCTGCATAGAATAAACTTAAAATTGCCCTGGCGGTTTACCGCCAGACAGGTTATGATACCTAATATAAAGCCAGGGTTTATAACCAAGGTTGTAAAACAATGAAATATGAAATACATCATACCTGTGATATTGAATCACATTGTTGGTTTACCAACTTTCTTGTAGTAAGGGTGATAACCCAAATCTTGAGTGCTGATAACTCCCACCATGCTGTGTTGGTTTTATAATAAGCCATGCCGGGTTATGATAAACACCGGATGATCATCCTGGCGACTTATAGTCAATGCCAGGCCAGGTTAACAAACACCGGTTTATAATTGGTTGTGTACTAACAACTTATAGTTGAAAGCCACGCCGGGTTAACAAACACCGAGTTATATTGATGACTTATAGTCAGGCTAGGTCAATAGACGCCGGTTTACCTCAAAACCTTATCAAAGGAGAAAAACTTTGACAAATAAAAGCAAATGAAAAACTTGTAGTCAAGGCTTTTCAAGGGCTGCCAGGCTCAAATTCGAGGCCTTTCATGGGCTGCCAGGCCACTGAGTTAAATCATTTTACAAAGCCTTTTAAGATGGGCCTCACGTTAACCAATCGTTGTTTTAACTTTGACAAGTTTAGGGTCTGTATAAGATTGACTTGTGAAACGTTTGGCGGGTTATACCAGGATTACCTGGACTGAGTGGCTTACTTGATGAAGGCCGGTTAACCCGGGGTTTTAGGTGAATACACCTGGCTTCCAAGCCTGGCTTGATAGCCTATTACAAGGGTCCTTTAAAACTCTTTGTTGCTGTGAACAAAGAGCCCCCAGGTAACATTGTGAGATGTGCTCAGTGGGTACCTATATTTGAGCTGTGCGTGGCAACAGACTCTCTTTGGTCCCTTGGGTGTGAAGCCCCCAAGCTTTGTTGTGGCTTTATAAGCCGGTTTAATGGGTAAGCAGAACTCCGCTTTATAAGCATAAGGCCCCATGTAACCAAGAAGATATATAAGATGAAACAGCAGAGGCCCCACTTTAGCAAGGATGCCGGTTTATTTATTGATCATAATATGTACATTGTCAAAAATATATACATGATAGGAGCCTATCGCTCAGGTATAGTAAGGCCGAAGATGAGCAATATTCGATGGCCGGTGGGTCTCCTCCTCTGACTTGCGTAAGTCTTTGTGCTCTCGAACATCGATGAGGTAGTATGACCCGTTGTTCAGATTCTTGCTGACCACAAAGGGCCCCTCCCAAGGTGGGGATAACTTGTGCATGTTGGACTGATCTTGGATAAGCCGCAGCACTAAGTCGCCTTCTTGAAAAGCTCTGGTTTTAACCCGGCGGTTGTGATAACGCCGCAGGTCTTGCTGATAAATCGCCGAATGAGCTACCGCAATATCCCATTTTTCATCTAATAGGTCCAATACATCTTGGCGTGCTCTTTCATTATCCGCTTCAACATAAGCTGCCACTCGGGGCGAGTCATGGCGAATATCACTTGGGAGAACTGCTTCCACTCCATAAACCATGAAAAAGGGTGTGTAACCCATAGATCTATTGGGGGTGGTGTTAATGCTCCATAAAACGGAAGGCAACTCTTCCACCCAACAACCAGACGTCCTGTGCAAAGGGACCATAAGCCGGGGCTTGATACCCTTCAGAATTTCTTGATTAGCTCTCTCCGCTTGACCATTAGACTGGGGGTGAGCCACTAAGGACACATCAAGCCGGATGTGCTCTCGTTGACAGAACTCTTCCATAGCACCCTTAGAGAGATTTGTGCCATTATCTGTTATAATGCTGTGTGGAAAACCAAAGCGAAAAATCACCTTTTTCATGAATTGAACCGCCGTGGCCGCATCACACTTGTTTACTGGCTCTGCCTCCACCCACTTGGTGAATTTATCAACCGCCACTAGAAGGTGGGTGTTCTTATCCTTGGAACTTTTAAAAGGCCCAACCATATCCAGCCCCCAAGTTGCAAACGGCCAGGTGATTGGAATCATCCTCAATTCGTGGGCCGGAACATGAGCTCGGTGTGAAAACTTCTGACAGCCGTCACACTTCCTGACCAGATCCTCCGCATCAGCATGAGCTGTTAACCAGTAAAAACTATGAGAGAAAGCCTTAGCCACCAAGGATTTTGAACCCGCATGATGACCACAATCTCCTTCGTGGATTTCCCACAAGATCTCACAACCTTCTCCAGGAGAAACGCAACGCTGAAACGCCCCTGAGACACTGCAATGATGTAACTCGCCATTGACAATAGCCATGGACTTGGATCACTGAATTATCTGCCCGGCCAGAACTTCGTCCTCGGGTAACTCGCCCCGGGTCATATACGCCAGGTATGGCACTGTCAATCAGGGATAGCATGAAGAACCGCCACCAATTGAGCCTCCGGGTCAGGAATAGCCAGATCCACCTCCGTTGGTATCTTGACCGACGGATTATGCAGAACGTCAAGAAAAACATTGGGCGGCACCGGTTTACGCTGGGATCTGAGTCGGCTTAAAGCGTCCGACGCTTCATTCTTGCACCGATCAATGTGCTCAACCTGGTAACCCTTGAAGTGACCAGCAATGATATCTACCTCACGCCGATAAGCCGCCTTGAGTGGATCCTTGGAGTCCCACGTACCAGACTCTTGCCGAGCCACTAAATCGGAGTCGCCAAAGCAACATACCCGGATTAAGTTCATCTCCTTAGCCATCCGAAGACCGTGGAGCAAGGCCTCATACTCAGCTGCATTGTTAGTACGGGGAAACATTAAGTGGAGAACATAACAAAATTTTTCACCTCGAGAGGAAGTAAGAACAACTCCAGCCCCCGAGCCCTCCAACTGTCTGGATCCATCGAAGTGAATAGTCCAGTATGTGTTATCCGGTTTATCCTCCGGTGCCTGTAACTCTATCCAGTCATTGATGAAATCCACGAGCGCTTGGGACTTGATAGCAGTGTGAGGCATATATTTTAACCCGTGAGGTCCAAGCTCAATAGCCCACTTAGCAACCCGGCCAGTTGCCTCCCTGTTCTGAATGATATCCCAATGGAGCGGAACTGAACACAGTAATGGGATGGCCCTGAAAGTATTGCTTAAGCTTCCGGCTTGACATAAACACTCCATACACCAGCTTCTGCCAATGCGGATATCTCTGTTTAGACTCGATAAGTACCTCACTGGTATAATAAACCGGTCGCTGAACTAGATACTCCTTACCTGCCTCTTTGCGCTCCACCACAATGGCCACACTGACAGCCCGGGCGTTAGCAGCCACGTATAGCAGCAATGGTTCCTTATCAATGGGGGCAGCAAGAACGGGCAGTTCGGCTAACTGCTTCTTCAGATCCTCAAATGCCGCATTAGCAGCAGCACTCCAGACAAAGTTGTTTGTCTTCTTCATCATCTGATATAGAGGGATCGCCTTCTCCCCCAACCAGCTGATAAACCGGCTTAGCGCTGCAATATGACCCGCGATTCATTGAACATCATTGATACACGCCGGTTTAGCCAAGGACGTAATAGCCTTGATCTTTTCTAGATTAGCTTCAATGCCCCTGTTAGACACCAGAAAACCCAAGAGCTTGCCTACTGGTACACCAAAAACATACTTGGCCGGATTAAGCATCATCTTATAAACCCTTAGATTATCAAAAGTTTCCTTCAAATCAGCTATTAGTGTTTCTACCTTCCTGGACTTCACCATGATATCATCCACATAAGCATGAACATTGCATCCGATCTGATTATGAAAGCAATTCTGCACACACTGCCGATAAGTCGCCTGGGCACTCTTGAGCCCAAAAGGCATAGACACATAGCACAAGGCTCCAAAGAGAGTTATGAAAGTTGTCTTCTCCTGGTCCTTAACTGCCATTTTGATACGATGATAACCCGAATAAGCATCCAGAAAACTCAACCGCTCACAACCCGCCGTAGCATCAATGATTTGATTAATACGAGGGAGGGCAAAGGGATCAGCTGGACAAGCTTTGTTCAAATCTGTGTAGTCCAACACATATGCCAAGTGTCGTTCTTCTTGAGTACCAACACCGGGTTAGCCAACCACTCAGGGTGAAAAACCTCCACAATAAACCCTGCTGCCAAGAGCCAGGCTACCTCCTCACCAATGGCCTTGCGTCTCTCTTCATTGAAGCGGCGAAGAAACTGCTTGACCAGTTTAAACTTGGGATCAATATTAAGAGTGTGCTCAGCGAGTTCCCTCGGTACACCTGGCATGTCAGAAGGTTTCCATGCAAAGATGTCCCGGTTCTCACAGATGAACTCGATGAGCGCTCTTTCCTATTTCGGATCCAAGTTAATGCTGATGCTAAACTGCTTGGATGAATCGCCAGGAACAAAATCAACCAACTTAGTCTCATCAGCCGATTTAAACTTCAAAGCCGGATCATGCTCTGTAGTAGGTTTCTTCAAAGAAGTCATGTCCGCCGGATCAACATTGTCTTTATAGAATTTTAATTCCTCTATTACACAAACCGACTCAGCATAAGCCGCATCACCTTCCTCACATTCCAAAGCGACCTTTTGGCTTCCGTGCACTGTGATGGTCCCCTTATGACCCGACATCTTGAGCTGCAGATAAACATAACATGGCCTTGCCATGAACTTTGCATAAGCCGGCCGTCCAAACAGAGCATGGTACGGACTCCTGATTTTTACCACTTCAAAAGTCAATGTTTCTGACCTTGAATCATGATCATCTCCCAAAGCAACCTCCAGAGCTATCTTACCAACTGGGTAGGCCGATTTACCAGGCACCACACCGTGAAAAACGGTGTTCGACGGTTTAAGATTCTTATCCGTCAACCCCATACGCCGGAAGGTTTCATAATACAAGATGTTGATACTGCTCCCTCCATCCATAAGCACATTGGTAAACTTATAACCTCCAACCTGCGGTGCTACCACCAACGCCAGATGACCCGAATTATCAACCCGGGGTGGATGATCTTCTCGACTCCACAAAATAGGCTGTTCAGACCAGCGCAAATAACGGGGCACCGCCGGTTCAACAGAATTCATTGCCCTTTTATGAAGCTTCTAATCGCGCTTGCACAGGCTAGTAGTGAAGACATGATACTGTCCACCATTCAACTGCTTCGGGTGACTCTGATAACCCGACTATTGATGTTGCTGATTCCCCTGTTGATTGTAACCACCTTGGTTGCCCTGATTGCCTTGATTGCCCTGTCCACCTTGATTATCTTGAAACCCTGAACCGGAGTTACCTCCACCATAACCCGACCCGTGAAACCTGGGTCCTGAACCGTCGGACGGTCTGTTATCATACCGGAAGAGATCCGAGTTTTTGAACTCTCGCATAATAAAGCAATCCTTCCAGAGGTGCGTAGCTGGCTTCTCTTGCGTCCCGTGCTTTGGGCAGGGCTGATTTAACAGGCGCTCTAGATTCATACCTGATCCTCCACTCCGCGGGGGTAGTTTACATTTACGATGCTGACCATTGCCCTGTACGTTGGTGTTAGCCACAAAATCAGAATTAATGTCCGCTTTACGCTTACCGTTATTCCCATGGCTTGCCTTGTTATGTTGTTGTCCTTTCATGCTGACGTTCTTCTTTCCCTTCTCCGGCTTATCATCGTCAAACTCGGGATCCTTGGTACTATCAGAATCGGCATACTTAACCAAAGCTGACATAAGTGTTCCCATGTCATTGCAGTGATGCTTGAGCCGTCCCAACTTCAACTTCAACGGCTTAAATCGGCAATTGCCCTCTAATGTTATGATTGCCGAATCAACATTGATGCGGTCCGACGAATGCAAGATTTCCAAAACCTAGCGCACCCAGTGAGTTGTTGATTCGCCATCTCCTTGGGTACAAGCGTCCAGATCCACAATTGACATGGGTTGCTTGCACGTGTCTTTGAAGTTTGCTATAAACCGGGCCTTCAACTCTGCCCATGAACCGACAGAATTAACGGGCAGGCTCTTTAACTAAGTGCGAGCCGTTCCATCCAACATCATGGTGACGTACTTCGCACACGCCACTTCATCCACATCCAGCATCTCCATTGCCATCTCATAACTCTCAACCCATGACTCGGGGGGTAAATCGGCGGTATAATTAGGCACCTTACGCGGGCCCTTGAAATCCTTGGGTAACCGCACATTGCTTAGAGCCAGAGTGAGACATGGCACCCCCCAAGAGTTGAAAGCAAGTCCTCATTCCACCAACGTTGTCGGTCAAACAGGAGTAGGCTGATGATTCGCGTACTGCACCGCTAACTCTGCCTCCCGACGCGCTCTACCATTATCCACCACATCCTGAGCATTTGCACCACCGCATGCCGGATTAGGCCCTCGAGGGGCGTCACAGTTCCGCGCACTACTTGACACAGCCGGTTCATCAATGTGCCTGCTATAACTCCTGCTCGAGCGAGGGGTTGAATGGATTCTGTCTCGGCTATATGAATAGGCCTGTTGTTGTACCATAGCGGTTTGAAGGAGATCCCTGGCCCTCCATGTCTCAACCACCGCTGGCGACTCGCCCTCCATAGGAATAGTTGCCAATCAAGACGCCGCAGCAATCATATTATCCAAAGGGGTGGAGAAGTGACCCGGCAAGGTCGGCATGTATTGCGGTGGGTTATCTGTTCGTCGAGGCGGGTTCGTCACCCGTGGCTGATCTGGCGCTCCTGTCCCTGGTGCTTCGGTCCAGTTTACTACTGTCGGATTACTATGTCCTACTCCTGGCGTGTTGAAGAGATTCATTGCTTCATAAACCGGCGGTAGACGAGAACGATGCCTCCTCCTCAACACGTCATTCGAAGCGTTCTGATCTAGCATGAGCCAGTAATTCTCTGCCTGAATCCACTATGACTGGACATCTAAAGCGGCCTGCTCATCAGCCATCCTGGTTTCCTCAGCCGCCAAGTCCTCCTTGGCCTACGTTATCTGATCCCGCAGCTTTGTGACATCTGCATTATGCCGATCTTGAGTCTCCGGGGGTGACTGCTGTGGTCATCAATGTCGTCCAGGCGTCCAATAACCCAGACATAACTTGAGCCGGCCGGGCGCGGGGCCTCCTACCCCGGCTGCCGATCCGGAAGTCATTGCTGCTGCAGTTGAAGATTGCAATGTGGGTTGTGTACCGGCCATGAAGATCGCAACCTGGTTTGGCGGTTCAAGGGGGTCCAAAATACTATCGTTATCGGAACAGCCCTCAAACCGGCCATCTTGTAGTTGATACAGCGACTCGGTCTCGCCGGTGGATGATTCGCCATCAGAATAAATAACCGTCTCACCATCAGACACTGGTTCAGATTCCGCACCATGGATGAATCCCACAAACGCACGCTTCATGGCAGGCTGAACCTGGGCAGGGATTGCACGTTGAGCCGTCTCGACGAGGTTGGTGTAGATGTCCGGCTCAGGGCCCGGTTCGCCGATCTTGCCGATGAAGACATGAATTCCTCCAAAGGGGACCTGGTACCCGTACTCGATTGAGCCGGCCTCGAGGCCTCATCCTGCATCGTCCATGTAGAGCTTGTCGCGACGACTCATGGTCATCCGGCCAACCGCATATCCCTTGAGTCCTTCAAAGTTGCCCTTCAAGAACTCGAAACCGTCGCGCGATAGCCCCATGGTGGGCGCCAACTGTCATGGAATTAACACGTCAGATGTCCTAGTGAGAGGACTTAGTCGTGGAGCCATCGCAACGAGATTAGCTTAAAGGGGTTAAACCAGACAAATGACATGGGGAGTTTATACTGGTTCGGCCCCTTGCGGTGAAGGTAAAAGCCTACGATCTAGTTGTGGTGGAATTGATGGGGTCTCGATGATCAGGGAGCGAATCTGCTTTTCCTGTCTCTCGAGTTGTGGTTTTCTTGTCCCTGAACTGCCGCTGGGTCGTCCCTTTATATACACAGGTTGACGCCCGGTGGTTTACAGAATACCGAGGCCAGTTCATACACGTGTCCGGCTCGGTTTCTACCTTTCCCTATCTTACAACGCAAGTTACATATCTCATGGCGGTTTATGTCTATGGGCCCTAATCTGCCCTTGGGCTCTAGGCCTCTAAGTCTCTGTAGTAAAGCGCCATATTCCTTGTCTTCATGGGCTTCAATATGGATGAGCATAACCCAGCCCCTCCTGGGCGGTTTATACTCAGTAGTTATATCCCCAACAGCCAGTCATGGAGAATTCAAGATTAAGAGAAGAGATAATATGTTGTAAAAAGGAATCAGAAGAGGCAGTTAGAATTATATCGTTAATATATAGTAGAAGATATGCAGTATGAGAGGAGGAACAAAAAATATAGAGAGAGGAATCAGATTTAGATGAGGTAAAACCTTATGTGTGAATGAAGGTGGTGAAGCGATGAAACCAAGCACGAGGAGCTTGTTTAAGACCGTACAGAGATTTGTGAAGAAGACAGACAAAATCAGGAGAAGAGGAATTCTCAAAACCCGAAGGTTGTTGACAATAGACAGTTTCATTGAGAGTGCCATGTAGAAAAGCAGTTTTAACATCTAATTGATGAATTGTCCAAGAGGAGGAGACAGCAAGACTGAGAACAACATGAATGGTACTAGGTTTTACAACAGGAGAAAAGGTCTCATCAAAATCATTACCGTGTTGCTGAGAAAAACCGCGACATACCCAATGAGCTTAATAACGACCAAGAGTACCATAAGCATGACATTTGTGACGGAAAACCCATTTTCCAGAAACAACATTGACACCAGGTGGTTTGGGAATGAGAGTCCAGGTGTTATTTTGCTAAAGAGCATGAAACTCATCACGCATGAAAGAATGCTAGAGAGGATCGATAAGAGCACGTTTATAAGAGGTAGGAATAGGGGAGACAGTGGGAGTAGCCGTGAGATTAAGATGTCGGGTAGGGAGGTGAAAGCCACGCTTACCACGAGTGCACATAACATGATCGTTGGCCAGAGGTATGATAGGAACAGCATTGGACGGAAGAGGCGGTGTTGAGAAAGGAGAGGAAGAAGGAGAAGCGAGAACAGGGGAGATGGGCGTGGGAGGAGAGGTACCTACCTTCAAGGGAGGAGTGGGGGCGCGGAAGGCTGTGGTGAGGAAGGAGTGGTCGACACGGCGGAAGGTTGCCGTGGGTTGCGTGAGGCTGCTCTGGTGGTTGTTGCTCCGCGGTAGCAGATGTAGGAGTTAGACGAGGGAGTAGAGAAGATGAAGAATGGACAGGGGATGGTTGGTGCGTAGGTGATGATTGTGTGGCAGCGTAGGGAAAAGTGTGTTTGTCAAAGACGACATGATGGGAAATAATGACACGACCGGATGAAGGATCGAAGCAGCGAGAGATCTTATGATCATCGGAGAGACCAAGATAGATGCAGGGTAAAGACCTAGGCTCTAGTTTATGAGAGGTTGTAGAAATGATGTTGGGAAAACAGAGACAACCAAAAATGCAGAGAGAAAGATAGTCGGGATGGGAAATAAAAAGAGATTGAAAAGGGGTGTAGAGAGGACATATTTTGGTTGGTATAATATTTAGAAGAAGTGTGGCAGTACGTAGTGCTTCAACCCAAAAATGGGGAGGGAGAGAAGCTTGAATAAGCAAAGTGCGAAGAATATCATTGATGGAGAGAAGTGAGCGTTCTGCTTTTCCGTTTTGAGGGGATGTATAGGGGCAAGAAAAGCGAAGGAGGATGCCGTGAGAGAGAAAGAAAGTGCGATTGCGAGTATTGTCAAATTCACGTCCATTGTCGCATTGAATAAAGCGTATTGGAAGACGAAAGTGGGTGAGAACATATTGTCGAAAATTGAGAAAAATTGGGTGTACGTCGGACTTGGCTCGTAGAGGGAATGTCCAAACATAATGGGAATAATCATCAAGAATTGCAAGATAGTATTTATAAACAGAAACACTAGAAATTGGAGAGGTCCATAAATCACAATGTAGTAATTCAAAAGGAAAAGTACTAATAGTAGAGGAGGTACCAAAAGGTAGTCTAACATGTTTGCCACATTGACAGGCATTACAAAGAGAGGAATCATGAGAGACACTAGAGCTAGGGATACAAAATTCTTGTAGTAAAGATGATAAGGTAGCTTTATTGGGATGACCAAGCCGACGATGCCATAGATCAACGGATGCAAGCATGGCGCAAGGAGTGGAATTGGGGGCGCCATGAAGAAGATAAAGATTGCCTGTGCTATTGTACCGAGCGAGAACCTCCCCCGTTTTCAGATCCTTCACAGATAAACCAAAGGGGTCAAAGGCAAGAATAACTTGATTATCGATGGTAAACTGACAAACAAAGATAAGATTGGTAATTAAAGATGGGACTACAAGAATATTACATAAAAGAAAATTGTGAGAAGAATAGGGGATGCAAGAGTCACCGGTGCAAGAGACAGGAATAGTGGAACCATCACCAATGGTAATGGAAGAAAAAGAAGAAAGAAAACAAGCTCACAAAAAAATCATATTTGAAGACATATGCATGGATGCACCAGAATTGAAAATTCAATCCGTACCTTCGTTTTTGAGGGTGAAATTGTTCATGGCGGCGATGAAGGCAGCCTGATCCCAGCTTGGCGATGTTGTGCTTGGCGATGAGGGGGCAGGCACGTTCATTGGTGCATGTTGACCGTATGCATACGGTGACGACACCGAAAGAGCATCGGGCGCATAGGGAACTAGGGCGTAGCCGAGCGGAACCACGGGGGCGCCGGGCGAGGTCGGTGTAGTGGTGGCGGTGTAGACGTGAGCCGGCGGCCGTGGTCCGAGGAGACCAAGAGAGCCGGCGGTAGGACGAAGGCCCGGGCTCCAGGATCCCATGTATGCTGAAGGGGCGCCGTAAGGAGATGGGGCAGACCAAGGCATGGGCCATGCCTGAACTAGCCCGGTCCAGGGACCTTGCTGTGGGTGCCATGCTAGTGGAGTAGATGTTGGCGTAGACGATGATGATGGTGTAGACGATGATGATGACGTTGAAGAGCCGGCAAAGCGAGGCTGGGGTGACCAGTTGACGGGATTCTTCCTGCGGTAGTTAGGGCTCGGGCGCCAGCCTGGAGGCGGCTAGGCAGGTGACGGCGACGAAAATGATGGTGCTGGTGCAGAAGACTTGGTGGCGGCGTGAAACACTAGCAGGCGGGTGGCCTTGTGAGCTTGGTTCCGAGCCTCAAGCTGAAGAAGAGAGCGGACCACGCTGAAGGAAGGATAGGGCCGCAACATGGGGATGAAGCCCACCTATTTGTCAAACTGCTCACCGAGGCCGACGAGAAGAGCATTGATGAGGACACGGTTGTCGACGTGATCCCCAAGCTGCTGGAGTTCATCACTGATCGACTTGATCCGCTGGTAGAAGACAGTGACCGGGGAGTATCCTTGGATGATGGTGTGGAGCTCGGTGTGGAGAGCATTGATGCGGGTGTCGGAGTTGTCTTGAAACAACTGTTGAAGAGAGGCCCAAAGCTCGGCTACGGTGGCGTCGTTGTTGGAGACAAGATTGAAGAGCTCGGTTGAGATCCGAGTATAAATCCATTGGATGATCGTGAGATCATCCTTCACCCAACAAGGATTGGCAGGCTGCGGGATAGAAGATGGATGTATATGGTGGCGTAGACCGCAGCGACCCAGGGTGGATGTGGAAGAGATGGCGCCAGTGGTAGTAATTGTGTGTAGCGAGATCAAGCGAGATGGGTATGAACGGTGCAACATCAGCAATTGTATCTGCTAGAGAGATTTGTGGTGGAGGAAGGGTGTATTGGTGGTGGGTAAGAGAACTAGGGTTGTAGGAGGAAGAAGAGAAGGACGGCGATCTGGCGGCGTTGAACTCAGCCGCGGTAAAGAGGGGCCGCGTCGGGAGAGGTGGAGGTGCCAGCGGAGAGGCCATGTCCAGGAGATAACCTAGGCGACAGATACCATGAAGAGTATTGAATTCTGAATATCTATTATTGCCTCGAAGGGCTGTTTATATAAGATACAAGACTTGGGGGCCAAGGATAGTAGAGATGGATTACAACTTGAACTACCAAATACATAAACCGAATATATAATCTAATAGAATAAATAGGAGAACTACATTCTCCACTGCATTAGGACATGAATGTAAACTCAAGGTGTAATTAGGATTAGCATTCAATTGAACATGCACCATAGGGAACCTTCAGGGGTTGAGGCCGGCGAGGCGCGGGAAGTCATCGTGGAGCGGGCTGAGGTCCGCTATGCCGACCCCACACAAAGAAGTGGTCCCTGAAAGAGACGAATAGGGCGGCCCCGTTCCCTCGCCGCTCATGCATTGCGAGCACCAACATGTCCGCCGGGTCAAACACTTGCCTCGGTCACCACGGGCAGCCCTTCACCTTGGCCCAGACCATCCGGGGTGGGGCGAAGCCGTCCTGCGCCGGCGCCTCCCCCTCGAACGGCCAGTCGTACCATGCATGTGTGCCCTTCTACTCGAGCACGGTCGGCACCGGCTTCTTCGCTTGCCGGTGAAGAGGGGTGGTGTTGGCCCGAAGCAGGTCCACCACGTCGGCATGCATGTGGCGGAGCCTCTCCGGCGGCGCCGGGCCGCTGTCGTGCCCCTAGTCGTCGACGTTCTTGGAAGCCATCGCCACCGCCGGGGCTCTCTCCGGCGCCAGAGACGAGAACATGGAGTGAGTTGTGGAGTTGAGCGTCGAAATGCCGATGGCTAGTGGTTGGCTCGCTGCGCTGGGAGGGAGAGCTCGCCTACAGAGACCGAGGGGTTTGGTTGGCTGAGTTTTTTTTGGAGAAGGCACTTCTCCTATTAGTCGGTCAAGTGGTTACTCTCTTCGTTTTGAAATTTGAAAAATGGCGTGTCACCACTACAAAAAAAAGTACACTTCCGTGATGATACGTGTTTGTCATAGTAGGTCACGTTTTCTGTCACGCATGTACATCCATGACGATTTTATGACAGAATCAAGATAGTCATACCTGCGATGTTGTAGAAGTGTTCCATGACATTACCAAAATTATCATCATGGAAGTGTCCACTTCCATGACGAAAACTCGCGCGTCACAGAAGTGCTTTTGTCAAAGGTGACCGACACGTGGCATCCACCATAATGGAACGTCTTTAAGCTATCGGGTCCGGTTTTGGATCTGATAACCTGTTAACAGCCTGGACCAATGACGATTTTCCACATGTAAAATCATCATTGGCTGGAGGAAACACATGTCAGCTCCCCGTTGGCACATGCGTCATTCATCCAATGGGTGAGATGCTCTTATGAAATGTTGACCCGTGGACCGGCCCAAAAGTGGCACATAAAGTTTAAATGGGCTGATCTAACTAAAGGTCCACAATATTTTGCGGTCATAATGGGTCGGCCCAGCAAAAAGCCCACGAGATTTTGCGGACCATAATGGGCCGGCCTAGCTAAAGGCCCACAAGATTTTGCGGGCCATAATGGGCCGGCCCAGCTAAAGGCTCGCGAGATTTTGTGGACCATAATGGGTCGGCCCAGCTAAAGGCCCACAAGATTTTGTGGACCATAATGGGCTAGCCTAGCTAAAGGCCCATGAGATTTCGCAGACCATAATGGGCTAGCCTAGCTGAAGGCCCAACAGATTTTGATGACACTAGTAGGCCGGCCCATTAACAGGCTGCCATGTTTTGGGCCAAATGTCGGCCCATATTTGATCCGGTCCATTAATAGCCTGCCACGTTCCGGACCTAATAAAGGCCCATATGAGATCCGGCCCATTAAAAGCCTACCATGTTCTGGGCCAAATTACGGCCCAGATCAGGTCCGTCCCTTTGAGAGGCTTTGGGTTAAATTATGGCCCATATCAGATTCGGCCCGTCAACTGGACGCTATGCTTTTGGGCCCACTTGATAAAGGCTCATTTAGTAATTCGGCCTGATATTAGTTTTGGCCTGTTAAAGGCCCGTTTAACATTTCAGCCCTATATATATTTCGGTCGGTTAAAAGCCCGTCATATAGTTGGGCCTAACTACGGCCCCGTTTTCATCCGGCCTGCTCACAGACGATAATCTGATTGGGCCAAACAAGGACCGAGACAATTTTGGCCTGTTATAAGCCCATGATTTGATTGGCACAATCATGGGCCGGGGTCTATGAGGGAGTCCTGGATTAGGGGGTATCCGGACAGTCGGACTATATACTTTGGCCGGATTGTTGGACTATGAAGATACAAGATTGAAGACTTCGTCCCGTGTCCGGATGGGACTCTCGTTTGCACGGAAGGCAAGCTTGGCGATTTGGATATGTAGATCTCCTTCTCTGTAACCGACTCTGTGTAACCCTACCCCCTCCGGTGTCTATATAAACCGAAGAGTTTAGTCCGTAGGACAACAACAATCATAATCATAGGCTAGCTTCTAGGGTTTAGCCTCTAGGATCTCGTGGTAGATCAACTCTTGTAATACTCATATCATCAAGATCAATCAAGCAGGAAGTAGGGTATTACCTCCATCGAGAGGGCCCGAACCTGGGTAAACATCGTGTCCCCAACCTCCTGTTACCATTAGCCTTAGATGCACAGTTCGGGACCCCCTACCCGAGATCCGCCGGTTTTGACACCGACATTAGTGCTTTCATTGAGAGTTCCAGTGTGTCATCACGATAAGGCTTGATGGCTCCTTCAACCATCTTCAACGACGCAGTCCAGGGGGAGGTTTTCCTTCCCGGATAGACCTTCGTATTCGGCGGCTTCGCACTACGGGCCAATTCGCTTGGCCATCTGGAGCAGATCGACAGCTACGCCCGTGGCCACCAGGTCGGGTTTGGAAACCTAAACTACACCGCCGACATCCGCGGAGACTTGATCTTCGTCGGGTTCGAGCCCATGTCAGTTGCGCCGGACAGTCCCGATGAGCATGGCTTAGATCTACCATCGAACAATATTCGGGTGATCGCGCCTGCGGCTTCCCCGGGAAACAATCCAGAGCAGACTGTGCCATCTGAGGACGGGTGGATGGACCCCGTCATGGAGGCCGCACACTCATCGGCCTTAGAACCAAACACTCATTCCGCCTCCTACGAGGTCGGTACCCTCGGACCCTCGGACTCGTCTCCGGCTACAGGATCCGAACCGCGTACGCTCGTGCCTTATCGAATTCGATTGGGCACCGCTCATGGAGTTCACCTCCGTGGATATCTTTCAGCACTCGCCCTTGGGCAATGTGCTAAACTCATTAAGGTCTCTCTCTTTGTCAGGAGACTCTTGGCCGAAATATGTCTCGGCTCGAGTGGGAAGCGAACTATGTCCGGCTCATACCAGGGGCTACTATCTATGCTATGATATTTCCTCATAACGTGATTACTTACCTCAAAGCCTGTTAGGAGGCTGGCACATGCTTCAGTCAACCCGCTTTTGGCGTACCGAACCTTCTCAATCACCACACTCATAACAGTACGGTGCTTTTTGTCAATGGAAGCGCCGTGAAGCGCTTCCAGCAAAATGTCTGATGCCTCTGGTTGGACAGAGGTCATCATAATAGGCGGCTCACCCTCCTTAGCGACGGGCTGCCTACCTGAATGCGGAACCATTCGAGGTTCTGGCACAGTGTCCGGACGGAAGCCGGACTTGCTGCGGCCCCCATTGTCAAGATCCATGGGGGTCTTTCCCCCCATGAGCTCGACGCCTAGGATTTCGCCTTGCGGCGTCTCCAGAATCGTCTCCCCCCGCTCCGATATCCTCTGGGACAACACCTCGGTGTCGTTCGCGGGCCGGGGGGATGTGGCCGTCGGAAGCGAATAGCTATTCATCTCCGACGGACTCAAAGACCCGTCCGAGGAGGATACACCTATATGGGCTTTGGACGAACTGTATGATCATGTTTAACATGTTAGAAAGCAATAAAGCGAAATATATCGGAAGATAGTATCCGGACACTTACGACTTTGCCCGGGGCTTGTCCCTGGGCAACCACTCCTTGTCACTGTAGGCGGCAGTTGTGGATTGGTCCGGAGGGAGGGTTCTTCCCTTCTTGGACCCTTCAGCCTCCCCGGACGGGGCGGCCTTCCTTTTCTTCTCCTCCCTGGTTGGGGGAGGGACTTCCTCTTCCTCCTCCTCGTTTTCGTTGGAGGAGGGCGCCTCGGCGTCTTCGGACGATGCATCTGACACGGCCTTGCGCCTGAGACCTTTCCTGGTCCCCGTGGCCTTCTTCTTGGCCTTCTTCTCCGACACCTTGTAAGGCACCAGAACCAGCATCTCCATTAGGAGAGCGGTTGCTGGATCTTCAGGAGCGGAGCCGGATAGTTGATCCGCTCCATCGTCACCACATATTCCTGTTAAATCAACACGGTGGCTTAGGCTTCCCCCATGAATATACTGGTAAAAGCTCATCTTGAAACATGGAAAGCTTACCGGATTGGCCGGGTGCTTTGTGCTGAGTCCACAGTCTTCGGTGAGGGGAGGGGGGACTTCGGTGGTCTTGAACAACACCTTCCAGATGTCTTTGTGCGTCATGTCGAAGAGCTCCTGCAGCATCTAGTGCTTGGCCAAATCGAACTCCCACATATTGAATGTCCGTCTTTGACACGGGAGGATCCGGCGGAAGAGCATGACCTGGACCACGTTGACGAGCTTGATCTTCTTGCCCATCATATTCTTGATGCAGTTCAAGAGCCCGGTCAACTCCGCAGGGGCACCCCAGGCCAAGCCTTTCTTTTCCCAGGAGGTAAGCCGCATGGGGATGCCGGATCTAAATTCGGGGGTCGCCGCCCAGTTGGCGTCGCACGTCTCGGTGATGTAGAACCACCCCGATTGCCACCCCTTTACAGTCTCCACGAAGGAGCCTTCGAGCCAGGTAACGTTGGGCATCTTGCCCACCATGCTCCACACTCCGCTTTCTCACCACCCACTATCTTCGGCTTCACGTTGAAAATATTTAGCCACAGGCCGAAGTGGGGCTGGATGTGGAGGAAGGCCTCACACACGATGATAAATGCCGAGATGTTGAGGATAAAATTTGGGGCCAGATCATGAAAATCTAGCCCATAGTAAAACATAAGCCCGCGGACAAACGGGTGGAGAGGAAATCCTAGTCCGCGGACGAAGTGGGGGAGAAATACAACCCTCTCGTGGGGTTCTAGAGTGGGGATGATCTGTCCTTCATACGGGAGCCGGTGCGCGATGTATGCGGCTAAGTATCCGGCCTCCAGAAGCTTCATAATGTCCTCCTCCGTAACAGAGGAGGCCATCCACTTGCCTCCCGCTCCGGACATGATTGAAATGGCTTAATGGAGAAGGTGAGAACTTGGGCACTGGAGCTCGAGAGTGCGAGAGCGGATGAGCAATGGAGGAAGAAGGCATGGGTGAAAAAGGGAATCCTTATCTCTTTATAAAGGCGGTAGAAACCGTGTGCCTCCCCTCTTGCCCGATAAAATCACTTATTCCCCAAGCGCCATGGTTGATGGCGTGGTTGGGTTACCCACGCCCGTATTGATGAGAATCCAACGATAAGGGGACACGATCTCTGCTTCGAGGAGATGTCCCAAGGAAACCGCCTCGCAATATGTGCAGTATCTAGTTGTGAAAAACGGTTCGAATAATGACCGGGCTATGGCGTGATGTCACTCTACAAAAGTTGTCAGCGGATTTGATTTGTGGAATACTGCTCTCTCTATGGTGGTATGTGGAATTTGTTTTGTAGAGCCGGACACAATTCTCGTGTTCAAAATCTTCTATGGAGTGTTCGGAGGAGGAACCCGCCTTGCAATGCCGAAGACAATCTGCGCGCCGGAATCATCGTCATTGAAGCCTGGTTCAAGGGCTACTGAGGAATCATGGATTAGGGGGTATCCGGACAGCCGGACTATATACTTTGGCCGGACTGTTGGACTATGAAGATACAAGATTGAAGACTTTGTCCCATGTCCGGATGGGACTCTCCTTTGCATGGAAGGCAAGCTTGGCGATTCGGATATGTAGATCTCCTTCTCTGTAACCGACTCTGTGTAACCCTAGCCCCCTCTGGTGTCTATATAAACCTGAGGGTTTATTCCGTAGGACAACAACAATCATAATCATAGGCTAGCTTCTAGGGTTTAGCCTCTACGATCTCATGGTAGATCAACTCTTGTAATACTCATATCATCAAGATCAATCAGGCAGGAAGTAGGGTATTACCTCCATCGAGAGGGCCCGAACCTGGGTAAACATCGTGTCCCTAGCCTCCTGTTACCATTAGCCTTAGACGCACAGTTCGGGACCCCCTACCCGAGATCCACCTGTTTTGACACCGACAGTGTATTTCGGCCTGCTGCCGGCCCGTGAGCTGTTCGACACATTTCAGGCCCAACCTACTATTCAGCCTCCTAAAAGCCCATTGAGTTTTCTTGGGAAAATAGAGCTGGCAGTTTACTTGGCCTATTAAAGGCCCGAATCTACTAGTTGGCTAGTTTACATTTAGGCCTATTAACAGACCAAGATGACTTGGCCCATGATGCGGATCATACATAGTGATTTGCATGACGGTCCGATTATGTACCGTAATTTTACGGTTTGGCCGGTTTACTGTGAAGACAGGATATATATACAGTAAAATAACTGCAGCATCATGAATAACAAAAAATCCTAGACTATACAATAAAGAAATTACGGCATATTACATCCATAGGGCATCAAAGTTCGCCACTATGATAATAAAGCACAAGGAGACAACAAATTACATACACTGGGCATCAAAGATCGCCACCAGTGCAATTAAACATGCCGACAAAATAATATACAAAACCGACATCACTTCAGTAGAGTTCAAGAAAGGTTAGCCCTGCTCGGGAGCTGCAGCGCAAGCAGCTGAGCAAGCTGATGAGACTACACTTGTTTGACACTTATATCATCCTCACTCTGAAAGATAAACAAGTAGACAGATAACAGGTTTTGCACATGTAAGTATCAGTGCTGACAATTCATCACACTTCTTACTGACGAATAAATTGACACAGTTTAAAATAGCATTAACACAATATGGTATTGTTAAGGTCAAGACATGGCAGGAAATGACATTGTGAAGGAGTTGGCAGCTTCACGACACCACTGGATTACAGATCAGTATCAATGGTTAGTGTGCTGTCAATTTATCCCATTTCAGATTGGCAAAATAAGATCACTTGCTCTGTATAGTTTAATTTACATGGTATGAAGAAGGAACTTGGTTGTACAATTGAAACATAAATTGAGAAGGACAAACTTTTGTTTATGAACTACTCCCTCCGTCCCATAATATAAGAACGTTTTTTACACTACACTAATGTCAAAAACGTTCTTATATTATGGGACGGAGGGAGTACATAATAAACTTTAAACATGCAATTTGATGCAAACACCAAAAATAAACAGCTGTTGCAGTCATGCCTAACCAAATATACACAACAAAGTTTGAAGGCTTGAGAAGGACAAACTTAGATTATTGGTGAAGGCATGCTCTATAAAGCCCTTGTCCATGCTGATGGGGGGGGGCAATTCAAGAAGTTTACCATAGAATCTTCTTCATAAGCATTGCCTTTATTCTACATTTTGTTAAGAGTAAATATAGATGTGACAATATAAGAAAAAATGAAGAATATTTAAGATAAGATGAAGAGTGATGCTACATAACCAAGTAGCTATAAATGTAAGTACAGTGATACAGGCAAAAGGTACAACCAAGAGCAATGCAGAGCTAAACTTCTTTAGTACCATCGGTGTTATCCAACCTTATGGTACGAGTAAATATAGATCTTATGTGTAGAAAATGGAGGGCAAAGGAAAATAAGCTGCAGAGTGATGGTACATGAACAACTACCTATCAATATAAGTACACTGATAAAGGACAACAGGTACTTACAAGAACAATGCAGAGCTAAAAAATTTCATTGGCATTGGATATATTCTACACTAATGTAACCATTCATACAGATCAGATAATTTGGAGCGAACAATTGATAAGCAAGCTATCATGCATACTGCTGTCACATAATGAACCAGGTATGTATGCAAGTACAGTGATACAGGACAACAGGTACTAACAAGAGCAAAGCAGCGGGCAACATATTTGCGATATCCTGTCGTTCTTTTCAAACCGGAATTCTTTTTCGAGCAGATTTCCTGCAAAAAAGATCCATAAGGCACATGCGGAAAAGTAGAAGTTCAAATTGTCATGCTATATCATAGACAGTACCTCATCCTTGGAACGAGACCAGTGCATAACAAGTTTTTTCCATTCAATGTCTTCTAAATTTAGCATAGGAGACTTCACCAGAAATTCGTTTATAGACTTGCCATCAAAGCGTGATTTCCTCAGGTAACACCGATACTACTACAATGCTTCCTTAAAAAGCGCAAGAAAGCTTTGCTCATCATGACTATCCAGATTGACCCTTGCCTACTTACAACAATGTAGCAGAAAACAGGAAAATAATCACCATGAATAAGAGCACTTACACGTAAGTGGGAAGAGAAATGTGAAAATGGTGTTTGTCTTCACTATAATCTTCCCATGATGGGAATATATGCACATAGTCCCTAACAACATTGAAAGCATTGTCTTCTAAACTGGAAATAACTGGAATGGGGTTCCAATCTGCAGGAATTGGCTGTCTCTGCAGTTGGGATAGGTCTTCGGCCGGTGGACTTGCTGTACTTTTTGCTGGAGTGGGAATTTTCTATGGTACGGCTGGTGCTATGGCAACCGAAATCGGCATACCTTTTGCTGGAGTGCAGGTCCTGTATGGTGGGGCTAGTGGTGTGGCCAGTGAAGTATGGGTACAGTCTGATGGAGTCGGTCCTACGTTTTGTGTCACTGGTTGTACAACCAATATAAGTGGGGTGTTGTCTGATTTCTCCAGCATAACCACTGTCGGTGTCAAAACCGGCGGATCTTGGGTAGGGGGTCCCGAACAGTATGTCTAGGCGGATGGTAACAGGAGACAAGGGACACGATGTTTTACCCAGGTTCGGGCCCTCTTGATGGAGGTAAAACCCTACGTCCTGCTTGATTAATATTGATGATGTGTGCTACAAGAGTAGATCTACCACGAGATCAAGGAGGCTAAACCCTAGAAGCTAGCCTATGGTATGATTGTTGTTCGTCCTACGGACTAAAGCCATCCGGTTTATATAGATACCGGAGAGGGCTAGGGTTACACAGAGTCGGTTACAATGGTAGGAGATCTACATATCCGTATCGCCAAGCTTGCCTTCCACGCCAAGGAAAGTCCCATCCGGACACGGGACGAAGTCTTCAATCTTGTATCGTCATAGTCTTGGAGTCCGGCCGATGATGATAGTTCGGCTATCCAGACACCCCCTAGTCCAGGACTCCCTCAGTAGCCCCTGAACCAGGCTTCAATGACGACGAGTCCGGCGCGCATATTGTCTTCGGCATTGCAAGGCGGGTTCCTCCTCCGAATAGTTTATAGAAGATTGTGAACACCAGGATAGTGTTCGGCCCTGCAAAATAAATTCCATGTACCACCGTAGAGAGAATTATATTACACAAGTTCAATCTGCTGACGTATTTGGTGGCGTGACGTCACACCACTACCAAGCCTTTACTCGAATCGTCTTTATTGTACCACCTCAGCGCGTTTAGCAAAGCGGTTTCCTTGGCACGTCTTGTCGAAGCAGAGATCGTGTTCCCGTTATTCCGGGATTCCCATCAATACGGATGTGGGTAACCCAACTGCGCCATTGCTTGCGGCGCCTGGGAGATAAGCGAGTTTTATCAGGCCGGTGGGGACACATGTTTTTGTCCGCCCATATAAGGGGATAAAGATCCAACCCTTTTAACTGCGCCTTCTTCCTCCTTGGCTTATCCATCTCTGCGAACTCGAGCTCCAGCGCCCAAGTCCGCACATCTCACCTCAACCTTCTCCAACTATGTCCAGAGCGGGAGGCAGCTGGATGGCCTCCTCCGTCACGGAGGGGCACATCTAGAAGCTGCATAGCGCCGGATATTTGTCCAGCAGCATCGCGCATCGGCTCCCCGACGAGGGAGAGCTCATCCCCACCCCCAGGCCCCATGAGAGGGTAGTATTTCTTACCCATTTCCTCCGCGGACTGGGCTTACCACTCCACCCCTTTGGCCGGGGGCTCATGTTCTACTACGGCCTGGATTTCCACGATCTAGCCCCGAATTTCATTCTCAACATCTCGGCGTTTATCGTCGTGTGCAAGGCCTACCTCTGCATCAAGACCCACTTCGGCTTGTGGCTCAAGACCTTCAGTGTCAAGCCGAAGGTTGTGAAGGGCAACCAAGAGGAGTGCGGAGGCGCCATGGTGGGCAGGATGTCCAACGTTACTTGGCTTGAGGGCACCTTTGTGGAAACCATTAAGGGGTGGCAATCGGGGTGGTTCTACATCATCGAGCCGCGTGACCCCGAATGGCAGCGGCCCTCGAATTCAGATCTGGCATCCCCACACAGCTCACCTCCTGGAAAGAGAGCGGCCGGACTTGGGGTGATTCGGAGGAGCTGATCGGACTCCAAGCCTGCGTCCAAAAGCTGGTGGACAAGAAGCTCAAGCTTGTCAACGTGGTCCAGGTCATGCTCATCCGCCGGATCCTCCCGTGCCAACGACGGGACTTCAACATGTGGGAGTTCGATCCGGCGCAGCACCAGACTTTCAGAGGGCTCTTCGACACTACGTACGAAGATGTCTGGAAGGTGCTGTTCAAGGGCGCCGAGGCTCCCGCATCCGCTACCGAAGATCGCGGATTCAGCTCGCAGCGTCCGGCTGACGAGGTAAGCGATTTTGTCCTTTACGGGATGCTTGTTTTCCATAGTTTGACTCTATGCGGGATCTAAACTCCCTTTCCTTTGACAGGGCTGGCTCGCGAAGGCCGAGCAGACTATCTGTCCGGCCCCATTGCCAGAGGACCCAGCGGACGCCCGCCTAACGGGGCTGCTGGCTCCGGCACCCCACGTGGTGCCGGAGAAGAAGGCCAAGAAGAAGGCCACTGGGGACTCAGAAGAGTTCCCATTTTCAGGTGCTATCGGCTGACGACTCCGAGGCCGACTCCTCTCACCAATGTGAGGAGGAGAAGAAGAAAGCCTCTCCCTTAGTGGGGGGAGGGAAGAAAAGGAAGGCCTCCCCAACGAGGGAGGCCGAAGGGTCCAAGAAGGGAAAAACTCTTCCCCCGGACTGCTCTGCCAACGCCAGTGACAACAACGAGGACTGGCCTCCAAGGGCCAAGCCCCTGGCGAGATTGTAAGTATCCAGACTCTCGAATAACTTCATGGTTTTTCTTTTTTGCCACACAATGTCTTTCTAATGCCACATACAACCCTGCAGTCCGCCCAAGGACGATCTGCCCGATTCGTCGAGTGGGTCCTTAGATGCGTCGAATATGGATTCTCTTCCGACCGCCTCCACCCCCCGTGACACGGACGATGCCGAGGTGGGATCCCGGGAAGGGACCCGCCAGGAGGAGGAGGCCCCGGAGGTGTCGCAGGACAACCTCCCGGACTTTGCACCGGACTCGGCTCCGGATCCCATAGTGGCTCCGGAGTCCGGCGGGCGGCCCCTTCGTAAGAAGGGCAAGACTGTGACGCCGGCAGCCTCCGTCCAACCGGAGGCGCCGGATAGCTTGCTGGAGGCGCTCAATGGCGCCTCCATCGAAGAGGAACACCGCACTGTTATGAGTGCGGTGATTCAGAAGGTGCAGCTCGCCAAGAGCGGGCTGACCGAAGCCTGCAGCAGCCTTCTAATAGGCTTTTAGGTAAGAATTTTGATATGTGTAAAATAGTACCACATAGACAGTAGCCCCTGATGCTCGGTTCGGTGTTCAGAAAGAAAAGCCGGACTGAGGATCTAAAAAGATATACGTAGGAGTCATAAAAAATATGTCAATATGGGATAGCAGGCTGCGCTGCTGACCTCTGCCGCACTGACTGCGGAGGTTAATACTTTGAAGGAAAGCCTCGAGCGGTCCGAGAACGAGCTCGGCCGTGCCAAGAAGCAGCTCGAGGACAAGGAAGGTGAGTAACACCTTATTAAAATTGTACCTTACAGAAAAGGATTTTGGTTGCAAAAAGAATGACAAGGATAACATGGGTATTGCAGGGGCCACTAACGAGGTGGCCACCCTGAAGGAGGCGGTGGCCGCGGCCGAGCGCAATGCGGCCGCGGAGCGCACCGAGCGAGAGAAGCAGGAGGAACGGGTGGCGGAGGTATAGCAAGAGCTCCAGGATCTCGTGAAAAAACATGAGAGCCTGGAGCGTGACTCGAAGACACGAGAGTCTGAGCTTGCAACGGCTCTTGAGAGTGCCAAAGCCGCTAAGGCCGAAGCCTACAAGGCCCTCCAAGAAATCGAGGCGTTGAAGAAAATAGCAGCGGGTAAGGCATTTTTCATGCAAAGTAAGCATGTGAGTGTTAATTACCTGTTGCTTACCCGAATTCGGAGCTCTCCAGGAGCGTTCGCAGATCTTCCTCGCAGCGTGTCCGATGCTACCGCGTTCCACCAGGCCGAGGAGGGGAGCTCGACGGAGAAGGTCTTCTGGTCTCAGTATGCTGAGGCCAGACATCCGGTGCCCCTTAGCGACCAGCTGAAGTAGCTGGTTGAGCTCCACAAGGCGGCCGAACAGGCCATGAAGGGCCTCATAGTTCGGCTGTGGCCTAAGGAGGCCATGCCTGGAGCTACTTCGGCCTGGTGCGGCGGCTGGTGGATGCGTGCCCGTGGGTTGACGTCATCAAGCACTCCGCCTGTATTGAAGGTGCCCGTCGGGCCCTTGCCCGCGCAAAGGTGCACTGGGGCAAGATGGATGCCCAAAAGCTTGTGACGGACCCGCCACCGCAGGGCAAGGAGCATCGCACGCTCGAGATGTATTATAAGAGTGTGCTGAAGGGTGCCCGCACTATTGCGGGTGAGTTCTCCAAAGATGTATTATTTGAGTAGACTCGCATTTTGTTATCCTGTGCGCTGAAAACTTAGTTCATTTGCGCTAAGCAACGCATTTTAATTTAAAATATTACCTTCTGTGCGGATGTTTATCAAATCTGAGAGATGGCAAGTCGTCGGCTTCAGCCCCCATGCCACGAGTGCTGGGGTGTTCGGGATAAATTTGAGCACTCTTGTTCCCATATTTGGGTCCATCTAGGGAGGCGCTCAACACAACGAACAAGGCAACTGGACTCATAATGCTTGAACACTCTCACTTAGCCATAGAATTCTATAATTTTAAATTTCGGCGAAGCCCCTAGTCTTCGGAAGGACGAATTTGGGGCGCTATCCACGCCTGGGCCGGACAAAGTCGGCTCCTCGCTCTAAGCGGCATAAGTATTTAAGGACTCGAAAAAAACCTCTCGAACAGCGACCAGCTCTCGCCTCATCATGACAGTCAGTTTTAGCTTTCTCCACTGAGGCGCTCGCCCAGCTCAACTGGGGCGCAATCGCAGTGGTGTTCCCAGTGCTACCTTAGCCGATACAATGGAACGTAAGGTACCAAAACATGGGAGCCGGGCAAACCCAACTATTGACCCAAGACATGATTCGGAGCCGATGCATATAATGCTATAAGTTCGGGGTGCCGCACTTGTGAAAGTGTTCGGACTTATCACACCATGATGCGGGAAACATAAGCCCCTGGTGTATTTAGCTGTACCAAAACGTACGGATGCGCCATGTTACAAATGAACATATGTATAAGAGATAAATGCAATTGGAAGCAAAAAGATGTTGCATTACTTATTCAAGAAAAACTGCTGTAAGTGCAGAACGATACAAATGGTGCGATAAGCAAGGGATGGGACTGTTAAACATGTCCCCCTCCAGGGGTAGGCTGCGGAATGGTGCATAAAACAGATTTAATGCTCGTAATGGAGACCACCTGGATATTCGTTGTAGCCTTTCTCCTTCCCTGGCTGTTGCATCGTGAGTTCGGCAGGTCTGCTGCCGGACAGGGCCTCTGACGAACGGAGTCCTGTGGGAAAAAATAAAAAGAAAAAAAAGAACGACACACTTGAGAGCCCCTGGTGTGGTTAAGCCGTATTCTGGGCCTATCGTGGTCGTGCCCCTCTCCCCATGCCCATGGTATCTTCAGAGCGTAATGGTGTACGCGAAGGACCTGTCTTGACGTTTTGCAGGGGCTGGGGTTGGGGCCGCACTGCTATGCGTGCTCGGAACGTGCCAGGTGGTCTTGTTGTATGTTACTCCGGGCGCGTTTAGCCGTGTCCGGTTGCTTAATGGCCGGACTCGAGAATTGCCTTAAGAGGCTGCACTGTACTTCTGCCGCGAGAGCCGCTGTATGTTCCTCCGTTTGGAGAGAGCGTTCAGTGTTTCCGTTGACCGTGATGACTCCTTGAGGGCCTGGCATCTTGAGCTTGAGGTATGCGTAGTGCGGCACCGCGTTGAACTTTGCGAACGCGGTACGTCCGAGCAGAGCATGATAGCCGCTGCGGAACAGAACTATGTCGAAGATTAACTCCTCGCTTCGGCAGTTATCCGGGGATCCGAAGACCACTTCCAGTGTAACTGAGCCTGTACAATTGGCTTCTACACCTGGTATGACACCTTGAAGGTCGTCTTGGTTGGTTTAATCCTTGAGGGGTCTATGCCCATTTAGCGCACTGTGTCTTGATAAAGCAGGTTCAGGCTGCTGCCGCCGTCCATCAGGACTCTGGTGAGGTGAAATCCATCAACGATTGGGTCTAGAACCAATGCGGCGAATCCGCCATGGCGGATGCTGGTGGGGTGGTCCCTTCGGTCAAAAGTGATCGGGCAGGAGAGACCATGGATTGAAGTTTGGGGCAACTGGCTCCATCGCGTATACATCCCTGAGTGCACGCTTCCGCTCCCTTTTGGGTATGTGCGTTGTGTATAACATGTTCACCGTCCGCACCTGTGGGGGGAAACCCTTTTGTCTTCTATTGTTCGGCGGTCGGGTCTCTTCCTCGTCATCGCTATGCAGCCCCTTGTCATTGTTTTCGGCAATTAACTTGCCTGCCTGCTTGAATACCCAACAGTCCATGTTGGTGTGGTTGGCTGGCTTTTCGGGGGTGCCGTGTATCTGGCACGAGCGGTCGAGTATTCGGTCCAAATTGGACGGACCCGGAGTAGTTCTTTTGAATGGCTTTTTCCACTGACCGGGTTTAGAGCCTCTGAATCCGGCATTGACTGCTGTATCTTCACTGTTATTGCCGTTAATGCGGCGTTTGTTTTTGTCGCGATGCGACCTGCCATTACGGTCCTTGAAATCCGGACTGCCAGAATTTTTGCTGAGGTTATTGCTGCATGCTAGCCAGCTGTCCCCACCCGCGCAGAAGCGGGTCATGAGTGATGTGAGGGCTGCCATGGATTTCGGCTTTTCCTGTCCCAGGTGCCGGGCAAGCCACTCGTCGCGGATGTTATGCTTGAAGGCTGCGAGGGCCTCCGCATCCGGATAGTCGACGATTTGGTTTTTCTTGGTTAAGAACCGTGTCCAGAATTGTCTGGCCGATTCGTCTGGCTGCTGAATTATGTGGCTTAGGTCATCAGTGTCTGGTGGTCGCACATACGTGCCTTGGAAGTTGTCGAGGAATGCGGCTTCCAGGTCTTCCCAACTCCCGATTGACTCTGCTGGCAAGCTGTTAAGCTAATGCCGGGCTGGTCCTTTAAGCTTGACTGGGAGATATTTGATGGCGTGAAGATCATCACCGCGGGCCATGTGGATGTGAAGGAGATAGTCTTCGATCCAAACCACAGGGTCTGTTGTGCCATCGTAGGATTCAATGTTCACGGGTTTAAACCCTTCGGGGATTTGATGATCCATTACTTCGTCTGTGAAGCATAGTGGGTGTGCGGCGCCTCTGTATTGGGCGATATCACGAGGGAGCTCAAAAGAGCTTTGTCTATTTTGTTCGGCTCGGCCGGACTTACTGTGGCCGGCACGACGGTTGTCGTCACGTATCATGGGGCGCCCACGCGATCCATAGATTGATCTTGATTGTCTTGCCTTATCCTCCAATATATCTCGCAAGTCCGGAGCGTTCCCCTGTGGCTTTGTGCTTTTCGAGCGATGCCGGGGTACGGTTCTAGTGAAGGGCCTAGGGGCCTCTCTGTCACGACCACGGGGTGGTCGGTCAGCCGTATTGACTGCTGGTGATGCAGGTTCATACGCCTCCTCCTCTAATCGGGGGAGCAGCTTGCGTTTAGGGTAACTTTTGGAGGGGCGTCCGAGCTCATGCTCTTCGGCCGCGAGGACTTCAGTCCATCTGTCGGCTAGCAGATCTTGATCAGCTCTAAGCTGTTGCTGCTTTTTCTTGAGGCTGTTTGCCGTGGCCATAAGCCTGCGTTTAAAACGCTCTTGTTCGACGGGATCCTCAGGCACGACGAATTCATCGTCGTCGAGGCTTGCCTCGTCTCCGGAGGGAGGCATATAGTCCTCTACCTCTTCTTCTACCGCTCTCTCATGAGGGCTGGCGTCTCCGTCCTCCTATGCTGAATCTTGCTGGAGTGGGTTGTCTTCGGCACTGTCCGGGGTGTTGTTATCTCCGGTGCCGGAATCTTCATTCTTGCTGTGGCGGGATTTAGAGCGGCGCCGCTGACGCCGACGCTTGGGCTGTTTCTTGGAGGGGTCATCCTCCGTTGTTCCTTCGCCATTCCCATCCTTTGGGATATCCACCATGTATATGTCATGTGATGAGGTGGCTTTCCATTGCCCGGTAGGCGCTGGTTCTTGGTCGTCTCCGGCATCGTCGTCCATACCGTCGATGTCTTCGGAGTCGTAGTCTAGCATGTCGGTTAGATCGTCGACAGTGGCTATTAAGTGGGTGGTGGGTGGGCTTTGAATTTCTTCGTCGTCCGCATCCCAACCGTCCTGACCGCAGTCCAGCCAGGGTTCTCCTGATAGCGAGAGATACTTTAGCGAACTCAAGATGTCGCTGAAAGGTGAGTGTTGAAAGATGTCCGCAGCGGTGAAATCGATGACCGGCGCCCAACCAGATTCGATTGGAGGGGGCCCGGGAGGTTCGGAGTCCGGCAAGGAGTCCGACACCTTGGAGTCACGAGCTTCATGAGGGACAAGGTCAGTGTTCGGCTCTATCGCCGTAGAGGTTGCGGCTCCTGAGGCGGTGTTTAACCATCCGTCCTCGATCTCCGCAGCCAGCTCCGAATTGAAGATAGGAGCGGACTCGAGTGCGGCCTCCAGGGTACTGTCCGGCTGCAGAGCTAAATCATGCCCATCATGACAGTGTGGCGCGCTTGGCTGTGGCTCGAATCCATCGAGGATCAAGTCCCCGCGGATGTCAGCCGTGAAGTTCAAACTTCCAAATCTGACCTGACGGCCAGGGGCGTAGCTTTCGATCTGCTCCAGATGGCCAAGTGAATTGGCCCGCAGTGCAAAGCCGCTGAATACGAAGATCTGTCCGGGGAGGAAGGTCTCACCTTGGACTGCGTCATTGTTGATGATTGAAGAAGCCATCGAGCCTATCGGTGACGACACAGAGGAACTCTCAATGAAAGCACCAATGTCGGTGTCAAAACCGTGCGGATCTCTGGTAGGGGGTCCCGAACTGTGCGTCTAGGCGGATGGTAATAGGAGACAAGGGACACGATGTTTTACCCAGGTTCGGGCCCTCTTGATGGAGGTAAAACCCTACGTCCTGCTTGATTAATATTGATGATGTGTGTTACAAGAGTAGATCTACCACGAGATCAAGGAGGCTAAACCCTAGAAGCTAGCCTATGGTATGATTGTTGTTCGTCCTACGGACTAAAGCCATCCGGTTTATATAGACACCGGAGAGGGCTAGGGTTACACAGAGTCGGTTACAATGGTAGGAGATCTACATATCCGTATCGCCAAGCTTGCCTTCCACGCCAAGGAAAGTCCCATCCAGACACGGGACGAAGTCTTCAATCTTGTATCTTCATAGTCTTGGAGTCCGGCCGATGATGATAGTTCGGCTATCCGGACACCCCCTAGTCCAGGACTCCCTCAACCACGTTTTTCAAGGACTTTGCTGGTGCTCCTTTAGGTTCAGCAATCACCCTCTTCCTTTTTGATGTATGATGCACAAGAACTGCATTTGAGTGGAAAAACATGGTATGATGACAGATGGAATATGTATTGATAATGGATGGGCATGGCATCTCGACATATATGATGAGTAAGCTAAGCAGATGGCGGTGCAACAAAGTAGAAGAAATGCAAGACAACATATGCAAGATATGCGCAATCAATAAGACCCTGCCAAATTAGAACATGCACCTTGATGGGTGAACATGACAAGCCATCTGCCTTTGACTCCTCGAGGTTAGAATACTCATTAGGATCGTATTTTGAACAAGAATCTACAGGTGGGGAGCGTTTGAGTTTCATTGCATCCATAATGGCACTCAATGCCTTGGTGCCAATTTTGTAAGTCATTGCAGTGTTTCACAATATTCTTCTGATGCGCGGATTCTAATATTCACTGTAATTACATATAATATCTGAGAACCATGAAAACATAAATAGTTATGAGATTATCTTTGTAATGCAGAGGATATTCTAATATATGGGCGCCCCTGTAAACACTTGTGTGCTATCACTTGATTCTGATGAGAGAGCTCATGTGTGCTGTAATATGGTGCGTGCATTTATATAATCTGGCACAAGTACACAAAAAAATAGGCTCCAGAAGTAAGGATAATTGGCAGATGATAGGTTCATAATATCATGTATAAAGAGTTTATTGCCAAACCATGATAACAAGAGCACACATCAACTAGGCAGATCATAGTGTACATAAAAGGGGTACACCATAACCACGATATCTAAATCAGGAAAGTGGAACTGGCTTGAAAATACGGTGTTGTATTGCCGCTAGTAATTCAAAGCCAATCGATTACGTATAGGCCAGCTCTATCAGCTGTTGACTGCAGATGTCCATGCTCCCCTTCCTGACAAGGAACATACTGTACATACTAAATACAGAATAACAAAAGAGGAACATGTTAAAGAACAGAAGAGGAAGCATATTCTTGAGGTTCCGCTTCATTGCATACAATGTTGGTTGCCACTCATGATGAATCACAGCGCCCAAATAAATGCAATTCCATGCTGTCTCTCTATATGTGGCAATTTTGAACAAGAGTCATTAGGATCATATTTTGAACAAGAGTCAACAGGTGGGGAGCGTATGAGTTTCATTGCATCCAGAATGGCACTCAATGCCTTGGTGCCAATTTTTTAAGTCATTGCAGTGTTTAGCTTCAAAAGTGGACTGCTGCTAGTGCGACACAAAGTAGCTACACAGATTGTAGTGTAGATATAACGGGAAAACCGTAAGCATCAGAGTAAAATCAGCAAAGTGGAACTTGCTGGAATATATGTGCTAGTATTGCCCGTACGGCTAGAAAGGCTTCGGATACCAGCTCTCTTCAACTGAAGGTGTGGTACTGTTAATATCAGTAAAACTCTCAAAGGCGACACAACTCCCTGCATTTCCTTGCTATTCTTATAGGATTCAAGTGGGAAGGCCACTACAAATCCTATTCCCATATTTACAAAATCCTACGAATCAAAGAGGCCCAAAGAGTTCAAAGTGTCCATCACAACCAACCGTATAGACCTCTACACTGCAAATGTTCCTACTCATCTTCACTACAAGGAACATACTGTACTACTACCATACTCCCTCCATTCCAAAATATAAGTCTTGGTAGAGATTTCCACTATGGATCACATACAGATGTATCCATATACATTAGAGTGTAGATTCACTCATTTTGCTCCATATGTAGTCTATGGTGGAATCTATACAAAGACTTGTATTTAGGAACGGAGAGTACTTATTAAAGAAGAACGGAAGAGGAACATGCTAAAGAAGAGCAAGCAAGTTTAGGATAATAAAATGTTCGTTGCACAGTGCCCACACATGATGAACTAGAGCGCATTAAGAAAGCAACTCCCTGTTGTCTCTCTATATGTGGTGCACGTGCTTTTTGAAAGTAAAGTAGGAACATTAGCTGACAAATTAAATGTTATCTATTTTAGTAATATCAGCATCATATCAGATTCGTACTTGAGCAACAAGTTTGGAATTATGAGTGGCACATTGTTTAGCTTGATGGATTCAGGAGCAGTGCTAAGCAGGTACGATGATGGTACTGAATATAAAGGCATGTCTGCATGCAAGTCGCGTGACTTTTGTCATTTGGGTCAGTCGACCATTTCAGGCGGTTGGATGAAGAACAGAACACCGCACGGGCCGCCGGCCGGACCACCAGCCCCCACCGCCTGTGTTCTTCCACCACCCCCACCCCCGTCCCCACCCGCGTCGAGTTTTCTTCATTCAGCGAGGCCCCACCACCGCCCCCCACAACCACCGTCCCCACCCGAGCCCCTTCATTCGCACTGGCGAACTCCAGCGAGCTCTGAAAAATCGACTGACCCAATTTTGAAATTTAGTCTACTGTGATTTAACTAGTGTGGAATATAAAAGGGTAAAACCATAAGCATTGGGAGTATAGTGTTGAGCGTGCCATGGAGGATCTGAAGGTGCAAACCGGACAAATACAACTTCGCAACCAATGTTTGCTTTCAACCAGCAAGTAAGTGATGGACAAGAAATCAGAGTAAAGTAGTGGTGATCTATTTTCTTGCTGCGATAAATAAGTTGAGCAGATACGAAGGAGTACCACCTCTGGTGCGGCGCAGTGTATGCATCTGCTGAGAATTTGACGGTGCTGCGATAGCAATGGCTGTCGATGGTATGGAAGCAAATCTAGGAGGGTAGACGGTGGCGGCGGGGCGCGGTGGATGAGATGGTCGTAGGAGCGGCGCCGGCAAGGTGGACGACGACGGGGATGAAGCGAGAGGACATGATGCAAGTATCCCGGCCTAAAGCCATGGATGAGATAGGTCGACCTCTTGTAATGGACGGCAGCGTCGGGGTATCAGCTCTAGCATGGTGGAGGAGGACGGCGGTGACTGGGATGGCGGTGGGAGGAGGCTGGGGTGGAGAGGGTGTTTTGTCGCCCACGGAGTACAAATGGGGAAATGGAGGTAGAGAGGAAGGGGGAACCATGTCTTCAGGGCACGATTGTCTCAAATGCAAGGAATTTACAAACTTAGCTCCCATTTCAAATTTCCTACATCACAGCAATATTAGTCGGTTGGGGATAGGACGGTAATCTCGCATACACTGAATATTTGTCGACCAGAGTTTGTTTTTGGCGCCGACCGTGTATGAATCAGGGAGGGAGTCGATTTCGGTCGAGGACACACTATGTTTTGGCGCCCATCATGTATGAATACGGGTGAGAGGCGGTTATGTCATGTTTGAGTGAAATTACAAACCTACCCCTATCGAAACCTATAGAAATCAAGCAGATAGGCTTCGCGTGGCAGGGATAGGTAGTAGTAATTTCCATCTCGCAGATTTTGGTTTCGGGCGGTTACTGCGACTTTCCCCGCTTCGTTCAAATTTTGCAGAGTGCACGTTTACCGTGCCAACTCAATTTGAATCCCGTTTGTATTCTATTTTTTTAGGGCGGGATCCATTTTCGATTGGAATAAAATTCTATATACATCATTTTTTATATATACTTTCAAAAGCACAACACCCTTTATACATAAATATGGTTTACAAATGGCATGATCTCAGATTCATAAGGTTGTATCCATCCATTTGGATTTTCAAATATTTGAAACCACTTTATGTTGAAATCCAATGTATGCATTCCTCGCTAACTGTCTCCAATTAATGTGAGTTTCATGCGGGGTTGTTTTTTTACTTCTCAAACATGTATAATGTGTTTCACACATGCAACATATAGTGTAATCCCATTTAGACATTAATTTCATATAAACCATGCATTGTTTCTAATTAAAGAATCTATGGATCACCAATATTGATAAACTATATAACATTACACGTGTCCGCAAATTCAAATGAATATGCATGTTTGATACACCAATTTGCGTTATGATATTATCGATGTCGTGATATCCAGTTTAAATATTTGAATCCCCTTTAATTCAGATATTCATATCATATAGCTATCACTCATGCTTATATAGGACTATCTCTCTAGACCTATATGTGTTCATCGTCTCTCGGGTATCTCTCGTGCTGCCTGTATGTCGATAATGATCTTTTATCTTCATAACACACTTTCGGTACTCTCTCCCTCTACCTTCATCACTCTATCTCTCTCTAAGTATATCTCGCTCCCTGCTATGTGTCTCAAACTATGATTCTCCATGTGGAATCTCTTTCTCTCACACAAACACAAAACTTTGTCTCCCAGGGTCACATTTCTCTCTACTATTCCCCTATGTGCCACTTGCACACCCGTCATACAGAGATGTCTTTCACTCCTTAGGTATGAGATCCTACAACTCTTCCTCTTAAATATCTCTTTCTCACACACAAACACAAACTCTGTCTCCCAGGGTCCCATATTTCTCCACTGTTCTCTTGTATGTCGCTCACACACACTCTCTCTCCCTAGAAATATCTTGCGTTCCCTCATATGTCTCTCTAGCTATCACTCTCATTGTGAAATATCTTTCTCTCACGCAGACACAAAACTCCGTCTCTCGGGATCTCATTTCTCTCTGATATTTGTTTGTATGTGACTCACATGCACCCTCTCTCTATCTCTCTCACACCCACACACATAACTCAGCCTTCTGATCCACTCGACTCCTATCTCTAACGCACACTAGCTAGCATCTTTATCTTTCTATTTATTTGTTTCTCCATCAACCTTCTTTCTCGCCCTCACTCTTGCTTCCTATCACGCACACTACATTTGTTTCTCTCTACATGCAGTCAAGTGCCCTCTTTTTATCTTTCTCTCTCTCACACATAACTTCACCCTCTGAACCACCCGGAGGTCATCTCAACCACTCAAACTAGCGGATGTTCCTCTAGCTAGCATCTCCATATTTGTATCTATCTGTAGTTTCTACATCAACATTTCTTTCTCGCATGCAGTCTTGCTTCCTATCACCCACACTATATATGTCTCTCCATACATATGCATTTATAGGTTGATCTCTTTTGCACAATCGTTGTGCCTCACTCCCTCTGCTCGCCATAGATGCATGCTCAAGCCCACGCCACTATCTCTTAAAGACAAAAACACATGCTAAATTGTCGGGCCTTCTTCCCTGCATTCTCACATGCATGCATATTGTTATACCGATCCGTCTCTCCCATGTCATTGATCTCATGACTTATGTCTTCTTTCTTTTTTCTCGATCATGCGCGCGCGCACACACACACATCCCACGTATACATGTATACCTCTCACACATGCATGTTCAAGGTCTCTATGTCTCCATACGTAGTTAATTACCCTCAACCCTAACACCACATCGAATCGTTCTCTTCTTGTGTGCACATAACTTCTGCCTGGATGGGTAAAACACACACTCACACTTAACAATCTCCTTCTAGCTACCCCCTCTCACTCTTCCCCTATATCCCCGAAACCAATAAGACCATCCCTTCATTTAATTCCCGCCTACATGCACCATCGATATATAGTAGTCTTCCTCGGTGTCTCTCGAACAAACACGTTATATCGATGTCGACTCCTCTCACGTGCACACACCTTCTCTTCCCTCTCTACGGGCATTTTCTCTCTCGCACCCCATCGTTGGTGGCCTCTGCCATACACATCACCTCTCTATGATGAAGCCATGCACACTTAAATTACATCCACCACCGAGGACCCCATGACACACACACATGCACACACACACACACACACAAAC
>NC_041381.1:96385195-96403490 GCF_002162155.2 Triticum dicoccoides
ACACACACACACACACAGTAAGACTCCATCTCTCTCTCACACACACACATACACACAAACACACACACACACACACACATATACACACGCACACTAAGACTCCATCTCACACACACATGCTCTAGGCGGAGCATTTGTTCCTACCACCCTTCATCCAACCTTACCCGTATGATAAACAATCACCTTAATTTACTTGTATAACATGGACAAATTCCACTTTACTTTAGTAGTTAGCAAACTTATCATATGTACCCTTATAAAAAACCAAGTTGGCGATGATGGTGTGCCTGCCATCTTGTAATATAGACCGTCTGATCTATATCTGACGGATAGAAAGCAAACTATGATAATTTTACAAAAGATACCCACACCTCTCTCCACATCCTTATCTCCCACAACCTCATTGCTGAGCAATTAAAAAAGGAAGTCTCTGGAACAATCTAGCATGGTGGCCGTTGCCGCCTGCCGGGACCATCCATCCCCATGCCTCCGCCCATTCCGACCACCAGTCACCACCATGCTCCACTCCTCCTCACCTTATCTCTCATCTTTCATTTTTTCGATGACATTCTCGAGATACCAGTTTTCCGATAAAATTATCGAGATATCATTAGTTTTTACACATGGGATTACTCCTGCATGGGTCAATCACAACAGGTGTTTTATAAAAAAAATGCATATTGCTGTTTCGTGCAATGCACGAGCATCTTGCTTGTAATTATATAACGCAAATCACGAGCAAGAAGTGACATTTTTTTACACAACCATGTTAACATGGCCATGTAAATCACTAGCTAAAGTAAATACCATTATACTTATATCCCAATGCAAAAGGTTGAATACATGTCCGAAGAGTAGAGTCGCACACACGCTATATGGAGATGCACACACGCTATACATGTCCGAAGAGTAGAGTCGCACACAGGCTATACATGTCCAAAAAGGGAGAAGATAGTTTCACATCAACTAGGCGTATTAACGGGCTATATGGAGATGCCCATTAATAGATATCAATGTGAGTGAGTAGGGATTGCCATGCAACAGATGCACTAGAGCTATAAATATATGAAAGCTCAATAAAATAAACTAAGTGGATGTGCATACAACTTGCTTGCTCACGAACACCTAGGGCATTTTGAGGAAGCCCATCATTGGAATATACAAGCCAAGTTCTATAATGAAAAATTCCCACTAGTATATGAAAGTGACAACATAGGAGACTCTCTATCATGAAGATCATGGTGCTACTCTGAAGCACAAGTGTGGAAAAGAGATAATAGGATTATCCCTTCTCTCTTTTCTCTCATTTTTTTTGTTTGGCCTTTCTCTTTTTTTATTTGGCCTTTCTTTTTCTTCTTTTTTGGTGGGCTCTTTGGCCTCTCTTTTTTGTAAAGTCCAAAGCCTCATCCCGACTTGTGGGGGAATAATAGTCTTCATCATACTTTCCTCACTTGGGACGATGCTCTAATAATGAAGATCATCACACTTTTATTAATTTACAACTCAAGATTACAACTCAATACTTAAAACAAGATATGACTCTATATGAATGCCTCCGGCGGTGTACCGGGATATGCAATGAATCAAGAGTGACATGTATGAAAAATTATGAAGGTGGCCTTGCCACAAATATAGTGTCAACTACATGATCATGCAAAGAGCAATATGACAATGATGGAATGTGTCATAATAAACAGAAAGGTGGAAAGTTGCATGGCAATATATCTCGGAATGGCTATGGAAATGCCATAATAGGTAGGTATGGTGGCTGTTTTAGGAAGGTAAATAATGGGTGCATAATACCGGCGAAAGTTGCACGGCATAATAGAGGCTAGCAAAGTGGAAGGGTGAGTGTGCGTATATCCATGAACTCACATTAGTCATAAAGAACTTATATACTTATTGCAAAAGTCTACTTGCCCTCGAAGCAAAGTACTACTACGCATGCTCCTAGGGGAAGGGTTGGTAGGAGTTAACCATCGCGCGATCCCGACCTCCACTCATAAGGAAGATAATTAAAAGAGCACCCCATGCAACAAATTTGTCACACAACTTTTACCATACATGCATGCTACGGGACTTGCCAACTTCAACACAAGTATTTCTCAATTTCATAATTACCCAACTAGAATGACTCTAACATTACCACCTTTATATCTCAAAAGAATTATCAAGCATCAAATTGATCATAGTGTTTAATGCACTTCCTATGATAGTTTTTATTATACCCAACTTGGATGCTCATTATTCTAGGACCAAATTTATAACCATCGCAAATACCATGATGTTCTAAAAGACTCTCAAAATAATATAAGTGAAGCATGAGAGATCAAAAATTTCTTCAAAATTAAGCCACCGCCGTGCTCTAAAAATATAAGTGAAGCACATAGAGCAAAACTATCTAGCTCAAAAGATATAAGTGAAGCACATAAAGTGTTCTAATAAATTCTAATCAAGTGGGATTCTCCCAAAAGGTGTGTACAGCAAGGATGATTGTGGAAATATAAAAAGCAAAGACTCATATCATACATGACGCTCCAAGCAAAACACATATCATGTGGCGAATAAAAATATAGCTCCAAGTAAAGTTACACATAGACGAAGACGAAAGAGGGGATGCCTTCCGGGGTATCCCCAAGCTTAGGATTTTGGTAATCCTTGAATATCTTGGGGTGCCATGGTAATCCCCAAGCTTACGCTCTTTCCACTCCTTATTCCATAATCCATCAAATCTTTTCCCAAAACTTGAAAACATCACAACACAAAACTCAACAGGAAATCTCATAAACTCCGTTAGTGCAAGAAAGAAAAACCATCACATAAGGTACTTTAATGAACTCATTCTTCATTTATATTGTTGTTAAACCTACTGTATTCCAACTTCTCTATGGTTCATACCCTACATACTAGCCATAGACGCATCAAAATAAGCAAACAACACACGAAAAACAGAATCTGTCAAAAACAGAACAGTCTGTAGTAATCTGTCACTCTCAAATACTTATGGAACTTTAAAAATCCTACCAAAATAGGAAGTCCTGGGAAATTTGTCTATTAATCAACAGAAAAAAGAACCAACACAAAAGCACGTTTCTGTGAATAACTAAAATTATTTTCGTGCGCACAAAGTTTCTGTTTTTCAGCAGAATCAAATTAACTATCACCATAGGTTATCCTATAGGTTCTACTTGGCACAAACACTAATTAAAACATAAAAACACATCTAAACAGAAGGTAGATGAAAAACTTATTACTAAACAGAAGCAAAAAACGAAAACAAATTGGGTTGCCTCCCAACTAGCGCTATCGTTTAACGCCCCTAGCTAGGCATAAAAACGATGATAGATCTAAGTAGTGCCATAATAATAAGATAGATCACAAAAAATCATCTCATATTCTCTACGTTCAGCAGCAAGTTTTCTTTGAGGCAAGCAAAAATAATCAAAAGGGCTAAATTTAATGGGACAAAAGTCCCCAAGATCAATCTGAGTAGGTATGGGTTCCTCCCTTAGCCCTTCATAATGCACAACCAATTCATCATTATAAATATTCTTTTGACAGAACCTCTTGAGTCTACACTCAAGAGAGTATCCTAGCTCATTATTTCGAATAGCAAAATCGTTATTGAGTTCAGAAATTTTATCAATTAGAACAGTGGTAGGAACCTTTTTCCTAAGGTTCTCATTAAAAGCAATATAGTCCAAAGATTGGAAACGCATAATCTCCTCTTGGTCAAAGAGAATCGCCTCTATGGGAGGATGACCGGAGTCCACCCTATAGTGCGCAAAAATTTCTTTGGATTCTTTTATGATAAATCTAAACTCATGTGCCAAAAAGATAGTAGCTGCGTGCTTAACAAAAGAATGCTCAATATTAGAAAATTCTAGGAAAATTCTTTGTATGCAAGGATGCATGTGCATAAACTGTCTTTCAAGTTCAACTATAAGCATGGCGATGGCATCCGCAAGACTACTAGTTCTATGCAAGATAGAACTACCCATAGAAGGTAAAGCACCGGCACAAGTAAAGAAATCTTGAATAACCCATTTTCCAATAATATTACCACTACCGATTAAAAACTTTTTAGTATGTAAGATAGGGGGTTCTTCAGCAGGAACATCAGGATTTTCCATGTTATCATTATTGTCCATATCGACGATAATCTCCCCAATTTTAGACATGACGGTGAGCAAATAAAAGACAAGCGAACGAGAGAGGAGATTGGGAAAGAGAGGGCGAATAAAACGGCAAGGGTGAAGTGGGGGAGAGGAAAACGAGAGGCAAATGGCAAATAATGTAAGTGTGAGGGAGATGAGTTTGTGATGGGTACTTGGTATGTCTTGACTTGAGCGAAGACCTCCCCGGCAACAGCGCCAGAAATCCTTCTTGCTATGTCTTGAGCTTGCATTGGTTTTCCTTGAAGAGGAAAGGGTGATTCAACAATAGTAGCGTAAGTATTTCCCTTAGTTTTTGAGAATCAAGGTATCAATCCAGTAGGAGGCTCCTTAGAAGTCCCACGCACCTACACAAACAAACAAGAACTCGCAACCAACGCAATAGATGGGTTGTCAATCCCTTCAAGGCCACTTGCAAAAGTGAGATCTGATAGAGATAATATGATAAGATAAATATATTTTTGGTATTTTATGATATAGATTGGAAAAGTAAAGATGCAAACAAAAGTAGATTGAAAGCTTTATATGATAAAAGATAGACCCGAGGGGCATAGGTTTCACTACTGGCTTCTCTCAAGATAGCATAAGTATTACAGTGGGTGAACAAATTATTGTCGAGCAATTGATAGAAAAGTGAATAATTATGATATTATCTAGGCATGATCATGTATATAGGCATCACGTCCGTGACAAGTAGACCGACTCCTACCTGCATCTACTACTATTACTCCACATATCGATCGCTATCCAGCATGCATCTAGAGTATTAAGTTCACAAAGAACAGAGTAACACATTAAGAAAGATGATGTAGAGGGATAAACTCATGCAATATGATATAAACCCCATCTTTTTATCCTCGATGGAAAAAATACAATACGTGCCTTGCTGCCCCTGCTGTCACTGGGAAAGGACACCGCAAGATTGAACCAAAAGCTAAGCAGTTCTCCCATTGCAAGAAAGATCAATCTAGTAGGCCAAACCAAACTGATAATTCGAAGAGACATGGAAAGATAACTTAATCACACATCAAAGAATTCAGAGGAGATTCAAATATTTCTCATACATAAACTTGATCATAAACCCACAATTCATCAGATCTCGACAAACACACCGCAAAAAGACTTACATCGAATAGATCTCCAAGAAGATCGAGGAGAACTTTGTATTGAGATTCAAAGAGAGAGAAGAAGCCATCTAGCTAATAACTATGGACCCGAAGGTTTGTGGTAAACTACTCACAACTCATCGGAAGGGCCTTGGAGATGATGTAGAGGCCCTCTGTGGTCGATTCCCCCTCCGGTGGAGCGCCGACGAAGGCTCCAAGATGGGATCTCGCGGATACAGAAGGTTACAGCGGTGGAAATAGTTTTCATGGTTGCTTCTGATGTTTTCAGGGTACATGGGTATATATAGGAGGAAGAAGTAGGTCGGTGGACGCTCGAGGGGCCCACAAGGGGTGGGGCACGTCGGGCACCCTCGTGGCCGCCTCGCTTGTTTCTTGACTTCCACTCCAAGTCATCTGGATCACGTTTGTTCCAAAAAGATCGCTCCCGAAAGTTTCATTCTGTTTGGACTCCGTTTGATATCTCTTTTCTTCGAAACACTAAAATAGGCAAAAAACAGCAATTCGGGTTGGGCCTCCGGTTAGTAGGTTAGTCCCAAAAATGATATAAAAGTGTAAAGTAAAGCCCATAAACACCCAAAACGGGTAATATAATAGCATGGAACAATAAAAAAATTATAGATACATTGGAGACGTATCACCAAGTTTCTCAAACCTCTCTCGGCACGAGGCCACTATTTGAGGATATACCTACAAGCAAAGTTCAGATTGCCTGTGCTGCCTCTTATGTACTCAAAAATTTACTCGTACAAGCATTAATTTTAGCAAGAAGTACGTCCGACTGAACACCATTTACCAGTCTGTACCCTAGGTAATTAAAGTTCGTTCATGGATCATATTGGCTGTGATCTCAATCATTTGGATGCATAAACATACTAAACATGTGCATATCTGAATCTTCTTGTGAATTATCTATGAATATTGTCGTGTGATCTATCAATCATTTGGATGCATAGACATGCTGAACTTGTGTATATATGAATCTTTTGAGTTGTTGATAGTGAATGTTGGCTATGAATATGAACATGTCCTATGAACCTGAGTTTGATACGAATGTTTACCTTTTCTGTTGTACTTGTGTGTGAACTTGTTAGTATGCCTACTATGGGGTATGTGACGTGTGGGTGTCAATGGCGCACCTTCTTCCCGAGAAGAATTGCACCTGCTTTGTTAGGGTAGCAATGGCGCATCAGCTCTTTTTAATCTTTTTGCTCTGTCTCCCCCCTCCCCCGCTCAACCCCTGTCGTAATGTTTTCGGTCTCAAAACAAAGTTTTTGGGACTTGATGAAAAATCGAGTGCTGGTTTCTGTAGGTTCGCCCGCCCAGCAAATGGGTTGCTGGTCCACCACGGACTGGGAGGCTAAAAATACAAGTTCTATGGTGCAGAGGCAAGTAAAAAAACGCCATCGAGAGCCATCCACTGAAGAAAAAAAATTGCTCCTGATGTGCTTCTTCAGTCGTGCCGCCGACCCCCTCTTTAATCCAGTTCGCTCGGGGATCTGGTATCATTTTTTTCCAGAGGGAAAACAAGTATCAACTAGGCCTAGGTTTTGTATTTTAACATGCGTAGCCCGCGACATACGGTGACAGTGGTTTCAACTTATTTTTTGAGGTCCATACCGGCCTATGGGCTTTTTCTTAAAGATCGGCAGCCTAATGTACTTTTTAATAAAACGCAAGTCTCTGTTCTATTTATCTATATATAAGAATAATAATGTTGTGTCCAATTTATGTTTTCCCTTTTAACCACATTATTTATATTTATATTATTACTATTATCGTATATTTTATAGAGACTTATATATACATTATAAAAACAGCCCATGTGTTATTAACTTATAAAAGTAAATGTTTAACAGAAGTTAGCAAGAAAATCCTGGTTGTTTTTGACTCACAGGCAAGGAAAATCCTGGTGATTGCGTACAAAAGCTTGCGAAGATTTTAAGGACCAATGTAATAATTACGCGCTCATTTTTATTTTGAGCAATAACTTGCTAATTTGTTAATTATATTTATAAAAAATATGCCTCTCCGGTTTATTTTTGATATTAATTGCTCCTTCTAACATAACATTATACATATAACGAGCCCAACTAATTCGTGTATTTCAAGGAAGTGCAAATGAGCTGGGATTTTTTAGAAAATATAAATGGGCTGCATTGACGCGAAATTATTTGTTCACCCAGCCCAGCAAATGGAATGTACACTCGAGAAAACATGGGTTAAATATATGCCACATTTTTGCAGGCTGACATGTGGGCCAATAGGTCAAAACCTACGTAGGGCGTTGTCAACTTGGTGAACAAATGATTATGACATCCACAGCCATTGGATTTATATCCAACGGTCGGCATGCACCTTCAATCTCTCGTCTTCTTCCTTCAGCGTCGTCGGGACCGCCTGGTCCGGCCTCTGGCGGCTAGCGGCTCTGCTTAGCATGCATCGCTGCAAAGCGCTACCCCACCGCCGGCCAGGCTATCCCTCCACCCCTCCATACCTCATGTTATTCTCCACCGACTGCAGCCCCACGCCGCACCAGAACCAGTTATAACCCTTCTCCTCCTCTTAATCTGCGACTCCACCGCCGCGTCTTCCCATCTCCAAGTCGTTCCCGTCCGAGGCCTCGTCGTCGTCCACCGCCTCGCTGCACTCGGTACGGCGTGGTCAACAAACCAGAGTCATCGGAAGAGGACTATATGTGGAGAGCCTAACGGCTGGGACCCACGAGGTCCATGATCGCATGCCAGGAAAGTTCCTCCTTATTAAGCTGAAAAAAATGTTTCCTCCACCTAACAGCTGGGACCCACCGGCTGTATCTTCGCATGGAAGGAACTGCCTCCTTGTTATGCAAAAAATTATTCCTCCACTTGACAGCTGGGACCCGTCAGATTAGGTTGCTGACTTTTGGGCCTACTAAGCGGACATGTACGCAAGGATTTTTCAACTTAATCAACAAATGATTCTAGCAGCTGGACCATTGGATTTTAATCCAGCAGCCGTGCTCCTTCTTCAACCTATGTTCTTGCTCCTTTCTCCCGTGGGCGGCACCGTGGATGTGCTGCCGTGCACCTGAACTAGTCAAGTTTCCCACTCCTCTCCATCCGCGACTCCGGGTCATTCCAGTTTGGGGCCGTCTTCCCATCTCCGGGTCGTTCCAGTCTGGGGACTAGCCATCATCCACTGGCCTTGGTGCACTCGGCACGGTGTGGTCAACGTGGTCAATAACCGAGAGTCATCGGAAGATGATTGTACGTGAGAGACTGATAGTGGGGACGCACCACACCCATGGACGCATGCATGAAACAGAACGTGGCGTGGTCAACATGGTCAAGGAACGACTTCCATCGGAAGTGTACTGTACATGGAGAGGCTGACAGATGGGTCCACGACCGCAGCAGGTAAGTGCCTCCTTATTACGCGGAAAATAATGATTCCTCCACCTGACAGCAGGGACCCACCGGACGGGCTACCATATTTTGCGAAAAAAAAACATTTCCCCCTAACTGCTGGGACCCACTGGACGGGCCACCGTATTTTATGAAAACAACATTCCCCCCACTGTCAGCTCGGACCCACCGAAAGTGCCTCCTTATTACGCAGAAAAAATGAATACTCCCCCTGCTAGTTGGGACCCACCTTGGTGGGAGGCTGACTTGTGGGCCTACTAAGTTGATGGGGACGGAGGGCTTTGTCAACTTAGTCAATATGAACGATTCTAGCTCCATTGACCGTACAAAGTCCATCCAACGGCTGTAGTGCTTCTTCAACCTCTGGTCTTCTTGCTCCAGCCGCCCAAACCAGCCTCGGTCGTGCCGCGTGCTCCTGCCTCCCGTGGCCGGCTGTGATGCCGCGGAGGCTTCACCATCCCCTACTACTCCCACCACTGGACAGGCCATCCCTCTACTCACCCACACCCTCTTTTATTCTGCGGCGACGGCAGCCTCACACCGCAGCCGAACCAGTGAACCCTCATACTCCTCTACGCGTGGGCATCCACTGCCGCGTCTTATCCGGCTCTGCGCCGTCCCCTTCCTAGGACTCGTTGTCGTCCACCGCCCTGGTGCTCACGGCACGGCGTGGTCAACGTGGTCAAGGAACGACTTTCATCGGAAGAGTACTGTACGTTGATAGGCTGACAGCTGGGTCCACGGCAGCCACAAGGAATTGACTCCTTATTACGCGCAAAATAATTATTCCTCCACCTGACAATAGGGACCCACCGGACGGGCAACCGTATTTCACGAAAAAATGTTTCCCCCCTGACAGCTGGTGATACGTCTCCAGCGTATCTATAATTCATGAAGCATTCATGCTATAATATTATCTGTTTTGGATGCTTACGGGCTTTATTATAAACTTTTATAATATTTTTGGGACTAACCTATTAACCGGAGGCCCAACCCATATTGCTGTTTTCTTGCCTATTTCAGTGTTTTGAAGAAAAGGAATATCAAACGGAATCCAAACGGAATGAAACCTTCGGAAAGTTATTTTGGAACAGAAGCAATCCAGGGGTCTTGGGGTGCAAGTCAGGGAAGCTTCGAGGAGGCCACGAGACAAGGGGGCACGCCGCCCCCCTGGGCGCGCCCTCCACGCTCGTGGGCCCCTCGTGGCTCCCCTGACCGACTTCTTTCGCCTATATAAGTCCATATACCCTAAAACCTTCGGGGAACACAATAGATCGGGAGTTCTGCCGCCACGAGCCTCTGTAGCCACCAAAAACCTCTCGGGAGCCCGTTCCAGCACCCTGCCGGAGGGGGCATCCCTTACCGGAGGCCATCTTCATCATCCCGGCGCTCTCCATGACGAGGAGGGAGTAGTTCACCCTCGGGGCTAAGGGTATGTACCAGTAGCTCTGTGTTTGATCTCTCTCTCTCATGTTCTCTCTATGGCACGATCTTGATGTATCACGAGCTTTGCTATTATAGTTGGATGTTATGATGTTTCTCCCCCTCTACTCTCTTGTAATGGATTGAGTTTTCCCTTTGAAGTTATCTTATCAGATTGAGACTTTAAGGATTTGAGAAAACTTGATGTATGTCTTGTCGTGCTTATCTGTGGTGACAATGGGATATCACGTGATCCACTTGATGTATGTTTTGGTGATCAACTTGCGGGTTCCGCCCATGAACCTATGCATAGGAGTTGGCACACGTTTTCGTCTTGACTCTCCGGTAGAAACTTTGGGGCACTCTTTGAAGTACTTTGTGTTGCTTGAATAGATGAATATGAGATTGTGTGATGCATATCGTATAATCATACCCACGGATACTTGAGGTGACAATGGAGTATCTAGGTGACATTAGGGTTTTGGTTGATTTATGTCTTAAGGTGTTATTCTAGTACGGACTCTTGAATAGATTGAACGGAAAGAATAACTTTGAGGTCGTTTCGTACCCTACCATAATATCTTCGTTTTTTCTCCGCTATTAGTGTCTTTGGAGTGACTCTTTGTTGCATGTTGAGGGATAGTTATATGATCCAGTTATGTTATTATTGTTGAGAGAACTTGCACTAGTGAAAGTATGAACCCTAGGCCTTGTTTCCTAGCATTGCAATACCGTTTACGCTCACTTTTATCATTAGTTACCTTGCTGTTTTTATAATTTCAGATTACAAAAACCTATATCGACCATCCATATTGCACTTGTATCACCATCTCTTCGCCGAACTAGTGCACCTATACAATTTATCATTGAATTGGGTGTGTTGGGGACACAAGAGACTCTTTGTTATTTGGTTGCAGGGTTGTTTGAGAGAGACCATCTTCATCCTATGCCTCCCACAGATTGATAAACCTTAGGTCATCCACTTGAGGGAAATTTTCTACTGTCCTACAAACCTCTGCACTTGGAGGCCCAGCAATGTCTACAAGAAGAAGGTTGTGTAGTAGACATCAAGCTCTTTTCTGGCGCCGTTGCTGGGGAGGTGAGTGCCTGAAGGTATATCTTTAGATCTTGCAATCGAATCTTTTAGTTTCTTGTTTTATCACTAGTTTAGTATATAAAAGAAAACTACCAAAAAATGGAATTGAGTTTGTCTCATACGCTTCATATTTTTAATATCTTTCGTGAGAATGATGGAAAAGAAAATTGTGCTCAATTGCTAGAAGAAGAATGCATTAAAATTCTTGGCACTAAATCTTTGAATTATGAGCATGATTGCAATGTTGTTAGTATGAAATCTTTGAATATCCATAGTACTAATGATGATTGCACTTTTAGTGATGATTGCACTAGTTATGATGACAATGTCTCCTATAAGCATGTCGATTTTTGTGGAGTACATTGGGTTTGCAGGTACACACCAAATAGGGAAAATAGATATTGCAAGAGGCATAAGCATTTAGAAACTAAATTATTGCAAGAAAGTCTTGATGTTTGTGCTGAAAAACTCAATATTTTTCGCGATCCTTGTGAACTTTGCAATGAACATGGTCATTTAAATCTCCAATGCAAATTGTTTCATGATCGAATCATGTCCAAAAATTGTGATGACTTGATTTCCCTTGCACATCATAATGAAATTAGTTTGCTTTTGGGTTATGAAGAATTGAAACGTGCAACTAAGAATATTCCAGAATTTGCCCTTAAGAGATTTCTTGATTTTGATCTAGAGAAGATTTATATGTATTGTACGGTGAATTGCATTGAAAATCCTTATATTACCAATTACATAAAGAAAAGAAAGCAAATAGAAGATGAAGAGAATACTAATGAAAGGGAAGAGACTTCCCAATCTCCTCCTATTATTTCTTATGATGAATCAGGTAACGGGGAGGAGGTTTCTATTCAACCAATCTCATCAATAAGGAGCTTAGAGAAGAAGGTTGAACCCACACATAATGTGAAGAAGAAAAAGAAAAGACGGAGCAGAAAAGGTAAAAAGGTATCTCTCCCAAATCATGTTGCTCCTACTACTCATTGTGATGATGATAATTGCTATACTATTGGTGCTATCCATACTATTAATGATGAGAGTGATTATGCTTATGATATGAAAGGGCCCAAGCTTGGGGAAGCTATGTTTGATGAGGATGACATATTTGAGAGTATATTTGCTAAAATTAATGTTTGTCCCAAGCTTGGGTATGCTAAGTTTAATGAAGATGATATTTTTAGCCTCCCAAGTTTTGATATGCAAAGTTGTTATGACGATAGCATGCCTCTTATTTATGATGACTATATTGATGAAAGTGGGTTTGGAAGAGTGTCAACTTTAGGAAGTAGTGATCCTACTATTTTGGAGGAAGTTGAATCTTATTGTGATGAATATGAAAGTGGATTTGGAGAGGTCATGACTTTATTTAGTGATGATTCCACTATCTTGGAAGAGGTTTCAATCGATTATGATGAGAACAAAGTTGCTACTTATGATGATTATTGTGATGAAACTTATGCTATAAAAAGTAGTGATGATTATATTTATAAAAATTGTCATGATTATGATTACCCTTTTTCTGAACATTACTCTTTTAATGTGGGAACAATTTTTAGTATTCGAGTTTCTTATGATACTCCCACTATTCCGAATAAGAAGAATTTTGCTTATGTGGAGAGTAGTAAATTTTCCTTGCAAGTAGATCATGGAAAGAATGCCTTAGGTGCTGGTTATATTGTTGAATTTATTCATGATGCTACTGAAAATTGTTATGAGGGAGGAACATATGCTTGTAGGAGTTGCAATAATATCAAGTTTCCTCTCTATGTGCATAAAGTTTTGAAGCTATGCTTGTTTTACCTTCCTATGCTAGTTGATTATTGTTCCCATAAGTTGTTTGCTCACAAAATCCCTATGCATGGGAAGAGGGTTAGACTTAAATGTGTGCTATTCATATGCTTCATGATGCTCCTGTTATGTTTCAATTCTTATCTTTCATGTAAGCATCATTGTCATCATCATGCCTAGCTAGAAAGATATTAAAGAAAAGCGCTTGTTGGGAGACAACCCAATATTTATCCTTACTGTTTTTGTGTGTTCACATGATTATGCTACTGTAGTATTCAAGTTTAATAGATTTTGTTTCAATAAAGTGCCAAGTAAGACCTTTAGGATAGCTTACGGTGATAGTTGTGTTGATCCTGCTGAAAATCAGAAACTTTTGCACCCAGTAAATTAGTTTTGATAATTCACATAAACGTGCTTTTGTTCTTATTCTTCTTGCTCTGGATTGGTACACAAATTTATTAGGACTTCCTAATTTGGTAGGATTTGTGGAGTTCTATAAGTATACGTTTGATACAGATTACTATAGTCTGTACTGTTTTGGCAGATTGCTGTTATGTTTGCATTTTTTGCATATGTTTGCTTGTTTAATGATTCTATTTGAGGATAGGAGTATTAAATATGTAGAGGCATTTAGTATGCAATGTTTAATAATAATTTTAGTGATTTGTTACAGTAGAAAATGATAAGGTTTTGCATTGGTTTATACTAACTTATCTCACGAGTTCTTGTTGAGTTTTATGTGGATGAAGTTTTTAAGAAATAGAGAAACCATGATATGAGAGGAATTAAGAAGACACAAAAGCTCAAGCTTGGGGATGCCCAAGGCACCCCAAGATAATATTCCAAGAACTCTCAAGCATCTAAGCTTGCGGATGCCCCGGTAGGCATCCCACCTTTCTTCTTCAACAATTATCGGTTAGTATCGGTTGAACCTAAGTTTTTGCTTCTTCACATGAGTTGTGTTATCCTTGCAATGTCATTTTATTTTGTTTTGCTTGTTGTTTGAATAAAATACCAAGATCTGAAATTCTTAAATGAGAGAGAGTCTTCACATAGCTACATAATTATTTAACTACTCATTGATCTTCACTTTTATCTTTTTGGAGTAGTTTGTCATTTACTCGTGTGCTTCACTTATATCCTATGAGTAAATGGTTGAATAAGTTGAATGTCATAAATCTGAAATTATATATCTTTCATTTGCTTATCCCATGGGGAGTAATGACTTCACATCTAAGAAGTAGAGGTTGTAAATTTATTGAAGGTTAGCAAGCATCGTATTGGTCATTTGAACAATTCTTGAAAGAATATTGAAGGAAGAGAGATTTCACATATAAATATACTATCTTGGACATCTTTTATAATTGTGAGCACTCATTAAGTATGACATGCTAAAGAGTTGATGTTGGACAAGGAAGACAACATAATGGGTTATGTTTTCTCACATCTTAGTTAAAGTATATTGTCATGGATCATTCAAACATGTTGAGCTTGCCTTCCCCCCTCATGCTAGCCAAAATTCCTTGAACCAAGTAGAGATACTACTTGTGCTTCCAAATATCCTTAAACCCAGTTTTTGCCATGAGAATCCACCATACCTACCTATGGAGAGTAAGATCCTTCAAGTAAGTTGTCATGTTGCAAGCAATAAAAATTGCTCTCGAAATATGTATGACTTATTAGTGCGGAGAAAATAAGCTTTATACGATCGTGTGATATGGAAGTAATAAAAGCGATGGACTGCATAATAAAGGTTCATATCAGAAGTGGCAATATAAAGTGACGTTCTTTTGCATTAAGATTTTGTGCATCCAACCCTAAAAGCATATGACAACCTCTGCTTCCCTCTGTGAAGGGCCTATCTTTCACCTTATGTCTTTTACTTTATGCAAGAGTCAAGGTGATCTTCACCTTTCCCTTTTTCATTTTATCCTTTGGCAAGCACCTCGTGTTGGAAAGATCCTGATATATATATCCAATTGGATGTAAGTTAGCATGAACTATTATTGTTGACATCACCCAACGGTGAATATGTTGGGAGGCGAAATTATAAGCCCCTATCTTCCTCAGTGTCCGATTAAAACTCCATAACCATAAGTATTGCGTGAGTGTTAGCAATTGTAGAAGACTATATGATAGTTTAGTATGTGGAGTTTGCTAAATCAAAGCTCTGACATAGACCCTTCCTGAAAATAAGATGAATTGTAATTGTTTGATGACTGAGAATGAAGTTTGCCAGTTTTCAAGAAAGTTTATGGTCTATGATTTAACATGTGAATAGCTTGTTACTTGATCTTGAGAAGTTTTATGAGATGACCTACTGTTATGACATATAATCATGCTACAAAAGATGATTGAAATTATCATTGATCAAACTTGTGCACCTGCTAGCATTCACACTTCATAAATTCTTTCTTTTATCATTTACCTACTCGAGGATGAGCAGGAATTAAGCTTGGGGATGCTGATCATCTCCAACATATCTATAATTTATGAAGCATTCATGCTATAATATTATCTGTTTTGGATGTTTACGGGCTTTATTATACACTTCTATATTATTTTTGGGACTAACCTATTAACCGGAGGCCCAGCCCATATTGTTGTTTTCTTGCCTATTTCAGTGTTTCGAAGAAAAGGAATATCAAACGAAATCCAAACAGAATGAAACCTTCGAGAAAGTTATTTTTGGAACGGAAGCAATCCAGGGGACTTGGAGTGCAAGTCAGGGAAGCTTCAAGGAGGCCACGAGGCAGGGGAGCGCACCCACCCCCCTGGGCGCGCCCTCCACCCTCATGGGTCCCTCGTGGCTCCCCAGACCGACTTCTTTCGCCTATATAAGTCCACATACCCTAAAACCTTCGGGGAACACAATAGATCGGGAGTCCGCCACCGCGAGACTCTGTAGCCACCAAAAGCCTCTCGGGAGCCCGTTCCGGCACCCTGTCGGAGGGGGGATCCCTCACCGGTGGCCATCTTCATCATCCTGGCGCTCTCCATGACGAGGATGGAGTAGTTCACCCTCGGGGCTGAGGGTATGTACCAGTACCTATGTGTTTGATCTCTCTCTCTCTCTCTCTCTCTCTCTCTCGTGTTCTCTCTATGGCACGATCTTGATGTATCGCGAGCTTTGCTATTATAGTTGGATCTTATGATGTTTCTCCCCCTCTACTCTCTTGTAATGGATTGAGTTTTCCCTTTGAAGTTATCTTATCGGATTGAGTCTTTAAGGATTTGAGAACATTGATGTATGTCTTGCCGTGCTTATCTGTGGTGACAATGGGATATCATGTGATCCTCTTGATGTATGTTTTGGTGATCAACTTGCAGGTTCCGCCCGTGAACCTATTCATAGGGGTTGGCACACGTTTTCGTCTTGACCCTCCGGTTGAAACTTTGGGGCACTCTTTGAAGTACTTTGTGTTGGTTGAATAGATGAATCTGAGATTGTGTGATGCATATCGTATAATCATACCCACGGATACTTGAGGTGACAATGGAGTATCTAGGTCTTAAGGTGTTATTCTAGTACGGACTCTTGAATAGATTGAACGGAAAGAATAACTTTGAGGTGGTTTCGTACCCTGCCATAATCTCTTGGTTTGTTCTCCGCTATTAGTGGCTTTGGAGTGACTCTTTGTTGCATGTTGAGGGATAGTTATATGATCAAGTTATGTTATTATTGTTGAGATTACTTGCACTAGTGAAAGTATGAACCCTAGGCCTTGTTTCCTAGCATTGCAGTACCGTTTACGCGCACTTTTATCATTAGTTACCTTGCTGTTTTTATAATTTCAGATTACAAAAACCTATATCTATCATCCATATTGCACTTGTATCACCATCTCTTCGCCGAACTAGTGCACATATATAATTTACCATTATATTGAGTGTGTTGGGGACACAAGAGACTCTTTGTTATTTGGTTGCAGGGTTGTTTGAGAGAGACCATCTTCATCCTACGCCTCCCACGTATTGATAAACCTTAGGTCATCCACTTGAGGAAATTTGCTACTTTCCTACAAACCTCTGCACTTGGAGGCCCAACAACGTCTACAAGAAGAAGGTTGTGTAGTAGACATCAGCTGGGACCCACCAGCTACATCTTCGCACGCAAGGAAGTGCATCTGGGAAAAAACGATTCACCCCCCTGACTGCTTGGACCCACCAGCTACATCTTCGCACGCAAGGAAGTGCCTGACACTCGGGACCCACCTGGTCAAAGCATACGTAGCGTTGTCATTCTGGTCGCGAACGTGTACATACATACTGGTCGATGTAGAGGCGCGCACGTGTCATAGTAGAGGCACGCACGTAGCATCTACACATACGTACAACGGCCAGGGTGCAAGAAAGTAAATACGGCCACGTACGTACATGCGGGTGGGGTCTCGAACGCCTACTCGCGCATACGTACGGCCAGGGTGCAAGAAAGTAAATACGGCCACGTACATACATGCGGGTGGGGTCTCGAACGCCTACTCGCGCATACGTATGGCCAGGGCTCGTGTACATGGCTGGGTCGGAACGGAGAAACTGCGTCGTCGTCATGTTCATGGGAAGGCAACGGAATGCGTCGTGTTCATCGGGAGGCAACGGAACACGTGAGAGCCAACCAGCTTGGACGGAACAGCCGATGGAAATGTGGCCTAGCATACCACAGAACAGAGGAAACGGCCTTGTGTTTGACCGGCCACGTTCAAAACAGGATCCTGTTCATCGAGAGGGGTCTGGCGTACCGTAAAATGAAGGAAACGGATTTGTGTTGGACCTCCTATGGTCGAAACAGGGTCCTGTGGATCGGGAGGGGTGTGGCATACCGCAAAACGGAGGAAACAGACTTCTGTTGGAGCGCTACGGTCTAAATGGTGGTCCTATTCATCGGGAGGGGTGTGGCGTACCGCAAAACGGGACTCCATGGGATACTATTCATCTCTACCGTCGACCTCCTCCAGCCTCCACGGGCTATTGTTCATCCACCGTCAACCTCCTCCAGCCTCTACCTGTGACTGTTCATCCACGGGCTCCTATTCATCCAGCCTCCACCACGCGCTACTTCACCGGCTACTATTCAACCAGCCCTCTCCATGGGCTCCTGTTCAACCACCCCTCCACGGGCTACTGTTCAACCAGCCCTCCACGGGGTCGTCTTATTCATCCAGCTCTCCACAAGGTCCTGTTCATCCAGCCCCAACCGGCTCGATCAATTGGGGTCTTGTTCATCTAGAGGCAACACCACGGGGTCCTGTTCATCCACCCCCACCGGGA
>NC_041381.1:96403717-96409872 GCF_002162155.2 Triticum dicoccoides
AGAGGCAGCATCAATCGGCTTCAGTTAGTAGCAGTAGCGAAGAAATCGCTCGATCGGGTTCAGTTAACAGCCATCGATAGATCGCTCGGGTTCAGTAATGTGTAGCCTGCAGTCCAATCACCCGGTTTTAGTAGGCGAACACCTCTCTCGGGTTCAGTTAGAGCCCAACGCCTCGCACCCACGTGCATGCGTGTACGAGAGAAACGCGCAAACCTTCGTGCATCGCTCGGCCCCGACCACCCACCGTAACCGGGAATACCCCAATATTTTCCTCGCCCTCACTTCTACCATGGGTTTTTCCGTCATGGACGGCCCAAAGAATGTCATACAGCTGCGTCTCCGGCCCGCCCAGGACGAAAAGCCCATTTTCTGGCGTGATTTTTTGTCATAGAAGTAGGAGCCCACCACATCTATGATGATACCGGATTTTGTCACAATTATCGTCATAGAAGTGTCATAAGTATGACAGAAAAAATTTCATTCGGCCCAAAATGTCACAGATGTGTCTTTTTTTATAGTGAACTGAGCTTGCTTAGAGTATCTACAACCCGGCACCCCAAACATGCCTTAAACGCCCAGTCGGTCCGTCTGGTCATGATTTTTTAACCCAGACGGCTAGGGCACAGTGGTCGCCCGGATCATGGTGGAGATAGTCTGTGGCCAAGCCACGAAATCGATGCCGGCAACCCTGACGTATCCACTAGAACCTGAGGTATTTCCTTACCTAGCATCCCAAAGCCCAACGCCTATCCTCACATGCAGTAGCTAAAATTCATGTGCATCTCTACTTCAAATGAAAGGATCTATGCTATAGAAATAAATTGCTTTACCTCACGTTGTTTAGAAGTATATGCACCAATGGAACCAGAGAGTAGTACTTGCTTAGGGAGCTAGACCAGTGCTATGTAAAAGGTGATTTAGGAATATTGCAATCCTAAAAGGTTCAATGGTATTTTGTATGGTTTAAAGTACAATTTTGGATTAGGTACCTGAATTTGCCTCAGTTTAGAGTACACTTCTCCTAGATCTTAGGTTAACAATCTTGAAGAATAGTGTTTGATTCTTGACAAATCATATGAATGTATTTATGGTTTCAAGGAACATATGAATTTATTTATGGTTTGAAGAAACATATGGATTTCTTAGGTAATCATGGTTCTGATTTTTTACGCTCACCTCACGAGACAACTAATCATGCTAACGACCAGTTCATGTGATGATCCATTAATCATCACATATCAGAAATTAATGGTTCATATTGTGTTTTGTATTTCTATTATATAGTATACTTCTTCAAAGTTTGCATCTCAAGCTAGCCTTCTTAGTGATTCTTGCAATGAAAGATTAAACAAGCCTTTGCAGTATGAGGACTCGTATTTCTTAACCACATGTATTTAGCACCTTTAATGGAACTGCAAGTATCCTTATTAACACCAATCATATTCTACAACTAATTTAGCTCCGTATTGGTCCGAACTCTTGCCTGTTTGCAATTCCCATCTCTTGTTTGCAATTCCTAAAGTTATAGAATTACCATACTAATGTTGCTAATATGTTTGAACAACAGATCTCAAATTAAAAGCTAGGCATGCTCTTCATGACAAATCATGTTTTACAACCAAGCCAGCAAAGTTTTCTGCATTTCATGATTAAGAGATGAAGTCATGTTTGCCAATGTCCCTCGATTAAAAAATGTACATGCCAAGAACTATGGTAACTTATGCCTATCAAGAACTACATGAATTTTTTGTCTTGCTGCAATGACATTACCAAACTATTTCCGTTGGTGTTATAATCATGTTTTCTTTTCATTGTCAACTTTTAACTTTTATCCTTTGTTAACATGATTATTTAGCATATTCACTTACACGGGTGGTAATAACAGGAGCTATTCATTTGTTAACCTTTAACTTTTGTCGTTTGTTAACATGATTATTTAGCACCTCCTGTTTGATCACGTCGAGGGAGCACCAGACCGTCGTCCTCGCGCCCGTGCACGTCCATGAAGAAGACAAACCGAGATGTGCCACCTCAGATCCACCGTGTGAAGGCAGCGGTGAGCGATCTCCACTTCCCCCCATTTTCCTCTCTCTCTCTGTCTCTCTCTCTATCTCTCTCTCTGTTCATCCACTCGGGATTTGATTAGATATTTCGATTTGTTCATTTGCAGGGGGTTGGATCCCAAGGGGAGAGGTGCAGTCCTCCAGAGCTGCTGGATCCCAAAATAAATGCAATTCGAGGCATGCTATAGGTAATTTATTTTGTGTTGTGGCATGATCATTGGATGGTGCATTAGCATAACACTAGTAGAAAAGGGGGCAATGGTCCAGGCCGGTCCAGCCCATTAGTCCCGGTTCAATCCAGAACCGGGACCAATGGGGGCATTGGACCCGGTTCTTGAGCCCCGGGGGCCGGCCGGGCCACGTGGGCCATTGGTCCCGGTTCGTCTGGACCTTTTGGTCCCGGTTGGCGGGACAAACCGGGACCAATGTGCCTTGCTCCTGGCCCACCACCATTGGTCCCGGTTGGGGGAATGAACCGGGACCAAAGGCTTCCCTTTAGTCCCGGTTCATGCCACGAACCGGGACCAATTAATTGCCTATATATACCCCGCGAGCAGAGCACTCTCACTGCTCTGTTTTTCGTGGCCGGCGAGGAGAGAGCTTTGTGTTGCTCTAGCTCACCTCCTATGCACACAAGGTGTTCGATGGAATGCCCGAGCCACACTACTTAAGCTTTCTCCTCTCCAAGCTCCACCTCCAAGCTCCATTTTTCTCAATATTTGTCTAGGTTTAGCGGTCCATCACGTCCCGTCCCCGTCTTCACCGCCGTCGATCGCCCACGTCGCTGGCACCACTGTGATGAGCCTCTTGTTCTTATCTTCTTTCTGAAAGGAAAAAAACTCTTACTTGTATGTTTATATAGATACTTGTATAATTTTCTTACTTTTATTATTGCATCTTATATAGTGCGATGGTTTTGGTATCCGCCCCCGTCGGCCCTCGTCCTGTCTATGATTCAGATGTGGTATATATTATCTTTTCATAACTATTGGTTCATTTATTGTTTATGACAATTATGCCGACCAACGTGACATAGATTTTATTTATCTAGGAGGTTGTTGAACCGGAAATTCCAACCGACCCTATTGTCGAGAGGTTAAATTTAGTTGAAGAAGAAAACAATTTGTTGAAGGAAAAAATTAGAAAAATTGAGGAGGAGAAGATGATATTGGAGTTGCATGTTGCGGATGTCGTCGATGATCACAAGATCAAGATGGATGCAATGCACTTGAAGATTAGAAAGATTAGAAAATATGCCATTCATACCGAGGCTTGGTATCATTATGCCGTTGGATCAGTTGTTACATTGGTTGCGATTATGATCGCATTTGTTTTCGCATTGAAATGTTTTACATAGTTTCAGTGTATGGTTTAATTAATTTAGATGCTCTGCAGAGCTTTATGTTGTTAGATGAGAACTATGTATGTACTTTGGTTTTAATGTGATGATGAACTTCTATTAATTTGGTCACTTAATTATATAATGCACGCAGATGAACCGGCAATGGATGTACGGTTCAAGACACACCTCCGAGTACATTAAGGGCATGCATGATTTTCTCGAAGTGGCTGAGGCAAACAAGCAGAATGGTTTTATGTGTTGTCCATGCCCTGTATGTGGGAATACGAAGTCTTACTCTGACCGGAAAATCCTCCACACCCACCTGCTTTACAAGGGTTTCATGCCACACTATAATGTTTGGACGAGGCACGGAGAAATAGGGGTTATGATGTAAGATGGCGAAGAAGAAGAGTATGATGACAACTATGTGCCCCCTGAATACGGTGATGCTCCTGAAGATCAAGAGGAACCAGACGATGTGCACGATGATGCTGCAACGGGCGAAGCTGCTGAAGATCAAGAGGAACAAGACGATGTGCCCGATGATGATGATCTCCGCCGGGTCATTGTCGATGCAAGGATGCAATGCGAAAGTCAAAAGGAGAAGCTGAAGTTCGATCGCATGCTAGAGGACCACAAAAAGGGTTGTACCCCAATTGCGAAGATGGCAACACAAAGCTGGGTACTGTACTGGAATTGCTGCAGTGGAAGGCAGAGAATGTTGTGCCTGACAAAGGATTTGAGAAGCTACTTAAAATATTGAAGAAGAAGCTTCCAAAGGATAACGAATTGCCCGACAGTACATACGCAGCAAAGAAGGTCGTATGCCCTCTAGGATTGGAGGTGCAGAAGATACATGCATGCCCTAATGACTGCATCCTCTACCACGGTGCGTACAAGGATCTGAACGCATGCCCGGTATGCGGTGCATTACGGTATAAGATCAGACGAGATGACCCTGGTGATGTTGACGGCGATCCCCCCAGGAAGAGAGTTCCTGCGAAGGTGATTTGGTATGCTCCTATAATACCACGGTTGAAATGTCTGTTCAGAAACGGAGAGCATGCCAAGTTGATGCGATGGCACAGTGAGGACCGTAAGAAAGACGGGAAGTTGAGAGCACCCGCTGACGGGTCGCAGTGGAGAAAAATTGAGAGAAAGTACTGGGATGATTTTGCAAGTGAGCCAAGGAACGTATGGTTTGCTTTAAGCGCAGATGGCATTAATTCTTTCGAGGATCAGAGCAGCAATCACAGCACCTGGCCCGTCACTCTATGTATGTATAACCTTCCTCCTTGGATGTGCATGAAGCGGAAGTTCATTATGATGTCAGTTCTCATCCAAGGCCCTAAGCAACCCGGCAATGACATTGATGTGTACCTAAGGCCATTAGTTGAAGAACTTTTAGAGTTGTGGAATGGAAACGGTGTACGTACGTGGGATGAGCACAAACAGGAGGAATTTAACCTAAAGGCGTTGTTGTTCGTGACCATCAACGATTGGCCCGCTCTCAGTAACCTTTCAGGACAGACAAACAAGGGATACCATGCATGCACGCACTGTTTACTTGACACCGATAGTATATAACTGGCAAGCTGCAGGAAGAATGTGTACCTGGGCCATCGTCGATTTCTTCCGACCAACCACCAATGTCGAAAGAAAGGCAAGCATTTCAAAGGCGAGGTAGATCACCGGAAGAAGCCCGCCATGCGTACCGGTGATCACATACTTGCTATGGTCAATGATTTACACGTAATCTTTGGAAAGGGTCCCTACAGACTAGCTGTTCCGAGTGACGCTGGGGGACACGCACCCATGTGGAAGAAGAAATCTATATTTTGGGACCTACCCTACTGGAAAGACCTAGAGGTCCGCTCTTTGATCGACGTGATGCACGTGACGAAGAACCTTTGCGCGAACCTGCTAGGCTTCTTGGGCGTGTATGGGAAGACAAAAGATACAGCTGAGGCACGGGAGGACCTGCAACGTTTGCACGAAAAAGACGGCATGCCTTTAAAGCAGTATGAAGGTCCTGCCAGCTATGCTCTTACCAAAGAAGAGAAGGAAATCTTCTTTGAATGCCTGCTTAGTATGAAGGTCCCGACTGGCTTCTCTTCGAATATAAAAGGAATAATAAATATGGCAGAGAAAAAGTTTCAGAACCTAAAGTCTCATGACTGCCACGTGATTATGACGCAACTGCTTCTGGTTGCATTGAGGGGGCTTCAACCGGAAAACGTCCGATTAGCCATTGTGAAGCTATGTGCATTCCTCAATGCAATATATCAGAAGGTGATCGATCCAGAAATCATACCAAGGCTAAGGAGTGATGTGGTGCAATGTCTTGTCAGTTTCGAGCTGGTGTTCCCACCATCCTTCTTCAATATCATGACGCACGTCCTAGTTCATCTAGTTGACGAGATTGTCATTCTGGGCCCCGTATTTCTACACAATATGTACCCCTTTGAGAGGTTCATGGGAGTCCTAAAGAAATATGTCTGTAACCGCGCTAGGCCAGAAGGAAGCATCTCCATGGGCCATCAAACAGAGGATGTCATCGGGTTTTGTGTTGACTTCATTCCTGGCCTTAAGAAGATAGGTCTCCCTAAATCGCGGTATGAGGGGAGACTGACTGGAAAAGGCACGCTTGGAAGGGACTCAATAATATGCAGGGACGGATATTCTTGGTCTCAAGCACACTACACAGTTCTACAGAACTCTACCTTGGTGACCCCGTATGTCGATGAACA
>NC_041381.1:96411585-96412792 GCF_002162155.2 Triticum dicoccoides
CGTCGCCGTCGCCCGCCCCCGCGCGCCGCGCCCTGAGCCCCTGCCCCGTTGCCGTCGCCCGCCCCCACGCGCCGCCACCGCTGTGAGCCGCCGCGCCACACCGGCTCTGTTTTTTTCATTTTTATTAGTTTAATTTTTTTGTTCAATGTATATATATGTGTATGTATGTGGCTATATATATATATATGCGGCTCTGTTTTTTTCATTTTTATTAGTTTAAATTTTTTGTTCATATATATATATATATAATGTATATGTGCATGTATGTGGCTATGTGTATGTAATGTTCAAAAATTGTTCAGAGCATGTTTTTGTTCATATATGTATTTATTGTTCATATGTGTATTTATTGTTCATGTTTTTTTCTGTTCATAGATTTTTTGTATCTATTGGCTCTTCGTCGCTCTGTATTTATTGTATCTATTGGTGATATTAATTATTGTATAATATGCAAATGTTTGTATATTCATATGAACAATGCATTAGGCAAAACCTTTGTTTTTTTCGAAATTTTCTATTTGAACATTTTTTTTAAAACAAGCAATACTAAAAGAATGAGAGGAAAAAGGAAAATAAGAAGAGGAAGAAAGGAGAAAAAGAGGAGAGGAAGAAGAGGAGAAATAATTAAGAAGAGGAAAAAGAAGAAAAAGAAGAGGAGAATAAGAAAGGAATAGAGGAGAAAGAAGAAATTCTATTTTCTTCTTTCTCCTCTATTCCTTTCTTCTTCTCCTCTTTTTTTTCTTCTTCTTCTTCCTTCTTCGTTTTTCTCTTTTCTTCCTTTTCCTTAATTATTTTCCTTTCTCGAGGGAGAAGAAGAAAAAGAAGAGGAGAAGAAGAAAGAAAGGAATAGAGGAGAAAGAAGAAACTTCAACACGAGCTAGGGGATGGTACCGATACCCCCTCCCCGGTAACATTATTTTCCCATGTATATGTATGTCGCGTCGTTGTCGATATAACCCCCTCTAGATAACTTCGACATGAGGGGCGGTCGATATATATATATATACCCCCTCTCGACCGTGATAACTTATACAACTGCAGCACCCCCCTTGGCCCTCTCGCTCGACCAAAACTCTCGAGGACACCCAAACCCTAGAGAGAAAACGATGTTGGTCTCCTACCCCCTCCCGCCGCGCCCCTACCCGACAAATTAACTCTCTCGAGGCCACCCAAATTTATCAAGTTAAAAGAGCGTTATCGTCGAGGC
>NC_041381.1:96413376-96419170 GCF_002162155.2 Triticum dicoccoides
GAATAATAATTGACATGTTGTAAATATTTGCAGAAACTATGGAGCACTCCCGAGACGAAGAAACAGAAGCGATGTTGGGGGACATAATCGCAAATGGATCAAGTGATGATGTTGCATCATTTCTCCTCGACACCGTTGATCAGCTAGATGAAGAAGAGGGTTATGTTTATGATGGTGGCTTCGACCCATTAATACCGGTACAAGAGGAGGACTATGTTCATGATGGCTCCGGTGACACAATGGAGGTACAAGACGAAGGAGACCGTGCTGACTGCTCCGGTCACCGAACCGAGTCCGGCCAGGTATATATAATTAGTTAAGCCCGTGCTGACTAGTTAATTGATGCATCCATTGTTTTGGTATATGTACACATATTAATTACTGTCGTCTTTCTTCCTTATAATTTCTAGCCCTCCGGATCGAGCACAACTTCGGTAAGGAGACGAGGCCCGAAGAAAAAGTTGAGCTCGGATGAAAAGTTTGAGATCATAGAAATCGCGCCCGACGGCGAACCGATTGAACCCATCCGGACAAGGAAGGCATTTTCTGCTCAGTGCGGGGTTCTTGTTAGGGACAGGATCCCGATCAGCATCCAGCAATGGTATAAGCCTGCTAAGGATGAAGACGTTGAGGTGTCTTATGTCAATGATATGCAGAAAGAAGATCTTTGGACTGAGCTGAAGGCAAATTTCACCCTACCGCCAGAGGAGGATCCGGAGAAGCCAGTTAAAGAGCAATTAATCAAGTCTTGTGCTCTTAAGAAGATGGCAGGCCTAATGAGGAGGTGGAGGAAAGAGCTGAACCAGTTTGTCAAGGAAAAAAAGACACCAGAATTCATCGGCAAATATGAGAGGATCAAAGATCACTGGCCCGCATTTGTGGCCCACAAGATATCGGAAAAGAGTAAGAAGATGTCGGAGACAAATAAGAAAAATGCTGCGAAGAAGAAGCTTCACCATCGCACGGGGTCAGGTGGCTACCTCAAAGCCCGGCCTAAGTGGTCCAAGGCTGAGCATGATCTGCTTGAAAAAGGGATCGAACCAGAGACAATGCGCTGGCCAGACCGTTGCCGGACTTGGTTCTTTGGGGCTGGCGGAACCTTGGACCCTGTAACAGGGAAGTGTCAGTGGACGGACGAGCAGCTGCAAACACCAGTCAAGAACCTTCGACACTATATCGATGCAGCGCAGCGAGGGATGTTCCTTCCAAATAGGGAGAAGGACGAGCTCACAATGGCCCTTGGGAATCCCGAGCACCCTGGACGGACACGAGGCACGCCAGGCTCCATTCCGTGGAAGGTTGGTTTTCCAGACGCAGGGGGTTACAAAACCCACGAGAGGAGGAAGAAACTGGAGCAGGACCAAATGCAGGCGCTGCTTGGAAGGGTAATGGGGCTAGAGGATCGAGAAGAGGAACGAGAAGCAGCAGATCGCAACAAACGACATGCCGAAGCTTCCCCCGAAGCTACCCCGCCATCTCAGCGGAGAAGCAGCGTGGCTTCCACCGAGCTGCTTCAGCCGGAGCATGTCTTGACGGCTCCTACCAGCTATCCCGTGGATGGTATCACAGAGTCTCAAAATTGCCACATGATGGCGCGATGGATGAATTTGAAGGTCAAGGCGGCTGTTGGCCAAGTTTATCCTAGTGGACCCGGCACAACTTATCACTGCCAGCCGATTCCAAAAGGATATGCTAAGGTGATGGTGGATGAAATAACGGAGGGATTTGAGGACCTCGTGCTTGACCACCCTACCGGTGAAGGGGAGACTAGGCTGGGTTCTGCTCTGAAGACTCCATGCCTATGGAAGAAGGAGCTCATCAACCTTCTGAACTGGACGCCTCCGCCTCCTCCTGCTGCTCCGGCGAGTCAGGGCACTCCGCCTCCTCCACCGCCTCCTCCTTCGGCGAGTGACGATCAGGGCACGCGTGGCGGCACTCCGCCTCCTTCTCTGGCGCACGGCGGCACTCCGCCTCCTTCTCCGCCTGCGCCGGCGCTCCCGAGCAGCCAGTAGCATCCTCCTTCTCCGCCTCGCCAGCAAGGGCGGAAGAGACCCACCGCCGCCCCGGCTGCTCTGGCGCGTCGTACTCCTTCTCCTCCGCCTCGTAAGCAAGCACGAAAGAAGACAGACACCGCAGCCGCTCCGTCTGCTCCGGCGTCTAGCAGCACAACCAGAGGCGGGAGGCAATACAAATACGGTCCATCATCTCTCAAGCCTCTAGAGAAGTTACCGTACGAGAGGTCCGAGGAGGAAAACGATACGATTGTGCAGGCCCACGTGAAGGAGTTCTTTGAAGGGGTGAAAGCAAAGAGACATCCACCTCCGGAGGAGAAGGTAGACCCGGTGAAAGCAATGCGCACTATCGATGCCCTGAGGAAACCACCAAAGTCTCCACCGAGAACCAACTATGAGCGCATTACTGAACAGACATATCTCCAAGCCCAGCGGTCGGGAACTACTGTCAGTGCTAAAAGGTCAAAACAACGAGCAAAGGGGAAAAAATTGCCCAGCTCGGCGAACAAGCACAGCAATCGTGCCCCCCGCTCAATGTGTCTAATGCTCCGGGGACGGTGGCCGGTTATGGCAATCTTGACGATTACCTGCCTGACAATACACTTCCTGATTTCTTGAAGGTGGACGGACACAGATACGAGTACGGGAAGCCTCTCGTCAAAGATGAAAAATCTCTGACAACAATGATGCGAAGATTCCATAATTGGTACATGGAAACCTGCAGAGAGTCTGATGGTAAGAATGCTTTGTATCTGCATATTAAAGAGGAGCACGATCTCGTTGCAAATGATCTGTTGACTGTTCCATTTGAGGAGTTCTTCGAGTTCTTCAATCAAAAGGCCCTCGATAAGTTAATGGTCTTTTGCTACTGCCTGTAAGTACTATTTCTGTCATTAAGTCTCTATATATAGCTCGGCTCTTTCATTGCATGCATGTATTTATAATTAATTATCCTCAATATATTATGCAGATTGAAGATCGTCGAGTGCAAAAAACAAGAAATTTATGATATTGGGTTCATTAACACAAATATCATTGATGTATTTCTGGTTAAAAAGAACGTCAAAGAGGCTGAGGACAACTTGCTACGATCGTTGATAAAAAATCAAAACAAAGATACCATGCTCTTTCCTTACAACGGCCCGTGAGTGTTACTGTCGTGTGCATATTCGGTTTCCCTTATTACTCAAGCGAGGTTATAGTAATGTAATTGATGAGTTATGCATGCGTGCACAGGTACCACTATATTCTTCTAGAGATTAAGCTTGAGCGTGGACTAGTAACCGTCTTAGACTCGAGACGGAAAGATCCCAAAACCTATGCGGACATGACTGAAATGCTCAGCAAGTAAGTTCAATCGATCATAATTATCGCACCATATCAGTAACTTTTTGTTCATTTCCTGATATCTCAAGTAATAATAATTATTTTCTTTGTCTTGCAGGGTTTGGAAACAGTTCACCGCAGAAGCTCCGAGACTACCGAAGGAGCTGCGATATACATACCCGAAAGTAAGTACTACTGGCTAGCTAGTTGCGCGCATCTCCGGCCCGTTGATTCTATATATAGCTATACTTTCATCAATGCCATTTATAATGCTTCATTATCGGTTTGATTGACCTCTATTTCTCGTAAAGTGCTTGTGGCAGGAGGAAGGGAATGATTTCTGTGGATACTACGTGTGCGAGTTCATCCACACCGCGACTTTGAAAAACAAGCGGGGCTACTCTCAAAAACAATATGAAGTGCGTAAGCAATAATATTCACAATTTCATTTTATTACACCATCATTTCTGTTGAGTTTCATTCATATATATGTATTAATTAACCCCCTTCTTCAAATTAGATCGTGGCAGATGCGGAATGAACTCCTAGAACCAGATCGCATGAAAGCAATTCAAGAGGAATTGGCGGGATTCTTTCTTGACCACATCATCAGTAAAACCGGAGAATACCATGTGGAAATTGATTTCAAATGCTAGCTAGGGGTTTGTAATTATAAGAGATCTTATACATATTGTACATGTATGTAGCCAGTAGCGTCGGATACATGATAAGAAAACTTGTTGTTCGACCAACCTCTCGGAGAAGGAGAGGTCGATCGATCACTTCTCTCGGTATGCATGACGAACTTCTGTACTGAATGGTTCTCTCGATCACTTATGTATATATAGTACGTAGCGTCCAAGCACGGACATAAGAGAGGACACTTCTCTCTATTAATTAGCTAGCTAACACAATATATGAAACACCTAATTAAATTAACCCCCCAAAACCCCCAACCTCCCCTCCTTTCAAAAAAAAACACAAAAACCCCAGCAACTAGAATGCTGACGCGTCGATGCATTTTGCTCCCGGTTGGTGCCACCAACCGGGACCAAAGGCCCCCTGACTGGGGTGGGCGCACAGAGCCATGTGGAGGCACATTGGTTCCGGTTTTGGATTGAACCGGGACTAATAGGTGAAGGTATTAGTAACGACCCATTAGTCCCGGTTCATGAACCGGGACTAAAGGCCCTTACGAACCGAGACTAATGGGTGGTTTTCTACTAGTGTAACTATGTATGCAGGATGTAAGTTTTGGATGAAACATAGTTCAGTGTGTAACTAATGTCAGAACCATGGTGTAAACACCATCATCCAGTCATATGTAGGTGAAGGAGGAGCTAGGGGGACAGATCCAGGACATGGGATGCTAACCATCTGCTTGGGAAGGGTTTCTTTCAAATCAGTGAATGGTAACCAACTAACCATGTCAGAGCTTGTTGTTACGTCCACCCACCGAGCTGCCGAGTAATATATTGCTTTCCATATTGTTCTTGTTCCTGTGACTCATAAGTCATAATGCAAAAAAATAATATGCGTCCAAGGAAGCAGACCAAGATATATATATCCTTAGTCCTCCCTGTTAACACTGACTTTGTGTGTATGCGTGGCTATTAGCCAAGTAGCAGGCCAAAACTAAATATGGATTGTGTCATGTCCACAGTAAGATATGCAGAGCAAAATATTGGCCTACTAGGTCATTGTACTTCTTAGTTGGACTGTGAAGACCTCAACTATACTTGATGTGTAGTTGCATATTCTTGCTATAATCTGTTCTGACTACCATGCTTTTTAATTTCCAATTTATTATCCAAGAAATGATGTTGTTTCCTAATTTCTTATAATACAATATGGTCTGATAGACATTTTATATGTTTCTCTCATTCTTTGGTCTGGTTTTGAGCTCAGATGTATTCAATGTTGTCTTGCAACAATGCATATTTAGGGTCCTGAAGTTTTATCTATTAAGATAAGCCGATGCTTGTGCGGATTGTTGAATCAATCAAGATGGAAGTTGATGCAATTAGAGTCCCATTGGTAGCATTCCTGTGATCGAGATGCAGACATTCACTTTAGGATCTGAGTTTTTTTTTTGCTCACCCCATATGGTAGATGATAACTCAAGCAGTGAATTCATCCACTTCTATACATATTTCCTTCTTTTGCTGTGTTTTGGCATAATCATTGTCTGATTTGAATTTTTGTAAGCCTGCTGAAGTCCTATTGATTGTGTTCCTGCAACCCAGCATGATCACCAAAGGGACGTCTCCTGAAAACTAAGAGAATAACTAATTGTGTATGCTATTTATTTGTGTTCTGTTTTGTGAGATTGAGATGATGCACACTTGATTGAGTGAATTATGTGTCCTTGGCTATTGAGGCCTAACAAGAACTTTGTATTGTATTCTGGGTAAATTTGCTTTGTTTAGAAAGTTCTCTTAAGGATATGTCATGAT
>NC_041381.1:96419466-96426843 GCF_002162155.2 Triticum dicoccoides
AATGTAGTAAGATGTGATTCTTTGCATGGAAGGTTGTTGCTGGCGCACTACCAACCAACACATGCAAGTTTAGTAGGCACATCAGTGACTCTGGTTGTTGTCTATTGCGTCATGCTGAAACTGAGGATGAATGCTTTATATGCCCACACGTACCTACATTTTGGGATACTACTCCCTCCGTCCGTCCATGATAGAGTGTACTTTCAACTTTTTTTATGTTTGACCATATTTATATAATAATACACCAAAATTTATGCCATCAAATTAGTAGCATTAGATTCATGATAAAATATTTTTTCATCATATATCTATTTGGTTTCACAAACATTAATATATTTTTGCAATATTTTTGCACAAACTCGATCAAATTTTGTGATAGTTTGACCCTCCAATAATATTGGAAGTATACTCTTTCAAGGACGGAGGCAGTATGTGTCAAGTGTTGCCGATCCGAACAAGAGATACTATTGTTAATTCTGGCCCTGAATGGATTTTTGGTCTACTGGCTAATAGACCTGACAATGAACAAGCGATGATCATTATGCTACTCTGTAGGATTTGGAGTCTGTGGAATAAGGTGACACGTGGTAAAGATGTCCCACCTCCTGATTCCTTGAAATTGTTCTTAAGCAGTTATCTATCCTCGTTTCAACAAGCTATGATGCGTAGCGTTGAAGAGATTATCAAGGGCAAGTTTTCATTGTGTGGCTTACTGCCAAAACCTGGGCCACTACAAAGGCTTCACCTCCCATGGCCGAGGCGTGAGCCCGGATGGGTGGCGTTGTCCATCGACGGTTCTTTCGTGCAAGATACTGGTGCAACAGGTACAGGTATGATCCTCAGGGACAACAATGGCACAGCTATTTTCTCAGCATATTGGTACTTATTTCACCGCAAAGATGCCCTTGAAGCTGAGATTAGTGCCACTCTTGAAGGACAGTCACTGAACATACAACGGTCGGAGTTGCCTATCATCATTCATTCTGATAGCCCAACTATCATTGCAGCCTTGACAAACAGTTCACTGGACCTGTCGGCGTATGGTCATCTGATTATGGAGATTAAGAAAATGCTAGCTCTTCGGGTGTTTATTCCGTTAAAAGTAGACATAGTCAAAATAAAGTTGCTAATAGTCTAGCTAATATTGGCGGCCTTGACAAACGGTTCACTGGACCGGTCGTCGTATGGTCATCTGATTATGGAGATTAAGAAAATGCTAGCTTTTCGGCTGTTTATTCCGTTAAAAATAGACATGGTCAGCATAGAGTTGCTAATAGTCTAGCTAATATTGGTCGTTATGGAGATGGTACCGCCTGTTGGTTGCACCGAGTTCTAGACACGCCTTCGGAGTGTAACACTATTTCTAAGGAATAAAACCCATGGTTTACTCCGCAAATTTTTTTTCCGTAAAAGCGACAACATGTTTGGGAATAAGGATATTTTGCGATAGTCACCAGATATGCTTTACATTTTGGCCACAATCTTATCAGAAATGAGCAGTGTTTTGATACAGAAGACGTGAAGTTGCCTGAGAATTTAAGAAATTCTCCTTACAACTGAAGAGTAAGTTTTCACATGCAGAGGGCAGCCCCTGATTCAGCGGGCGGACTTGGCAAATATACAAGGGCTGTTGCAGCTAATTTGCTACTGTTCTCGCCCTGACAGTAGCGCATACAAGAGATGCATCCATCTGCTCATGAACTGAGCCAGCACACATCAGGCAATTGTTGGCAAGGGTTTTTGCCCGACTTTCCCAGAACAGAAGCTGATTCAGTAATCAGTATCTAACAAGAGACAGCAAGACACTTATGAAAAAAAGACAAGCGTTGTTATGAGACCAATATACGCTGGTTTAGTCTCTAACAGCTGGCGGTGCTTCGTGCAAGTTTTAGCCGTGTCTTCAGTACCGGCTCACGGAGAGAAATCTGTTGCCAATGGAATGGCAATAGGTTCATCTTCGAGCTGATCTTCGTTCGGTCTGACCCTCTGCGGAGAGAGCCTTTCCTTCAGTTTATCCTTCACTCCTATCATCTTGGCCTTCACTGAAACAGCCCGGTCCTGAACCTTCCCTGATACAGTAGCATACATTGTGCTGAAGGCAAGGCTGACCGTAACCCAGTGATCATGGAACTTCTGCCCAATTTCTGCGATCCTCTCCGGTAGGTTCTGGAGCCTTTCGACTCGCTGTGCAGAAATATGGAATGCATCAAAACTTATGTAAATGAAATTTAAATGGGCAGCGTTGTTCATGAAATCAAACAGAGATACAACAAGACAACTCATCCAATATCTACTATCAACACCATATCAAACAGAGACAAGGTCCCAACTACCATGTCACCTTTCTGCTAAGACAATACGAGGTCAAATACAAAGTAGACAGAACCCAGAGTAAGACGCGACGCAACGCAGGAAATCCTCAGGAACATGAAAGAACATACTCCCTCCGTTCCAAAATAGATGACCCAACTTTGTACTAAAGTTAGTACAAAGTTGGGTCATCTATTTTGGAACGGAGGGAGTATGAAACAGATGGTCAAAGTACATCAGAGATGAAATAATTACAAAGAATCCTTGGAATAAGCTGATCAAATGGTTAACAGACGACATGGTGCCAAATTTAGCAGAACTCCCAGCACAAATATATCAACAGATCTACCAGCACAAATATATCAACAGATCTACCAGCACAAATATATTAACAGATCTACCAGCGCAATCTTTAACCTCGTGGGGACATCAAACGAACAGTATTAGTAGCACAGTTGAGGATCTAAACATATCATGCATATAGTTATTTCCAACATCCAAAAACATAGCTATTGGTTTATAACTAAACCACAACAAAATAGCTACAATTATCAAGAACCTCAACTTGGTGGTCAAGCTCACGAAGACCCTCAAGCCAATCAGGACAATCAATCAATCTCCAGTATTAGTAACATAGCAAACAGCTAAGCATAAGATAAAATCACCTTCCCGCAGCAGAATGGCCAGGAACAACGGAACTAACTATATGCCTATAGCAGTGTCCTTCCCGAAGCATAATGACCAGGAACAATGCCATTGAATTACATAATCAAGTAGGCAAGTTTGATTACTATTAGTACAGCCAGTTCAAAAAAAAAAGATTACTATTAGTACAAGAATGAACGGAACATATAGTTGCGCATAGCACCAATATCGTTATGCTGCTCAAGACAAGTTAGGAAAACAGAAATACCGCAAGCAATCTCCAGTAGTTAATCAAGAACCTCAACTTGTACTTGGCACAGGTGCAATATGAGTGCTACGAAATCAGAAATCCCAAATATCAAGGCCATTGAATTAACATATTATCCGGTAGGCAAGCTTCATTATTATCAGTGTCAGAATGAACAGTTTAGCATCTGAACATATAATTACGCATAATTACCAAGCAAAACACGGCTATACACAACTAGTTATTTGATCCAACATCCAACAATATCCAGCATAAACGTTACTATTAGTTCGCGACCAAAACAGTGACAGGAAATCTGGTCATACAGTAGGCAAGTTTCAGCATCTAAGCTTAGATGACCAAGACAATCAAGCAAACTCCATGGTTCATGACGAACCTCAACTTTGTATTCAAGCTCCCGAAGACCATCAACCCAAAATCAATCTCCAGTCTCATACTAATAAAACATAAGAAACAACTAAGCATCTAAGATAAAATCACCTTCCCGAAGCATAATGACCAGTTACAAGTATAGCAGTTTACATCATTTCATAACATACACTCCAGCGTCAATACCATTATGCTCCAGGAGAAAAATCAGGGAAAGAAAAATACCACCAATGACCCAATATAATAGCAATCAAGCAATTCTTGTGGTTAATCATGAACCTCAACTTGGTACTCCAGCTCCTAAAATCGTCAACCCAATTAATTGAGACAATCAAGGAATCTCCAGTTCCATAAACATAACAAACAGCTAAGCATCTAATATAAATCAGAAAGGTAACAACACAGGTACTAGTACTACTGCCTATAGCAGTTTCAGCAACCAGTATTTGATAAACAGCAAACATGCAGAAACGTTACTCGAGCCACACATCATGAAAACAAAAGTAGCATGGACAAGCCGGGGAAACAAAAAAAAAAGCATCGATGACTCTAGCAATTCCAGTCGTTAATCATGAACCTCAATTTGGTACTGCAGCTCCCAAAGATCATCAACCCAATATAGACAATCAAGCAATCTCCAGTTTCATGAACATAACGGCTAAGGATCTAAGATAAATCAGACAAGTAAAACAACACAGCAACATGCTTATAGCAGTATCAAGCAACCAGCATTAATTTGACACGCAGCAAAGATGCAGCAACGTTACTCCAGGCACGTCAGAAAAACGGAAATAACAGAAACAAGCAGCACAATGAAGCAAGCTTGAATGGTCAATCACGAACCTCTACTTGGTAATGCAGCTCCTCGAGGTCCTCCAGCAGGTCACGCTCATCAAGCGTCTGTTCAAAACCAACACGAATCTGAGAATGCAAGCAGCAGCAGGTACCTTGACAGCACAGAAGGGTACATGCAACAGGGGAGAGGAGACGCACCTTCTTCAGGCGGCGCCGAAGGCCTCCCCAGAAACCGTTGGCCTGCTCATGCTCCGACCCGCGCTCGCCGCGCCCACCACGTGCGCTCCCTCCATGCCCATGCCCATGCCCGGCGCCGTCTCCCCCGGACCTCCCGCCATATGAGCCTTCCCCGTGGTATGAGCCCTGCCCGCCCTCGCCGGTCCTCCCGCCGCAAGAGCCTCCCGCCTGGTACGAGCCCTGCCCGCCCTCGCCGGTCCTCCCGCCGTAAGAGCCTCCCCTCTTGTATGAGCCGCGGCCGGTGGATCCATCGGTCCTCACCACGTGGCCTCCCCTCGCAGCCGGGCCGCCACCTCCGCCGCCGGCCCGGCCACCACCGTAGCGGATGCGGCCGACGAGGGCCGCGCGCAACCTGCCCGCCAGGGCCCGGAGCAGCCCGCCGCCGCGCATGGCGGCGATGGGCTAGGGCGCGCAGGGGAGGGAGGGTTTGTCGTCGGAGTTCGAGTTCGAGGGCGTGGGGCGTGGGGGCGCTGCGGTGGTGCGGGAGCTGTGGCTGTTGCGGTGTTGCCCACTTGCCGTTACGCCGCGGGCTGTGTGTGTATAAAGGGACGGAGTGGTCGGTGGAATCCGGAGGGGTAAAATCGGCATACCCTTTCCGGTTTGTGGTCTCCGATAAGATTATCGGTGCTTCGTTAAAATGCAATGCGAAGGTTATTTTCCTACTTCGGTTTGAATTCCAGCCTCGTTCACGCAAACAATCTGTCTGGTGGATGTTTTGGGTTAATCAAAGAGACTGCTTAATTTTCAGTACAGTTGTTTTTCTAGTACTACTTCTTCTGTCCCAAAATATAAGAACATTTTTAACACTACACTAATGTCAAAAACATTCTTATATTATGGACAGAGGGAGTAGTAAATACTCCAGTATACTAGTGCATCAATCAAACTAGTGCTAAAGAGGTATGCATTCAATGGATTAATTACTCCAGGAGCGTAATGATATCAACTGGTTGCTGATTAATATTAAGGTGGTTGCTAATTTACTGAATTATTAATTGGTCTATCTATAATTATATCCTGCTCAAATCCGGATAAAAATCAGTTAAATCATGGGATGGATTGAAAGGCTGTGTGGATATTTGTGGCGAACGAGACAGCGTAACAAAACATACCGTACGTGTCCCGTTGATATTTTTTTTGAGGGGAAATGCCCTAGGGCGTACTTTATTAACTTCAGATCACCATTACATCAAAGATGATGTCCGGGAGAATAACACTAGGTGGCTCACCGTCCCAATTAATTACAAGCTTTGAATCATAAACATGCCTCGTCAAATTATGTGCGACCCTATTAGCATTTCTAGGGTAGTGTTGGAAGCGCACTGCACCTAATCTTGTTGCCCGTTGGAAACAGTCTGCAAGAACTGCCGTCGCTGGACTCCAAACTTCAGTGACACCATTGCATGCATGAATCAGTTCTAGTGAATCAGACTCCATGAGAACTCCATCACACCCTATATATTTTCAATCATCATCAAGCCCTTCTGCATCGCTACGGCCTCTGATGTGTTGGCATCATGGACATTGTTCAGTAGCCAAGAACCACCGGCAACTGGCTCTCCCATGTGGTTGCGAAGAACCACCACCGACGATGGCGACCGGCACGTGTCATGCGATTCATCGACCGCTCGGACAGGTGACCACGTATATCGATCGAAGCGTCACAATCATACCAACTTAGGCTAGTCATAGTGGAGAGTATCACATACTAGTATCATGTATATGATACTACCTTCATAATGCACAGTATCATACTTATTGCCATGCATAACATAAAGTAGTATAATATTTAACATGACACGGTATCTACCTATTTTACTCTAACCCCCTCTCTCTTTTTTAATTGTGTGTCACATAAGCATGTTTACTAGTCCCAAGTGTATGTTACCGGTTATGTTACCCCAACTATGGCCAGCCTTAGTGCCTTGCCCATAATAAGTGGAGATCATTAGTAATGCTAGTAGTATTACTACTACTAATATTCCTCTTTTTCGATTTATAAGGCTCATCTAAAAATGTTTGTTTTTCTTTTTATAAGTCTCAGTTCTATTATTTACCATCACATGTTCAGATTTCAAGGTGTATTAACTCACTGCATGCAAGAATGAAGAAAAACTCACCAATGCATGTAGAAGTTATTTTTCATTTAGTGGTCATGCATGCATATGGTGTAATTAATGCATCGGTATACACAATTTTTTGAGAAAAAACGAGAGTAGTAATTAAGTACTTTTGCAAATTACGAAATTAATTTCATCATTCGTCGTCTACCTTGGTTGAAGAAATTTTTAAATTAAGCCCTATAAACCTGAAAGGAGGAAGTAATATTTCTTGTCCAAAAGAAAGACAAAAATGGAGGACCTTTATATTTACTACTAGAAACCATTGCAGGACCTATTTGATACACTAGAATCTGAAACACATTAGTAGAAACAAATTTACATGATGCCTTGTCAAATACTAGAGGGACTAAACACTGCATCATCGTTAGGGAATCTACCTTTTCGCAAAACAAAACAAAACAAAACAAAACAAAATAGTTAGTGCATCTCCCATATGTTCGGAATCAGACAGTTAAAACAAATAAACCCATCAAACGCTCCTCCCATCCCCATCATCAAATCCGCCCCAAATACCCAGATGGTCCAGAATACCCCAAATCCATCCCGATGGGAGGAGGGGGGGGTAGTCTAGACTATCTGCCATGTCAACTCATCCACGGACCCTACCTCCCTGCCGCCTCCTCTCTCTCT
>NC_041381.1:96427069-96428168 GCF_002162155.2 Triticum dicoccoides
CATGCCGACCAAGCCGGTACTAACAGGCCTCCTCCCACTGCTCCACCCGATCGTCATGTCGCCCCTCTACACTCGTCCCCGAGCGCTGCTGCACCTCACTGGTGCTCCGCGTGATGCAAGTGTTTCCCTCGACGCCATTGTCTACCCGTTACTTGAACTAAGGATGGTGACCTCGGTACTTGAAGCAATGAAGGAGGAAGAGGAGCATGTTCTCCACTTTGAGGGTTCTTCACTATGGCTTCGAGTTCTTAATCAACATAGGGTAAGGGGGAATGTTTTTCTCCATGACGGCTTCTTTGCAGCTAATCCGACCTTTCATGATGACATTTTTAGGCACCACTCCTGAATATTGAGAAACCTTTTACTGTGCGTTGGGGAAGGCGTGAAGGCTCGTGATGATTACTTCGGGCTGAAAGGAGTTGCACTTGGCTACTTGGGTTCTTTCTCCAAAAGTGCATTGAGGCTATCAGGATGCTTATATATGGCCCACTCGCTGATGCCATTGATGAGTACCTCTAGATGTGTGTGATCATATACCATGAGGAAATGGTCGGGTTTTGCCAAGGCGTTTGAAAAACAGAACTTTTGAGAGCCAAATGTCAAGGACACAACCCAACTTTTTTGCACTTAGGGAATCAAGAGGTTTGCTAGTATGGTTTGATGAATCAATCACACGCACCAGGAATGGAAGAACTGCCAATTGGCTTTGCAAGGGGAATACCAAGGCAATGTTGGAGAACCCACCCTCATTCTCAAAGAAATGGCATCATATTATATGTGCATTTGGCAATGTTGATTTGGCATGCCAGATCATCTTACAACGACACCAGTGTGCTTCAGTGGTCTCCCATTGTCTTCAAGACTTTTGTGAAGGCAATGCTCCGAAGTGCAACTACCAAGTTAATGGGAACAACTATACCATGTGGTACTACCTTGCTGATGGTATCTATCCTCAATGGGTGACACTTTGTGAAGACAGACTAATAGAATATCTACAACCCAAAAGGTAACAAAGGCTCTCTTTGTCCAAATACAAGGATGTGTGAGAAAGGACGTGGCAAGGGCATTTAGAGTGATCCAAACTTGTTCGGGGTGTGTG
>NC_041381.1:96428520-96436869 GCF_002162155.2 Triticum dicoccoides
AGTTTGTCATTTTTATTTTCTCTTTGTTTTTTCTTTCTTTCTATGGTTCATCATTATTTTTTATTTCACTTATTTTATTTCCTTATTTCTTTTTCCAATTTTCTTCTTCTCAATACTTGCATAATTATTTCGTATAGTAATTTTTTGTATACATCAAAAACATTTTTCTTTACACGTTTAATATCTTTGACATACATGATTGCCATTGTTCAAAATAAATGTTTTTTATTTATGCGAATATGCGTAAAAAATCTAATGCAAGTTGAAATTTTTTCTTAATGATACATGATATATTTACAATGATGCATAACACTTTTTAAGACTATCCAACATCTTTTTACAGTACAAAAGTTGCTTTTCAAAATTTTATAACCATAGTTTTCCAAACCAAACCACATTTTTAGAATTAAAGTACATTTTTTAATGGTATCAAATACTTTTTTTTATTGTATAACATTCTTCAAAAATAAAATGTATGTTTTCTTGAAACGCAGAAATATTTTTAAATATCACATAGATTATTTTGACATCAGAATGAGGAACCCACTAGGCTATTGGGCGGACCCGTTCCCCTTGACGAGTCTCATTTGACGCTCTTTGCGTCAAAACGTCAGCGTTTCACACAGGCGGCCGAACGAGTTGGCAACCCATTCAAAAAAAAAGAGCGCAATTCAGGATCATGCTTTAATTTGGTTTTGGAAACCCTCTAGAAGGTTCCTGAACTAGTTTTCTTTCTCATATTTTTACTTTATATATTTATTTTCACTCTCTTTTTCCTGGTTTTCTTCTTTTTAAAAACATATTTGAAATTTAAATATGTTCTCATTTTTCCAAAAGTGTTTAGATTTTAATATAATCTTTGAATTTCAAAGAAATGTTAAAGTGCTGCAAAACTTGGCCATGTTAACTTAAAAAATAACAACCTATGTAAATTGTTCAGATTTATAAATTTATTCGTGTTTTCTAAAAATGTTGAAAATTTTAGAAAAATGTTAGTTTTTAAATATTGTTCAATTAGTTTTCAGAAAAATCCCAATTTCAATTTTTTTTTCTTGTTTGACAAAAAATTAGATATTTCATTTTTTTCCATATTTCGAAAATAATAGTTAATGTGTTTCAAAAATTGTTCACAATTTTAGAAAAACAATATTACGAATTTTATAACATGTTTTAGTTTTCAAAAATTGATCACGTCTTGATAAAATGAGTCACTGGGGCAGCGCTACCTCTCGCTTACAGCAGGACCAAGCGTGCTCTCGAAATGAGTCGGCCAAGGCGCGTGGGAGGCAACAACTTCTTTTTTTGTTATTTTTATCTATATATATACCTACCAATAAACCACCTATTGCTTCTGTTGGTACGTCACGAAAATTGCCCCCGGAGTTGCGTATAAATTATCCAGTATGCCATCCGTAAGTCAAGAAAAAACTATTCGATTATGTTTCAAGGTCGCCGTGGAGTATGGTTCTTATGCAACCTGATACACCAATATGTTACAACCACGAGACTAGCGCAATGGCAAAGGCTAAAGCGTTCCGCATGGGCAACCAGGGATCTTTTTCTCCCAGTTTCTCTTATATATAGCAATCCATGCACGTGGTAATGGGCCGGCCCCGGTCGTGACGCCTTTTTTTCCTTTCTCATTTTGTTTCCATTTTCCTTCTTTAAAATAATCTGTGATTTTCGAAAAATCTAAATTTCAAAAAGCTGCGAGTACTAAAAAAAATATAGATAAATCATAAAATGTTTGTTTATTTGAAAAACATTCGGGAAATCATAAGATGTTCATGATTTCAAAAAACTATCTGCATATTATAAAAAAATCATGACTTCAAAAACGATCATGAAATAAAAATGTTCATGATTTATAAAATATGATCGTGTATTCAAAAAATATTTTATAATTTCAGTACAGTATCCAAGAAATTTTTAGAAAATATTCAAAACAATCAAAACTGATTCGTAAGTAACGAACAAAGTGAACTCATTTTATTATTTTATTGAATTCATCGCGCATCGGGTAAAAAAGGTTTCCGAGTTCTGTACAGCGCTGAGCCCCAAAAAAATCGACGCATCTAGTCTGGTACCACAGTTCTATGGGTTAGTTTTTGTAAGCTATATGAAAATCACTAAATGTCTATTTGCCTCCATACACAGCTATTCTGGTACACAGTTCTACTGGTTATGGAAAACACCACTACGCTAGGTCAAGACGAGACACATCATGCATCATCTAGCTCAGGCAGGGGTCCATCAATATAGTTTGTTCAACAAAAAATATATTTCGTTGTGGTGCCTTAGGAAATCAAGTCGTGATGAGACCATCACATTTTCAGTTTTTGAAATGACTTTTTAAAAATCCCTTATCATCATGACATCACTCAGACATAGTTTGTGAAATGACATATTGAACATCCTTATCTCATCTTGGCATTTGATTCAGACTTTCTTTTATCTCTACCACATCTGCATAATCTGATTATTTTCCTCGCGTTACAACGCATGAGCATATTTGCTAATCTAAGTTTATACTTTCAAATATTATAAATAAATATATTATATTTTTGAAAATAAAACATTTGACAAAAAATATTAATCAAGCATTTGAAAAATGTTAAATGTGTATAAAATAATATCTCTCATGTGCATGAAAAAATTATCAAAACATGTAAAATATGGATGGAAAAAGTTTATCATGTAACTAAAAAACATTAATCAACAATTAAAAAAACTAATAGTTGAAAAATGTTAACTAATCATTTGAAAAATGTTAAATGTGTATGGTAAAAATGTTGACCATGTATTAAAAAAATATCAAACTTGTAATGAAAAACTATTAATCAAGCATTTTAAAATGTTAAAACTTGTATCAACAAAAAAAGATCATGTTTTCCGAAAAGTTTAATCTTGTACTATTGATATAATTTTTAAAATGGGTATTGAAAAAATGTTTAATATGTATTAGAAAATGTTAATCAAGCATTTGAAAATTGTTAAATGTGTATGAAGAAATTTTATCTCATGTATACGAAAGAATGTATACAATCATATACAATATGTGTAAGAAATGTTGATCATCTATTTAGAGAATGTTAATCAAGCATTTCAGAAAAATGTTGAGCTTGTATTTCAAAAATGTTAATCCAACTTTCGAAAAATATTAAGTTTGTACAAGAAAAGTGTTGACCATGTATTAAAGAAATTTAGTCTTGTATTTGAAAACTTTTAACAAAGCATTTGCAAATGTTAAAATATGTATAGAAAAAATGTCGACCACCTATTCAACAAATGATAATCTAGTATGTAAAAGAATGTTAATCCAGCATGGAAAATTATTAAAAATATTCATAGGGAAAATGTTGAACTTCTAATAAAAAATGTAATTTGTATTTGAAAATGTTAAATATGTAGTAGAAAAATATTATTTCTGTATACAAAAAATATAGAATGAAAACCAAGGAAGAAAAAAAAATCTAAAAAATAACAAAATCTAAAAAGAAACAATAGAAACAAAAGAAACAACTAAATAAAATGGAAAACAGTGAAGCAGATAAGGAAACAATGGAAAACAAAAAACCCATTAAAAACCAAGAAATAAACAAAAACAGAAAAAGAAGGAAAATACGAAAGAAAGAAAAACGATAAAAAACATGAAAGAAACAAAAGAAAAATTAAAGAGAAACGAAAGAAAAACAAAAAAGAGAAGCCTAATGATGTAAAAAAAAGTAAACTAGAGAGGAATAAGAAACCCACAAAAACCAAAACAAACAAAAAACCTGAACGTAAACATATAAAATACTTGATATGTTTTGTATAGAAATAGAAAATCATGAAAGCCGACAAAGAAATATAAATGAAACAATAAAACCGATAAAAAATCCAAAGAAAACCAAAGTATTACGAGGGACAAATAAAAACTGGGGAAGAAACAAAAGAAAACCAACAAAAGCTAAAACTAAAACTCAAAGAAAAACCGTTGCAAAAAAGAAAAGGTAACAACGAAAGCAAAAGAACCCTGAGTAAACATAGAAAGGAAACAAAAAAAGGAAAAATAATAATTAAATAATAGAAAACCGAGAAAGAAAATAAAGAAAACGTATTGTAAACATAGAACAACAAATAATTGAAGAAAACCGTTAAAGAAAGAAAATAAAACCAAATAGAAAATGAGAAAGGAAGAAAAATTCAAAGAAACCAGAGCAAACACAACCCGTCTCGATGGAAACCCGATTGAACGAAATTAGCAGACCAAGCTGGGCCCGCGGAATGGCTACATGCGAGAAAAAAAACCTTTCAGGCGAGGGCAGCATAGGAAAATCCTATACGACGCATTCTGTGTTAAAATGTCGGGGTATCGCACACTGTTTCTCAGCGATCGAACGAAACGGGCCGGCCGCGTTCCACCGGTTCGGTTTTGGGAACCTGCTGGAAGGTTCGAGCCGGGTTTTCCCGGTTTTGGGAACATTCTAGTAGGTTCCTGAATGGTTTTTTGTTTTTTTTTCCTGTTTGTTTATTCTTTTCTCTCTTTTTTCGTGTTTTTTCCTTCTTTTTTTCTTTTTTGAAAAAAATGTTCTTAATTTTCAAAAAAATTGATTTATCATAAATTGTTCAATGTTTCAAAAAAGACGCTTGCTACAAATCACCCGGCTGATGCTAGGGGAAAGTAAGCCGCCTCGCCCACCGCTCGATTAGGCTGCTTTCGATCGTTGGATTAAGACCTCGAATCGTTTTTCTTTGCAGAGACGCGTTTGTAGTAGTTAGAAAATGTGTTCACACCTCACGTGGCCGGCGTTGGTAGTAGCTAGTGCGTTGGCAGTAGCTAGCCTATACATAACTCAGCTAGTCAAAGAAGTCGACCCTGCTTTGCACAACATGCATCCCATGCCACCAACGCAGCAGCCCCCCTTGGCGTTGCCTGCTGCAGCATAACACCCTCGGCATAGCTAGCTGTTTGCAGAACTGTCCTTGCATCAACAATAGAGGAGGCCTGGATGTCCGACCTGCAAAGACATACCACGACGTGCAGTATTGTAGCGAGATGAGCCGCTTCAATGACCAGAGCAGCGGAGTGGTTGTTGGGTATGAGGGGGGCGATGCACTGTAGACGATGATGTTGCGAGAGTCGGCCGGGTGCTACGGTGTGACGTCCCGATTCAATCATACACTAATCATGCACACAACATGTACGATTAAGATCAGGAACTCACGGAAAGATATCACAACACAACTCTAAAACATAAATAAGTCATACAAGCATCATAATACAAGTCAGGGGCCTCGAGGGCTCGAATACAAGTGCTCGATCATAGACGAGTCAGCGGAAGCAACAATATCTGAGTACAGACATAAGTTAAACAAGTTGCCATAAGATGGCTAGCACAAACTGGGATACAGATCGAAAGAGGCGCAGGCCTCCTGCCTGGGATCCTCCTAACTACTCCTGGTCGTCATCAGCGGGCTGCATGTAGCAGTAGGCACCTCCGGTGTAGTAGGAGTTGTCGTCGACGGTGGCGTCTGGCTCCTGGGCTCCGACATCTGGTTGCGACAACCAGGTAGAAGGGAAGGGGAAAAGGGGGAGAAAAGCAACCGTGAGTACTCATCCAAAGTACTCGCAAGCAAGGAGCTACACTACATATGCATGGGTATATGTGTAAAGAGGCAATATCGGTGGACTGAACTGCAGAATGCCAGAATAAGGGGGGGGGTAGCTAGTCCTATCGAAGACTACGCTTCTGGCAGCCTCCGTCTTGCAGCATGTAGAAGAGAGTAGATTGAAGTCCTCCAAGTAGCATCGCATAGCATAATCCTACCCGGCGATCCTCCCCTCGTCGCCCTGTAGAAAAGCGATCACCGGGTTGTCTGTGGAACTTGTCTGGGTGTGTTTTATTAAGTATCTGGTTCTAGTTGTCATATGGTCAAGGTACAACTCCAAGTCATCCTGTTACCGAAGATCACGGCTATTCGAATAGATTAACTTCCCTGCAGGGGTGCACCACATAACCCAACACGCTCGATCCCATTTGGCCGGACACACTTTCCTGGGTCATGCCCGGCCTCGGAAGATCAACACGTCACAGCCCCACCTAGGCACAACAGGGGTCTGAGCCCATCGCCCATTGCACACCTACACGTTGCGTGGGCGGCGGGTGAGCAGACCTAGCAACCTCCATTACAAAGGAAGTTGCATTAACGCAGTCCAACCCGGCGCGCGCCGCTCAGTCGCTGACGTCACGAAGGCTTCGGTTGATACCACGACGTCGAGTGCCCATATCTTTCCCGCGTAGTTGGTTAGTGCGTATAGGCCAGTGGCCAGACTCAGATCAAATACCAAGATCTCGTTAAGCGTGTTATTATGAAGCAACCGCGAACGCCGACTAGGGCCAGGCCCACCTCTCACCTAGGTAGTCTCAACATGCCCTGTCGCTCCGCCACATAGTAAAAGTCGGGGGCCGTCGGGAACCCAGGCCCACCTCTACCGGGATGGAGCCACCTGTCCTTTCAGCCCCCACATCAGAATCACTTGCGGGTACTCAACGAGATGACCCGACTTTAGTCACCATCTGTAAAGTATATGTATGTATAGTATATACCCGTGATCACCTCCTGAGTGATCACGGCCCAATAGTATAGCAAGGCAGACTGACAAGAATGTAGGGCCAATGATGATATACTAGCATCCTATACTAAGCATTTAGGATTGCGGGTAAGGTATCAATGACTGTAGCAACAATGACAGGCTATGCAACAGAATAGGAGTAACCGAACAGTAACATGCTACACTACTCTAATGCAAGCAGTATAGAGAATAATAGGCGATATCTGGTGATCAAGGGGGGGCTTGCCTAGTTGATCTGGCAAGAAGGAGGGGTCGTCAACACCGTAGCCGATCGGGGTACCAGCAGCAGCGTCAGTCTCGTAGTCTACCGGAGAGAAGAGGGGGAAGAAACAATGAATATAACGAAAACATAAGCATGACGATGGAAGACATGACAATGCGCGGGGCTAGGTGTGCCTAATCGCGGTAGTAGGTGATACCGGCGAAGGGGGAAAACATCCGGGAAAGTATCCTGGTGTTCCGCGTTTTCGGACAAATGAACCGGAGGTGAAATATTGCAGGTTCACTATGCTAGGGACGCGTGGCGGATGAACGGGGTGTGTATCCGGATTCGTCTCGTCGTTCTGAGCAACTTTCATGTAGAAAGTATTTTCATCTGAGCTACGGTTTATTTTATATGATTTTCTAAAGTTTTAAATTATTTTTAGAATTTAATTAATTAATTTAAACTAACATTATCTAGAATAGTGTATGCTGACATCATCATGACGATGACATCAGCATGACGTTAGCAGTCAACGGGGTGTTGACTGGGTCAAACTGACGTGTGGGTCCCGTCTGTCATTGACACAGTTAACTAAATAGGATTAGTCAATTTAATTGAAGTGATTAGGTTAATTAATTAGGCTTAATTAGATTAACTAACATGATTAATTAAGTTAATTAATTATCTTAATTAATTAACTATATTATTTTTATTTATTTTATTTAATTCCTTTTTTAAAACGTTTTGGGGGCAGGGCCCCACATGTCATAGGGCCATAGGGGCTAGCGGGGACGGGCGCTACGGGGCGGGTCGGGCGTTGCGGCGTCCGACTGGGCGTTCGCCCAGATCGCCGGGGCGAGGAGGCCCGTGGCAGTTCGCAGGCGCGGGTGCCGGCGAGGCCACGGCGGGGCGGGGCCGTGGCGAAGCGGGCGGCCATCGGAGGAGGACGCCGGGGCCGTGGAGGGGTGCGGCCGGACCACCATGGGGGGAGGAGGGAGCGGCGCGGCGGCATGCAGCAGTCGGCAGCAGGGGCGGAGGGAGAGCAGCGGCAGGAGACGGCCAAGGCGCGGCCACGGCGGGGCTCGCCGGTCGGCCATTTCTGGCGAAGGGATCCGACGCGGTTGCGGGCGAGCAGGCAGTGGAAGCAGGAGAAAGGGGAGCGAGGCGCGCGGTCTCGGACGGCGGTCCGACGAGCGAACGCGGCCGTGGGCGTCGCGGAGGAGCGCGACAGGGCGCGACACAGGCATGGGTGCAGCCGGAGCACAGAGAGGAGGAGGTCGGGTCAGGCGCCGCGGCCGCGGCTAACGGCGAGCGAAGGTGCAGCAGGGGAGAGGGAGGGAGCAAGGAGACGAGCGTGGTGGCGGGGCTCACATTGCCGGTAGAGGAATGGCAGCGGGGCGCGAGGTGGAGGTCGGGGACGTCGCGCGTAGAAGGAAGTAGGTCAGTGGGGAAGTCCGGCGAGGTCCAGGCGGGCTCCGCTCGGCGACGGACGAGGTGGACGCGATGGCGCGGCGACGGGGTCGGGTCG
>NC_041381.1:96437023-96491877 GCF_002162155.2 Triticum dicoccoides
TGGGGTCGTGCGGGTGGGTTAGGTTTTCGGGGGGAGATAAGGGGAATGGGGGCGGCCGGTTGGGCCAGTGGGGGAGGCCGGCTGGGCTTGGCCTGGTGGCCAGCTGGGTCGGTCCAGCTGGGGAAGGCCTCCCCCTTTTTTATATTTTAGGTTTTGTTTTTCGTTATTCCCTTTTCTTTATATTTATTTTCTTTTAATTTACAATTTGTTTTAATTTTGTATAAAAATATATAATTAGCATCTACTTTAGTGTTTCAACATACCCCAATGCCACAAAAGAGTTTGGTGACAAAAATAAAATAGTTTAATATTTTATTAGTTGTAAAAGGCATTTAACTAATTGTTTTTGCTATTGTTTAAAATATTTTTAGAGTATTAAACCTTTTCTAAAAATGTGGTTTCTCCACCATACTTACCTATGCATTATTTGGCTCACCCCGAACATTTTAGTTTTAATATTTGAAAACTTTTATTGTTTACTTGATTTTGAATTTGAATTTGAATCGGTTTCGAACTAACGCGAGATTACCATCAGTAATCGAGGTGACATGGCACCATTAGCAGAGGTTCACTGTAGCTTAACTATCCGGGCGTCACAATTCTCCTCCACTACAAGAAATCTCGTCTCGAAATTTAAGCGGTGGAGTAAGGGGGGGAAGGTGCTGGTAGCGAAAAACCTAACGAGTCTTCTCGGTCTTGGCTGCCCTTTCGAAGAGTTTGATCCCTTTCGTTGATGTCTTTATTCCTCTGCTTCATGTCATCATGATGAAGTCGACATCCTTTCTTCAGGAACTCCACCGTACTTACGAAAGAATAAAAGGGGGTACTCCGAGAGAACGGACCTCGATAAGGTTGACTATCTGGTCGATAACATCAGGGAAGGTGTCAGAAAGTAACTCTCGAATGGAAACTTGAGACAATAACGAGAGCAAAGTAAGTAGGTACCATGAGAAGTTTCGAGCGGGTAGGCAATCGTTCGATGCCTGAAACAGAGTGTGAAAGGGGGTTCAAAGCAATCGGAATAAGTATTCTGTCTGATACCGGTATAGATCAGTAGGACGGTGGTCCATGAATTACATATGAGGCCACGCGCGAGGAATAAATTTGGGAATAGGGGGTGCACAAGAGAGTTAGGTTTCGATCCTGTGGAACTGTGGGTTATGGGCCCACCATGTGGTTGAAAGTAGGAAGGGGGCCAACATCTTGCACGGTCACGATAGTAAGACGTGTCAGAGGGTAGGCTGTCAGTTATGTCGGCAACAACATCGATACCAAGGGCAAGGGACGAAGAGAACCATTTTCCTGCTCGTTAGGACGAGGCAGACCAATAGGCAAAGTTCTCGTCCATCGATGGTTACCAGAATGTCATCAACAATAGTAACATGGTCTTACTGATAGAGTTGTACACTGAGGTGTTTACATAAGCAGGAGAATATTATTGCTTAGATCATAAAGATCACAAGAAACGTTAAACCAACCAAAGGAAAGGAAAATACGATTATCAGATTAAACAGAACAATGGAAAGGAAAATGTGTTTAAACACATATTTCAAGGGTATATCCTTCCCAAGGACAAGCAGAGCATGATATCCATGACAGGATATAATGTAGAAAACTCTTTAGGTAGGGGAGAAAATTTTCATGACATTACCCATACAGCGGTGTTTGGATAATTGATCAAGAAACATTTAGCATTGGGCCTTAAATGTTCTTGTTAAAAATCGGAGTACCACAGACATGCTTCGAGATAACATTGACATGGTCTTCAAGCAAAGGTCGGACTTGGATAGACAAAGGATTCATCAGGAACAACTTATAGAATAAGTCTTACAATTTCCTCATGGAAGAATGGTTAACCTTGTTAAAAAGGAAACCATAACAGCAGATCCTCCGGCCAGGTGTGCTAGGCATGACATCACCTTATCGGTTCATATAAGGACCAATGTTATGACTCTTGGAAAATAACTGAACCATCATATCTGACCGAGTTTTAGATCTGGTTGGGGTCATGATACCTCAGACTCAGGATGCCTGAGAAGGAAGGTGCAACACAAATTGACGAGAAGACATTGTAAGATTCTCGGGAAATGAACTATGAAAGCGAGTTCCAAAACAAAAGTTCATCATTAACCAAGGAGAAAATGAGGATGTGGTTGATGGACTCAGAGACAATTCATCGAGATTTCCAAAAGATGGATTTCCACAATTATGTGAACAAGGAGATAGCTTTTGTCCGATCAAATGATATAATGAGGTATGCTCGAGGAGACATACACGATTAAACATTATTGACGGTGCACCCGAAATACGGACTTAGGTAGCATGGCCAATGTTAGAATGGTGATTCGATAACCAACGGTCTAAGAATGAAATATCGACCAATAACTTCAAAGCAATAGGGTTGCTAGAAGTTTTAAAATTACTAGTCCATCTGTCGGTATTCCTATTAGGAACAACACGGGGACCAAGAAAGAATGGTGATGGTGAAGTATCACTTATATCAAGAATTCTCAAGAGGTGGTGAAATTCTCACAACATCCTTGACAAAAAGGCAGTAATACTTGAAGGTAGATCATAATACGGGCTGGATAGCAAGTTGCATCCATAACATGAACAAGTTTGTGATGAAAGGAAGGTAAGGATGTTGTTGATGGTAACTGAAATTACCAAGGAACGAGGATGGCACTTATCATCAAGAATTCCATCGATATCCTGGAAGGAGTCAAAATGTTGATGATGATCACGACAATTTGTTGTCGAGAGGATCCACGAAGAAGCAATTGAACAGCAACTGCATCAAGCAAAAGGACTGGTGCAACAAAAGATTATTGGAGCCACAGCTATGACACAAACTCGAATTCAAGCTTGCTGTTTTAAGGCGAAGTTATATGAGGAGGAAGATCGACGTAAGGTTAGCTCAACATCGAAAATTGTGCTCCGGAAAGAAGGACCAGGTAGCATAGTTAAAATTTAGCACAATAATGATATAGCCGATCAGGCTAGGAATGACTTGAAGGATTATTAAACTCATAAGCAACAAAGATTACTTAGAGTTGTCGAACCAGAATGCAGAATCAGTTCACTTACCGGTGTTCTTGAGCGACTAACAACTCAGAACTCATGAAAAAAAATGGAATCAGTGAGAAATAATAGTTGATGAAGACTTATAAGATGCAACACAGTTCTTAATATTCTCGAGATACCAGAGGGTAATACTCGACGGTAGATCAAGGTAGAGGTTGGACTGTTGTATTGACTTGCAAAAGACAAGTGCTTTAACTTGTCCGAGAAATGGGATCAAAGAGAAAATATGGTCGGAACCACGATTACATAGGATCAATTCACAGATACCAGATGATATTATATCAACGAAATAGTTATCATTACAAGAAGCTTCTATGGTAGGATCTACATCGTGTCCATGGGCATGAACACAAGTTCAAGGTTGACTCCCACTTCTTCAATGTATAACCTTCCATTCACCTCTTGCTTTTCAAAAATGACATTAGTTGTTGAAAATGTTTATCTGGTGCAATACCAGATAAGTATGACCCGTGAAATCTTTCGGGTTCACACAGATTAAGGAAGGCATAGATTCAACCCATCGGGGCATCGTAGAAACATATACCACAACTTCAGGAGTAGATAATACAAGTTCAAAAGTGCAGCATGGTTGACAAAGCAAAGGATACAGTTTACCAAAGGCATTATTTACCCTAGGAAAGGCTCACAAGGTTATTGAATATGAAGGACAATGTCGGATAAAATCCAATAAAGGATCCGGTGGTCCTCAAGGGATCTGATGTGAGCATCGGTACTCAATCATAAGAAGAAGGAATGCAAGGAGATCAGATTGTAGAAACAACTGACTAATTCATAGTTCAAATGTAAAGGAATTAATATTTTCCAATTCAAGGGATCAAAAGAAAGCGCTCTGATTAAGGATGGATAAGCTTAATAGACTTAGGGGTACAACCGACGACAATTGTTCGGTCGAGAACCAACTCATGTTCAAAAATGACGTCTGAGCCAGAAGGATGAATTCTAATTGCGACTGATGATTGCGAACATCCGCATCATATTGAATCAACGGTCTCAAAACGATGGTGCAAGGGATGTCAATGAATAAAGCTAGGCATTTGGATTTAACCATAATGCAAGCAGACAAGAATTTCTAGAGCCATAGGCTGCAGAGGATTCTCGAAAGATCGGATAATATTTCGAAGAATTTTGTGAAACACCTGAACAACTAAGGATTAATTTGTAGGTGTATTCAGGCGACAAGGAACTGCAAGGCAGTAGGCACAAATGATTATCAAAACAACAACGAGTATTTCAAGGTATCTTGTAATAACAAGACCAACTAGGGATGAACGTAAGAATGACAACTGCATGTAGTTATCCACCAGGGTTGACGGTGGAAGGGGAATTGCCAACGCGATGAACACAAGTTCTCGGGTTAACAGCGGAGAGTATCTTCAGGGTCTTTCTGGTGTAGCAGGCGATCATCTGTAGTAAGGGGCTCTCTAGGTGGATGTGATCACAAGATCCTAGTGTTAGTTTTAGTAAAAACATTTTAACCCGAATAGAAGAGAGATCAGTGTCCAGAGTATAGACGAGGAATAAAAGATCCTACTACCGCCCAATGGTGACGTGGGCCTATATGTTGGAAATATGCCCTAGAGGCAATAATAAAAGGGTTATTATTATATTTCCTTGTTCATGATAATTGTCTTTTATTCATGCTATAACTGTATTATCCGGAAATCATAATACACGTGTGAATACATAGACCATAACATGTCCCTAGTAAGCCTCTAGTTGACTAGCTCATTGGTCAACAGATAGTCATGGTTTCTTGACTATGGACATTAGATGTCATTGACAACGGATCACATCATTAGGAGAATGATGTGATGGACAAGACCCAATCCTAAGCATAGCACAAGATCGTGTAGTTCGTTTTGCTAGAGCTTTTTCAATGTCAAGTATCTCTTCCTTAGACCATGAGATCGTGTAACTCACAGATACCGTAAGAGTGCTTTGGGTGTACCAAACGTCACAACGTAACTGGGTGACTATAAAGGTGCACTACAGGTATCTCCGAAAGTGTCTGTTGGGTTGACACGGATCGAGACTGGGATTTGTGTATCTCTGGGCCCACTCGGTAATGCATCATCATAATGAGCTCAAAGTGACCAAGTGGTTGGTCACGGGATCATGCATTACGGTACGAGTAAAGTGACTTGCCGGTAACGAGACTGAACAAGGTATTGGGATACCGACGATCGAGTCTCGGGCAAGTAACGTACCGATTGACAAAGGGAATTGTATACGGGGTTGATTGAATCCTCGACATCATGGTTCATCCGATGACATCATCGAGGAGCATGTGGGAGCCAACATGGGTATCCAGATCCCGCTGTTGGTTATTGATCGGAGAGCCGTCTCGGTCATGTCTGCGTGTCTCCCGAACCCGTAGGGTCTACACACTTAAGGTTCGGTGATGCTAGGGTTATTAGGAAGACTTGTATGTGATTACCGAAAGTTGTTCGGAGTCCCGGATGAGATCCCGGACGTCACGAGGAGTTCCGGAATGGTCCGGAGGTGAAGATTTATATATGGGAAGTTGTCATGCGGACACCGGAAAGTTTCGGCGGCATATCGGTATTGTACCGGGGCCACCGGAGAGGTTCCGGGGGTCCACCGGGAGGGGCCACCCCTCTCGGAGGGCCACATGTGCCGCAAGGGGCAGGGAACCAGCCTTTGGAGGGCTGGGCGCGCCCCCCACCTTGGGCCCATGCGCCTAGGGTTTTGGGGGGGACCCTAGAGGGGGCGCCCCCTTTGCTTGGGGGGCAAGTTCCCCCTCCCTGGCCGCCGCCCCCCTCTAGATCCCATCTAGAGGGGCCGACCCCTCCTTGCCCCTTCCCCTATAAATAGAGGGGTGAGGGGAGGGCTGCAATACAAAACCCAAGGCGCAACCCCTCCCCTCCCCAACACCTCTCCTCCTCCGTCACGAGCTTGGTGAAGCCCTGCCGGAGTGCTGCTTCTCCACCAACACCATGCCGTCATGCTGCCGTTGGAGCTGTCTTCCTCAACCTCTCCTTCCTCCTTGATGGATCAAGACGGAGGAGACGTCGTCCGTCTCGTACGTGTGTTAAACGCGGAGGTGTTGTCCGTTCGGCACTTGGTCATCGGTGATCTGAATCACGACGAGTACGACTCCATCATCACCCTTCCCTTGAACGCTTCCGCACGCGATCTACAAGTGGTATGTAGATGCAAACTCACTCCCTTGACTCATTGCTTAGATGAACTCATAGATGGATCTTGGTGAAACCGTAGGAAAAATTTTAATTTTCTGCAACATTCCCCAACAGTGGTATCAGAGCTAGGTCTATGCGTAGTTCTCTATTGCACGAGTAGAACACAATTTTGTTGTGGGCGTAGATCTTGTCAACTTGCTTTCCGCTACTAGTCTTATCTTGCTTCAGCGGTATTGTGGGATGAAGCGGCCCGGACCAACCTTACACGTACGCTTACGTGAGACCGGTTCCACCGACTGACATGCACTAGTTGCATAAGGTGGCTGGCGGGTGTCTGTCTCTCCCACTTTAGTTGAAGCGGATTCGATGAAAAGGGTCCTTATGAAGGGTAAATAGAAGTTGACAAAATCACGTTGTGGTTATTTGTAGGTAAGAAAACGTTCTTGCTAGAACCCAATTGCAGCCACGTAAAAGATGCAACAACAATTAGAGGACGTCTAACTTGTTTTTGCAGCAATTGTCATGTGATGTGATATGGCCAGAAGTTGTGATGAATGATGAATGATATATTGTGATGTATGAGATCATGTTCTTGTAATAGGAATCACGACTTGCATGTCGATGAGTATGACAACCGGCAGGAGCCATAGGAGTTGTCTTTATTTTTTTGTATGACCTGCGTGTCATTGAAGAACGCCATGTAAATTACTTTACTTTATTGCTAAACGCGTTAGCCATAGAAGTAGAAGTAGTCGTTGGCGTGACAACTTCATGAAGACACGATGATGGAGATCATGATGATGGAGATCATGGTGTCATGCCGGTGACGAAGATGATCATGGAGCCCCAAAGATGGAGATCGAAGGAGCTATATGATATTGGCCATATCATGTCACTACTATATAATTGCATGTGATGTTTATTATGTTTATGCATCTTGTTTACTTAGAACGACGGTAGTAAATAAGATGATCCCTTATAATAATTTCAAGAAAGTGTTCCCCCTAACTGTGCACCGTTGCTAAAGTTCGTCGTTTCGAAGCACCACGTGATGATCGGGTGTGATAGATCCTTACGTTCACATACAACGGGTGTAAGACAGATTTACACATGCAGAACACTTAGGGTTAACTTGACGAGCCTAGCATGTACAGACATGGCCTCGGAACACAGAGACCGAAAGGTCGAACACGAGTCGTATGGAAGATACGATCAACATGGAGATGTTCACCGACGATGACTAGTCCGTCTCACTAATGATCGGACACGGCCTAGTCGACTCAGATCGTGTAACACTTAGATGACTAGAGGGATGTCAAATCTGAGTGCGAGTTCATTAAAATAATTTGATTAGATGAACTTAATTATCATGAACTTAGTCTAAAACTTTTTGCAAAATATGTCTTGTAGATCAAATGGCCAACGCTCATGTCAACATGAACTTCAACGCGTTCCTAGAGAAAACCAAGCTGAAAGATGATGGCAGCAACTATACGGACTGGGTCCGGAACCTGAGGATCATCCTCATAGCTGCCAGGAAACAATATGTCCTAGAAGGACCGCTAGGTGACGCTCCCATCCCAGAGAACCAAGACATTATGAATGCTTGGCAGTCTCGTGCTGATGATTACTCCCTCGTTCAGTGCGGCATGCTTTACAACTTAGAACCGGGGCTCCAAAAGCGTTTTGAGCAACACGGAGCATATGAGATGTTCGAGGAGCTGAAACTAGTTTTCCAAGCTCATGCCCGGGTTGAGAGATATGAAGTCTCCGACAAGTTCTATAGTTGTAAGATGGAGGAAAATAGTTCTGTTAGTGAGCATATACTCAAAATGTCTGGGTTGCACAACCGCCTGTCCCAGCTGGACATTAACCTCCCGGATGAGGCGGTCATTGACAGAATCCTTCAGTCGCTCCCACCAAGCTACAAGAGCTTTGTGATGAACTAAAATATGCAGGGGATGGTGAAGACCATTCCTGAAGTATTTTCAATGCTGAAGTCGGCAGAGGTTGAAATCAAGAAAGAACATCAAGTGTTGATGGTCAATAAGACCACTAAGTTCAAGAAGGGCAAGGGTAAGAAGAACTTCAAGAAGGACGGCAAAGATGTTGCCGCGCCCGGTAAGCCAGTTGCCGGGAAGAAGTCAAAGAATGGACCCAAGCCTGAAACTGAGTGCTTTTATTGCAAGGGGAAGGGTCACTGGAAGCAGAACTGCCCCAAATACTTAGCGGACAAGAAGGCCGGCAACACTAAAGGTATATTTGATATACATGTAATTGATGTGTACCTTACCAGTACTCGTAGTAACTCCTGGGTATTTGATACTGGTACCGTTGCTCACATTTGTAACTCAGAACAGGAGATGCGGAATAAGCGGAGACTGGCGAAGGACGAGGTGACGATGCGCGTCGGGAATGGTTCCAAGGTTGATGTGATCGCCGTCGGCACGCTACCTCTACATTTACCTACGGGATTAGTTTTAAACCTCAATAATTGTTATTTAGTGCCAAGTTTGAGCATGAACATTGTATCTGGATCTCGTTTGATACGAGATGGCTACTCATTTAAATCCAAGAATAATGGTTGTTCTATTTATATGAGAGATATGTTTTATGGTCATGCCCTGATGGTCAATGGTTTATTCTTAATGAATCTCGAACGTAATGTTACACATATTCATAGCGTGAATACCAAAAGATGTAAAGTTGATAACGATAGTCCCACATACTTGTGGCACTGCCGCCTTGGTCACATTGGTGTCAAGCGCATGAAGAAGCTCCATGCTGATGGACTTTTAGAGTCTCTCGATTCTGAATCATTTGACACATGCGAACCATGCCTCATGGGCAAAATGACCAAGACCCCGTTCTCCGGAACAATGGAGCGAGCAACCAACTTGTTGGAAATCATACATACCGATGTGTGCGGTCCAATGAGCGTTGAGGCTCACGGAGGATATCGTTATGTTCTCACTCTCACTGATGACTTGAGTAGATATGGGTATGTCTACTTGATGAAACACAAGTCTGAGACCTTTGAAAAGTTCAAGGAATTTCAGAATGAAGTAGAGAATCAACGTGACCGAAAGATAAAATTCTTATGATCGGATCGTGGAGGAGAATATTTAAGTCACGAATTTGGTACACACTTAAGAAAATGTGGAATCGTTTCACAACTCACGCCGCCTGGAATACCTCAGCGTAACGGTGTGTCCAAACATCGTAATCGCACTCTATTGGATATGGTGCGATCTATGATGTCTCTTACCGATTTACCGCTATCATTTTGGGGATACGCTCTAGAGACAGCTACATTCACTTTAAATAGGGCACCGTCTAAATCCGTTGAGACGACATCGTATGAATTATGGTTTGGGAAGAAACCTAAGCTGTCGTTTCTAAAAGTTTGGGGATGCGATGCTTATGTCAAGAAACTTCAACCTGAAAAGCTCGAACCCATGTCGGAAAAATGCGTCTTCATAGGATACCCTAAAGAAACCATTGGGTATACCTTCTACTTAAGATCCGAGGGCAAGATCTTTGTTGCAAAGAACGGATCCTTGCTGGAAAAAGAGTTTCTCTCGAAAGAAGTAAGTGGGAGGAAAGTAGAACTCGATGAAGTACTACCTCTTGAACGGGATAGTAGTGAAGCTCAGGAAAATGTTCCTGTAATGCCTACACCAACTGAAGAGGAAAATAATGATGATGATCAAGGTACTTCGGATCAAGTTGCTACTGAACTTCGTAGGTCCACAAGGACACGTTCCGCACCAGAGTGGTACGGCAACCCTGTCCTGGAAATCATGTTGTTGGACAACGGTGAACCTTCGAACTATGAAGAAGCAATGGCGGGCCCAGATTCCAACGAATGGCTAGAAGCCATGAAATCCGAGATAGAATCCATGTATGAAAACAAAGTATGGACTTTGACAGACTTGCCCGATGAACGGCGAGCGATAGAAAACAAATGGATCTTTAAGAAGAAGACGGACGCGGATGGTAATATTACCGTCTATAAAGCTCGACTTGTCGCTAAGGGTTATCGACAAGTTCAAGGGATTGACTACGATGAAACTTTCTCTCCCGTAGTGAAGCTTAAGTCCGTCCGAATCATGTTAGCAATTGCCGCATACTATGATTATGAGATATGGCAGATGGACGTCAAAACGGCATTCCTTAACGGGCATCTTAAGGAAGAACTGTATATGATGCAGCCGGTGGGTTTTGTCGATCCTAAGAATGCTAACAAAGTGTGCAAGCTCCAGCGATCCATTTATGGGCTGGTGCAAGCATCTCGGAGTTGGAACATTCGCTTTGATGAGATGATCAAAGCGTTTGGGTTTATGCAGACTTATGGAGAAGCCTGCGTTTACAAGAAAGTGAGTGGGAGCTCTGTAGCATTTCTCATATTATATGTAGATGACATACTTTTGATGGGAAATGATATAGAATTCTTGGATAGCATTAAGGCCTACTTGAATAAGTGTTTTTCAATGAAGGACCTTGGAGAAGCTGCTTACATATTAGGCATCAAGATCTATAGGGATAGATCGAGACGCCTCATAGGTCTTTCACAAAGCACATACCTTGATAAGATTTTGAAGAAGTTCAAAATGGATCAGTCCAAGAAAGGGTTCTTGCCTGTACTGCAAGGTGTGAGATTGAGCTTGGCTCAATGCCCGACCACGGCAAAAGATAAGGAAGAGATGAGCGTCATCCCCTATGCCTCAGCCATAGGATCTATTATGTATGCCATTCTATGTACCAGACCTGATGTAAACCTTGCCGTAAGTTTGGTAGGAAGGTACCAAAGTAATCCCGGCAAGGAACACTGGACAGCGGTCAAGAATATCCTAAAGTACCTGAAAAGGACGAAGGACATGTTTCTCGTTTATGGAGGTGACGAAGAGCTCGTCGTAAAGGGTTACGTCGACGCTAGCTTCGACACAGATCTGGATGACTCTAAGTCACAAACCGGATACGTGTATATGTTGAATGGTGGAGCAGTAAGCTGGTGCAGCTGCAAGCAGAGCATCGTGGCAGGATCTACATGTGAAGCGGAGTACATGGCAGCCTCAGAGGCAGTGCATGAAGCAATTTGGGTGAAGGAGTTCATCACCGACCTAGGAGTCATACCCAATGCGTCGGGGCCGATCAAACTCTTCTGTGACAACACTGGAGCTATTGCCCTTGCCAAGGAGCCCAGGTTTCACAAGAAGACCAGGCACATCAAGCGTCGTTTCAACTCCATCCATGAAAAGGTTCAAGATGGAGACATAGATATTTGCAAATTACATACGGATCTGAATGTCGCAGATCCGTTGACTAAACCTCTCTCGCGAGCAAAACATGATCAACACCAGAACTCTATGGGTGTTCGATTCATCACAATGTAACTAGATTATTGACTCTAGTGCAAGTGGGAGACTGTTGGAAATATGCCCTAGAGGCAAAAATAAAAGGGTTATTATTATATTTCCTTGTTCATGATAATTGTCTTTTATTCATGCTATAACTGTATTATCCGGAAATCGTAATACACGTGTGAATACATAGACCATAACATGTCCCTAGTAAGCCTCTAGTTGACTAGCTCGTTGGTCAACAGATAGTCATGGTTTCCTGACTATGGACATTAGATGTCATTGACAACGGGATCACATCATTAGGAGAATGATGTGATGGACAAGACCCAATCCTAAGCATAGCATAAGATCGTGTAGTTCGTTTTGCTAGAGCTTTTTCAATGTCAAGTATCTCTTCCTTAGACCATGAGATCGTGTAACTCACGGATACCGTAAGAGTGCCTTGGGTGTACCAAACGTCACAACGTAACTGGGTGACTATAAAGGTGCACTATAGGTATCTCCGAAAGTGTCTGTTGGGTTGACACTGATCGAGACTGGGATTTGTCACTCCGTATGACGGAGAGGTATCTCTGGGCCCACTCGGTCATGCATCATCATAATGAGCTCAAAGTGACCAAGTGGTTGGTCACGGGATCATGCATTACGGTACGAGTAAAGTGACTTGCCGGTAACGAGACTGAACAAGGTATTGGGATACTGACGATCGAGTCTCGGGCAAGTAACGTACCGATTGACAAAGGGAATTGTATACGGGGTTGATTGAATCCTCGACATCGTGGTTCATCCGATGACATCATCGAGGAGCATGTGGGAGCCAACATGGGTATCCAGATCCCGCTGTTGGTTATTGACCGGAGAGCCGTCTCGGTCATGTCTGCGTGTCTCCCGAACCCGTAGGGTCTACACACTTAAGATTCGGTGACGCTAGGGTTGTTAGGAAGACTTGTATGTGATTACCGAAAGTTGTTCGGAGTCCCGGATGAGATCCCGGACGTCACGAGGAGTTCCGGAATGGTCCGGAGGTGAAGATTTATATATGGGAAGTTGTCATGCGGACATCGAAAAGTTTCAGGGGCATATTGGTATTGTACCGGGGCCACCGAAGAGGTTCCGGGGGTCCACCGGGAGGGGCCACCCCTCTCGGAGGGCCACATGGGCCGCAAGGGGCAGGGAACCAGCCCCTGGAGGGCTGGGCGCACCCCCACCTTGGGCCCATGCGCCTAGGGTTTTGGGGGGGAGCCTAGAGGGGGCGCCCCCTTTGCTTGGGGGGCAAGTTCCCCCTCCCTGGCCGCTGCCCCCCCTCTAGATCCCATCTAGAGGGGCCGGCCCCCCTTGCCCCTTCCCCTATAAATAGAGGGGTGAGGGGAGGGCTACAATACAAAACCCAAGGCGCAGCCCCTCCCCTCCCCAACACCTCTCCTTCTCCGTTACGAGCTTGGCGAAGCCCTGCCGGAGTGCTGCTTCTCCACCAACACCACTCCGTCGTGCTGCCGTTGGAGCTGTCTTACTCAACCTCTCCTTCCTCCTTGCTGGATCAAGACGGAGGAGACGTCGTCCGTCCCGTACGTGTGTTGAACGCGGAGGTGCTGTCCGTTCGGCACTTGGTCATCGGTGATCTGAATCACGACGAGTACGACTCCATTATCACCCTTCCCTTGAACGCTTCCGCACACGATCTACAAGTGGTATGTAGATGCAAACTCACTCCCTTGACTCGTTGCTTAGATGAACTCATAGATGGATCTTGGTGAAACCGTAGGAAAAATTTTAATTTTCTGCAACGTTCCCCAACACTATAAGCCACACAGCCATGTTAGTAAAAAGTTTGCTTTGACGAGACTCAACTTCGGCCAAGGAGTGCAGAAGGGGGATTCCTACAGGCAGTCGGCTCTGATACCAACTTGTGACGCCTCCGATTCAATCGTACACTAATCATGCACGCAACATGTACGATCAAGATCAGGGACTCATGGGAAGATATCACAACACAACTCTAAAACATAAATAAGTCATACAAGCATCATAATACAAGCCAGGGGCCTCGAGGGCTCGAATACAAGTGCTCGATCATAGACGAGTCAGCGGAAGCAAAAATATCTGAGTACAGACATAAGTTAAACAAGTTGCCATAAGATGGCTAGCACAAACTGGGATACGGATCGAAAGAGGCGCATGCCTCCTGCGTGGGATCCTCCTAACTACTCCTGGTCGTCGTCAGCGGGCTGCACGTAGTAGTAGGCACCTCCGGTGTAGTAGGAGTTGTCGTCGACGATGGCATCTGGCTCCTGGGCTCCAACATCTGGTTGCGACAACCAGGTAGAAGGGAAGGGGAAAAGGGGGAGAAAAGCAACCGTGAGTACTCATCCAAAGTACTCGCAAGCAAGGAGCTACACTACATATGCATGGGTATATGTGTAAATAGGCAATATCGATGGACTGAACTGCAGAATGCCAGAATAAGGGGGGGTAGCTAGTCCTATCGAAGACTACGCTTCTAGCAGCCTCCGTCTTGCAGCATGTAGAAGAGAGTAGATTGAAGTCCTCCAAGTAGCATCGCATAGCATAATCCTACCTATGGAGGATATAGCTACTGAGTATAAACCGGCCAGGAGGGTCCGGTTCACCCTTGACTATGTTAAAGCCCATGAAGATCCAGAAGATGGCGCTTTACTAAAAGAAGCATAGAAGCCCGAAGCCCAAAGGTGGATTAGGGACCATAGTGGTAAACCGCCATGACTATGTAAACTTGTAGTATAAGTTAGGAAAGGAGAGACCAAGCCAGACACTTTGTATGAGTCGGCCTCGGGGCTCTGTAAACCGGCTGGGCGTCAACCTGTGTATATAAAGGGCCCACCCGGCGGCGGTTTAGGGACAACAGACAACAACTCGAGACTCAGGCAAGTGTATTCCGCTCCCTGATCATCGAAACCCAATCAATCCCATCACAAACTAGACGTAGGCTTTTACCTTCATCGAAGGGGCCGAACTAGTATAACTCATGTGTCCCCTTTCCGGTTTAACCCCTTCAAGTTAACCCGTTGCGATGGCTCCACGACTAAGTCCCTTCACGAGGACATCTGACGTGATAATTCCACGACAGTTGGCGCCCACCGTGGGGCTATCGCACGATGGTGTCGAGTTCTTGAAGGGCTGCTATGAAGGACTTAAGGGGTACGTGATCGACCAGATGACCAAAAGTCGTCGCGACACGCTTTACATCGACGACAAAGGATGGGGCCCCGAGGCCGGCTCAATCGAGTACGGGTACCGTGTCCCCTTCGGAGGAATTCATGTCTTCATTGGCAAGATCGGCGAACCAGGCCCTGAGCCGGACATCTACACCGACCTCGTCGAGACGGCTCAGCGTGCGAGTCCAGCCCGGGTTACGCCCGCTGTGAAGCGTGTGTTCGTAGGATGTGTCCACGGGATCGGATCTGAACCGGTGTCTGAGGGCGACACAGCGGTATATTCCGATGGCGAGTCATCCACTGGCGAAACCGAGTCCTTGTACCAGATTCATGACGGTATGCCCGAGGGATATTCCGATGGCAGCAATATTCCGAACCTCCCTGAAGCGCCGAGCTGGGTTGCTATTTACATGGCCGGCACGCAACCTGTGTTACAGTCTTCATCGACCGCAGCAATGACTACTGGATCAGCGGCCGCGGCAGGTAGCTCGGCGCGCCGGCCGACGCAGGTTCTCTCCGGTTTAATGGACGCTTGGGCGACCTTGTTAACCGCAACAGTCACCCCGGATATGCAGGATCAGCACAATGCGGAAGTTGCGAGGCTGAAGGAGCAGATTACGCAGGCTAAGGCAGACCTGGTGGCTGAGGATAATAGGATGGCTGAGGAACAGGCCGCTTTAAATGCTCAAGCACAGCAGATACAAGCACAGAATTACCGGCTCATGCTGGACCGGACCGCGTCAGAGGAGGTGTTACGAAGGAAGTATCGGTCGCGCCTGCCGCCGGTTTACGAAGGGTTAAATCTCTTTTAGACCCCAGGCGCTGGGCCGAGAAATCCGGAAGCCACAGACCGAGCCGAAGCGCCGAGGATTGCCCCGGATCAGCCACGGGCAACGGAGCTACCTCGACGGACAGTTAACCCGCCACAGTATGTGCCTACACCACCGGGTCACTTTTCGAGCCCCCTGGATAACATGATTGCTGCGGCTTCACGCTTGGCAGCCATTCCAATGGAAGGAGATTCAATAGAGGCAGTTGAGACACGGCGGGCGAGAGATCTTCTTCAAACCGCCATAGTGCAGCAACAGGCTTATTCATATAGCCGGGACAGGATCCATTCAACCCCCCGTCCGAGCCCAAGTTATAGCAGGCGGATGGACACACCAGAGGTGTCTAGCAGCGCGCGGCGTCGCAATGCTCAGGAGGTAGTGGACCATGGCAGGGCTCGAAGGGATGACGCTTTGGACCGTTATCAACCTGCCCCGGTTCAGCCAACAGTGTCGGTTGATAGAGGCACCGGGCTTGCTTTCAGTTCCTAGGGAGTACCGTGCCTTATTCCGGCTCTCCGTAACATGCGTCTGCCCAAGGATTTCAAGGGACCGCGCAAGGTGCCTAACTATACGGCGGATCAGCCACCTGAGGCGTGGGTCGAGACTTATGAGATGGCAATGGAGATGCTGGATGTGGATGAAGCAGCTTGTGCAAAGTACTTCACAATGATGTTGGAAGGACCAGCCCGCACGTGGTTGAAAAATCTGCCAGCTAATTCCATCAAGTCATGGGATTAATTGAAGGCCCGGTTTATAGCCAATTTTAAAGATACGTGCAAACAGCCCATGTCCATTATAGATCTGGATGCTTGTGTTCAGGGTGAGAATGAGTCCACAACTCATTGGGTGCGCCAGGTCTCAGAAGTTTTGCACTCGTCCGACCGAATTAACGCTGGCCAAGCGATTATCACGCTAGAGCGTAATTGCCGGTTTAAGTCACTAAAGGAGAAGTTGGGACGGCTCAAGCGCCACTGCAACGACCTGGAAACCCTCATGGCAGCCTTGGTAAAATACGCCGATTCTTATAATACCAAGGATCCCGATTCTGATACTGAGAAACCGAGAAGGGAAAGAGGAATGGTGGTGCGAAGGGCCAGCAACACAACCAGGGAGGCCATGGGAATAATGGTAAGCGTAAAGCGGATTCAGATTTTGTGGCTAATGCTAATGTGCAGCGTCGTAGGGGTAAACCGCCCCAGCGTGGTGGGACGATGAATCTGGAGCGCTTGTTGAATCAGCCCTGTCCAAAGCATGGAACCAAAGAAGTCCCTGCAACACATCTCTGGAAGGATTGCAACATCATGAAGGAGTTCAAAAATTCTGATCTCTTCCGGTATGATCAGGGCCCGTCGGGCGGTTCAGGTCCTGGTTTTCATGGTGGCGGCGGTTCAAGCTCTGGGTTTCAGAATAATCATAGTAACCAGAACAACCAAGGTGGCAATAACCAACAGAGTGGTCAAGGGAATCAGCAACAGTCGGGTTACCAGAGTCACCCGAAGTAGCTGAATGGTGGACAATATCATGTATTCACCACTAGTCTGTGCAAGCGTGATCTGAAGCTGCATAAGAGGGCAATCAATGCAGTTGAACCGGCAGTTCCACTATCTGTGGTGGTCGGAACAACCTATCGTGTGGAGTAGGGAGGATCATCCGCCCCGGGTTGACAATCTGGGTCAGCTAGCTCTGGTGGTGGCACCTCAGGTGGGAGGTTACAAGTTCACCAAAGTACTTATGGATGGAGGAAGCAGCATTAATATTTTGTATTATGAGACATTCCGCCGGATGGGGTTGACAGATAAAAATCTTAAACCGTCCAATACTGTTTTCCATGGTGTGGTACCAGGAAAGTCGGCATATCCAGTGGGCAAGATTGCCTTGGAAGTTGTGTTTGGGGACGAACATGATTCCCGGTCTGAGACATTGACTTTTGAGGTGGTGAGAATCCAGAGCCCGTATCATGCACTGTTCGGACGACCGGCTTATGCAAAATTCATGGCCAGGCCTTGTTATATTTACTTGCAGCTCAAGATGTCGGGTCACAAAGGAACCATCACGGTTCATGGAAGTCAGAAAATCGCTTTGGATTGCGAAGAGAGTGATGCGGCTTACGCTGAGTCGGTTCGTGCTACAGAGGAGTTAAAGTTTTACAAGGAGAATGTTGATCCGACAGATATGACCCCTCTAAAGAAGCCCACCACTGAGCATGACCCAACCCTACACTTCAAACCGGCTGACGAGACGAAGCTTGTTGACTTTGTACCTGGCGATTCATCCAAGCAGTTCAGCATCAGCACCAATCTGGATCCAAAATAGGAAAGCGCGCTCATCGAGTTCATCCGTGAGAACCAGGACATCTTTGCATGGAAGCCTTCTGACATGCCAGGTGTACCGAGGGAACTCGCTGAGCACACTCTTAATATTGATCCGAAGTTTAAACCAGTCAAGCAATTTCTTTGTCGCTTTAATGAAGAGAGACGCAAGGCAATTGGGGAGGAGGTAGCCCGGCTGTTGGCTGCTGGGTTTATCGTTGAAGTATTTCATCCTGAATGGTTGGCTAATCCGGTGCTGGTTCTTAAGAAAAACGGGACTTGGCGTATGTGTGTGGACTACACGGACTTAAATAAGGCTTGCCCGGCCGATCCTTTTGCTCTCCCGCGTATTGATCAGATCATTGATGCGACGGCGGGTTGTGAGCGCCTGAGTTTTTTGGATGCTTACTCAGGGTACCATCAGATCAAAATGGCAGTTAAGGACCAGGAGAAGACAGCTTTCATCACTCCCTTTGGAGCCTTCTGCTATGTTTCTATGCCCTTTGGGCTCAAGAGTGCTCAGGCAACTTATCAGCGTTGTGTGCAAAATTGTCTTCACACGCAGATTGGGCATAATGTTCATGCTTATGTGGATGACATTGTGGTGAAATCCAGGGAAAAGGAGACATTGATAGCTGATCTCAAGGAGACGTTTTACAACCTCCGGGTTTACAAGATGATGCTTAACCCGGATAAGTGTGTCTTTGATGTTCCGGCAGGCAAGCTGCTCGGTTTTCTTGTGTCTAACAGGGGCATTGAGGCTAATCCGGAAAAGATCAAGGCAATCACATCCTTGGCTAAACCGACATGTATCAATGATGTTCAGCGTCTCGCAGGCCGGATTGCAGCCCTCAGCCGGTTTATCAGTCGTCTGGGTGAGAAGGCCATTCCTTTGTATCAGATGCTGAAGAAGACGGATGATTTCGTCTGGAGTGATGCGGCCAATGCGGCCTTTGAGGAGTTAAAACGGCAGTTGATTGAACCGCCAGTTCTCGCAGCCCCAGTTGATCATGAGCCTTTACTATTATATGTGGCTACTAATGCCCGAGCGGTCAGTGTGGCAATTGTGGTAGAGCGTAAAGAGGCTGGGAAGGAGTATCCGGTTCAACGACCAGTATACTACATCAGTGAAGTTCTGATCGAATCAAAGCAACGCTATCCGCATTGGCAGAAGTTGGTGTATGGGGTTTTTATGGCCAGCCGAAAGCTCAAGCAATATTTTCAAGGTCACCCCATCACAGTGGTTAGTTCTGCTCCTTTGGGCGATATCATCCAAAACAAAGAAGCAACTGGCCGGGTTGCAAAGTGGGCAATTGAGCTTGGTCCACATGGTTTGAAATATGTGCCTCGCACAGCCATCAAGTCTCAGGCTCTTGTGGACTTTATCAATGACTGGACCGAGTTACAAGCACCGGAAGAGAAGCTGGATAATACGTACTGGACTATTCATTTCAACGGATCAAGGCAGTTGGAAGGCTCGGGGGCTGGAGTTGTCCTTACTTCCCCCCGAGGTGATAAAATTTGCTATGTCCTCCGCTTGATGTTTCCTTGTACTAACAATGCAGCTGAGTATGAAGCTCTACTTCATGGTCTCCGTGTGGCTAAAGAGATGAACTTAACTCAAGTTCGTTGTTTCATAGATTTTGATCTGGTGGCTCAGCAAGTTTTTGGTACTTGGGATTCTAAGGATCCACTCATGGCGGCTTACAGGCGTGAGGTAGATATTGTGGCGGGTCACTTCAAAGGTTACCAGGTTGAGCATATTGATCGGCGCAAAAACGAAGCGGCAGACGCTTTGAGCCGACTTGGATCTCAGCATAAACCGGTACCTCCTAACACCTTTTTAGATATCTTGCATAACCCGTCTGTTAAATTGCCAACAGAAGAGGATCTGGCTGTTCCTGATCCAGAGGCGCAGCTGGTGGCCGCTTTACACGTCGTGCCGGATTGGACGGTTCCATATCTGGCATATATGAGCTGGGGTGAGTTACCAAATGATCAAGTCCTGGCCCGACAGATAGTCCGGCGCTCTAAGTCCATGGTTATTCACAATGGCGAGTTACACTGTTGTAGCGTTTCAGGCGTATTTCGGCGTTGTGTTTCTCCGGAAGAAGGCCAAGCGATCCTCCGGGAAATTCATGAAGGGGATTGTGGTCATCATGCCGGTTCAAAGTCCCTGGTTGCAAAAGCTTTTCGTCACGGGTTTTACTGGTTGACAGCTCATGCTGATGTGGAGGATCTGGTAAAGCGATGTGATGCTTGTCAAAAAAATTCACGCAGAGCCCATGTTCCGGCTCAGGAGCTACGGATGATTCCCATCACTTGGCCTTTTGCTACTTGGGGGCTTGATATGGTGGGACCCTTTAAACGTTCCCGAGACAAGAAGACCCACCTGTTGGTGGCAGTTGATAAATTCACCAAGTGGGTTGAAGCGGAGCCTGTTAGCAACTGTGATGCAGCTACAACGGTTCAATTTCTCAAAAAGATTATTTTCCGTTTTGGCTACCCACACAGCATTATCACGGATAATGGTACTAACCTCTCCAAAGGTGAGATGGAGGATTTCTGTCAGAGGGAGCACATCCGGCTTGACCTAGCATCTGTGGCGCACCCTCAATCCAACGGTCAAGCAGAGCGAGCTAATCAAGAAATCTTAAAGGGTCTTAAACCCCGGCTCATGATTCCCTTGAAGCGGACGCCGGGTTGTTGGGTGGAAGAATTACCTTCTGTGTTGTGGAGCATCAACACCACTCCCAATCGATCAACAGGATACACACATTTCTTTATGGTCTACGGGGCATAGGCGGTTCTCCCAAGTGATATACGTCATGAGTCGCCCCGGGTTGCTAATTACGTTGAAGCAGATAATGAGCAAGCCCGCCAAGAGGTACTGGATTTGCTAGATGAGAAGCGGGATATGGCTTTGGCACGCTCGATGGTTTATCAACAAGACCCGCGGCGTTATCACAGCCGCCTGGTTAGGACAAGAGCCTTTCAAGAAGGTGACTTGGTGCTCCGGCTTATCCAGGATCAGACCGGCATACACAAATTATCCCCGCCTTGGGAAGGACCCTTTGTGGTCAGCAAGAATCTGCACAACGGATCATACTACCTCATTGACGTTCGAGATGACTCACGCAAATCTGAGGAGGAGACCCGGCGGCCCTGGAACATAGCTCTCCTCCGGCCTTACTACACTTGAGCTACAGGCTCTTTTTTATGTACATATTTTGACAATGTATATATTATCATCAATAAATAAATCAGCATCCTTGCTTTAAAGCGGGGCCTCTGCTGTTTTTTCTCAAATATTCTTTGAGCTACATGGGGGCTTCAGCTGACAAATCAGAAGTACTACCCATTAAACCGGCTATCACGCCACAAAGCTTGGGAGCTTCACACCCAAAGGGCCAAAGAGAGTTTCGATGCTATGCACAACTCAAACATAGGCACCTAATGAGCACAGCTCATCACGTTACTTGGGGCTCCTTGGTCCAATACCAAGAAGTCTGAATGGACCCTTGTAGCTGGGTATCGACCCATGGCTTGGAAGCCTGGTACATTTACCTAAAACCCCGGGTTAACCTGCCTTCATCAAGTAAGACACTCCTATCCAGGTCATCCTGGCACGGCCCTCCGAACGTTTGACAGTTACTCTCCTTGAGACCCTGCACTTGTCAAAGTTAAAACGGTGATTGGTTAGTTGGAGGTCCATCTTAAAAGGCTTTGTTAAATGGTTCAACTCAGTGGCCTGGCAGCCCACAAAAATCTCGCATTTGGGCTTGGCATCCCCCAAAAAGCCTCGACTACACGGTTTTCATTTGAGTTTTGGCTGCATTTTATGTTAAACCGATTTTTCTTGGCTTGATCCGTCATCTTCTTCGCCCGGTATTCCTTAAACCGGCTTGGTTTGCAACTACACGTTGACAGGCCTTCATTTTAAACCGGAGTTTCTTAACCTGGCTTGGCGTTGACTTCCTGTCAACAGCCCGGATCATCTGGCGTGAATCATTACCCGGTATGACTTAATCTACGACATCAGAAAATGATGGAGATACAAATAATTCAGATTTGGGTTTTTTCACCCTTATCGCAATTCAAGTTGGCCAGCCAACTAACCAGGGATCTTATATTACCGGTATGTATAATTTCATCTTTTTATGATTTGATTATCAATCCGGCCTATTTTGGGCATTATGACCCGTCCGGCGGTAAACCGCCAGGACCCTTTGTCTTTTTGTGAATACAGGAATTGCATATTATGATACTTGGAACAAAATTGACATTGATATGGCGGATCCACGCAAAATATCTCTTGCACGATGGCAGCAGAACATCATAAGTGTTTTGCTATCCTATTACACGGCACTCCAAGGCCCAAAATATGGAATTATTCATGGATCGTTCATGATATATCAACCGCCTTGACGGATTAAGCTTCATCACCGGGTTGACGTGAGGTAGATGGGTCATCTGGCGTTGGTTCAGCCTCCTCCTCATCCAATGACGTGAGGTAGATGGGTCATCTGGTGGTCCAGTCAATCCGGGTCAAGGCCTGAAAGACAGCCTCTTCACTTATAATCTCAGCCGGATCAACATCAGGGGCGTAAGTGTGCTTACGGATTGGTGGAATGAGGTTCTGCACTTCAGGAATCACAGCTTCAACCCGTTTGTTGTTTGCATCATAGAAAGATCAGTGAACCGTCAGGTTCGCCTCTTCTGCTAGTTGACTCGCCAAAGGACGCATCTCCCTTGTTATCCGTTTCAGGGCGTCATTGTCAAAATCTTCGCCATTTTCTTGTGCACTGGGGAAGCCTTTGGATATATCAGCCGGATCAAGATCAGCTATCCATGCCTTGGCTCGAGTCAGCGCTAGCAAAGCGCCTGCCCGAGCAGTGGATCGCTTCAGCTCTTCTATTTGCGCTGGCGTCATTGAGAGACGATCCAGCGTATATTTGATAAGTGTTGGTGCCGCATTATCATATGAAGTTGCGCATATAACCCGTTGAGCGCCGGTATACAGCTGTTCAATCAGTGTATATGCCGCTTTAAGCTTTTTCCGCATGTCAGAACCTAGGTGAGCGATGCGACTCCCTATATCGGTTCAGGAAATACATGTTAAAACGATGAAATTTCAAAGGGATACAACTTTTGGCAACCACTACTTACCAAATATGGCAGTGGTCATGGCATTGATTTGGCGCTTCAGTCCAGACAATTCTTCTGCCATCGGTTCAAGAGCCGCTTCAGCAGTCTCCGCCCGCTTCACCAGTCCGGCCTTCTCGGTGTCCCAGTTGGCCCGTTCAGACTTAAACCATTCTTTAAGCTGCTCCATGGTGGTCAAGGTAGTTTTCAGCTCCTCCTTGGCCTTGGTAGATTCTGTTTGTTGGGTTTCAAGATTTGCTCGAAGATCAGCAATTTGCGAGATTTGTTGATTTATTTCACTCTGCAACAGTAAGAGAGCATGTTAATATCTTTTCAAAGTCCCAAGCATATAACTAGTTATACACTCGACACTTGGGGGCTAATGCGGATCATTTTTTATGCGGGTATTTGAAGTCCCAAGGATTAATACAAGTTTTAATCCTGGCACTTGGGGGCTAATGTGTGTTTGATCAGACAAAGAAAATTTCGCAAGTTACTGCATGAAGTATATGAAGTCCCGGTTTGACTTTTTCAAGACAAACCCGCCCTTGGGGGCTACAATGCACTGAAGGTACAAAACAAGAAGCAATAATGTTTACCTCATAGCGCTCCTTCATCAGATTTACTAAACCAGCTTCAAAGTCGCGGCTTGTATACAGCCGGTTCAGAAAGCCGGAATGAAGATCTTGAGCAGTGAGATCGGTATAAGCAGACAAATCAGTCTTCCCTTTCCCCTTGTTCATGGCAGCAAATTCATCCTTAGCAGTGTGCTTTGACAGAACAACCGGATTACCAGGGGCGTTATATGCAGTTCCTGTAACAACAACGTCATCATCCTTGGCTGGGCTGGAAGAATCAATATTCTGAACTGGACTTGGTACTCTCGTGGAAGGGCTTGGCGGTTTGATAATTGGACTTGGCGGATCGGCAGTTGAGTCCCATTGTTCCATTGCTGGGCTTGGCGGAGCAGGAGGATGTGAAGTGTCAGCTTCTGCAGTCGGTTCAACTTCTGGCGGATTAGCATTACCATCTTGATTCGGCCCGGTAGAGCTGTCCATGGCAACTTCTGGGTGTTCGTCCTAATGCTCGGGCGTCTTTTCCGGATCAACTTCAACAGTAGGGTCGCTGGTCTTGGCCTTCTTGCTTAATCGAGCTTTGGCGCTATAACATCAAAGGTTAGACTATGGTAAACCAACAAATAAAGTTATAAATCAGGTAACACTTACCCAGCGACAACTTTGAGAGGAGGCAATTGGGTGGTTGATGAACCGCCAGACGAGCTGGAAGAAGCATGGTAATTCGGGTCAGACGGATTGAGAGGGCATTGGAAGAAACCTTTTAAAGGATATTGTTTTTCAGGAGAACAAATCACCTCTGGACGGCGTTTCCGGGAGGGTTTATCAGCTAAACTGGATGAAGTGATTTGTTGACCACTATGCCGGGTTGTGCGATGTTCTTCCGCTTGCCGTTTCTTCAAAGAAAATTTTGGATCCAAATGAGCAAGGGGGTGAGATTGTTTTACTTTCCGGACTGTACGGCGAATTCTTTGAACCGGCACAGGATCTGAGTCGGAAGAAAGAATAATTACCTCAACATGATCTGCATGGCTGGCCTTAGCGTCATCCTGAAGAGGGTCATTGTCAATAAGATATACGAAAAAGGAGCCAAGTGAGTCAAGTTCTACCTCAGCATCTGATTCTTCCTCCTCCGGTGGATCATAAGATTCGGCGGTTTTCTTCTTTCCAGGCTTCTTGGTGGCTTTGGTTTTTACACGAGGAGCACGGGCCGGTTTAGTCCGTTTCCAGAAAGAGCTGTTGGCCTGAGATTAAGGTAGAGAAAGGTTAGTAGACAGTCAATACGGAAGTAAATCAGTGAAGTATGTACATGAACTTACCGACGGCGGTTTATTGGAGACGTAAAACGGAGCCAAACCGGTTTGGCTACATGCAGAGACCGGTTCATCAAGCATCTTCTTTACACATTCGGTGATTTCAAGGTCGGTCATTACTACTTCATGATATCGTTGAGGGTCTTTTACATTGCCGGTATACTCATGCATCAATCCGGGGCGGCGGCTCAAAGGCAGAATGCCCCAAGAAACCCAGCAGCGGACAAGATCAATGCCAGTTAAACCGTTGGCCATCAGAGCCCGGAGCTTGGCGAGTTGAGGAGCAAAATTCTTCCATTCTGCGGCGGTTAAACACGGAGGCAGTGGGTGGCCATTGCTAAGCCGATGAGGGCGGTAGCCCGGAAAGGGATTTTCTCCATCAGGAGCAGTGTTCCGGCAGTAAAACCAGGTCTGGTTCCAATCTTTAGGATGGCTATGATGTTTGGCATGAGGGAAATCAACTTCTTTCCTTTTTTGAATTGACACGCCACCAAGCTCTGTGTTGGGGCCATCTGAGAATTCTGTGCGGCGGTTCAGATGAAAGAAATCCCGGAATAACTCCACAGTTGGCTCTTCTTGAAGATAGACTTCGCAGAATACTTGAAAGTTGCATATATTTGACAGGAAGTTCGGACCAATATCTTGCGGATGGAGTTGGAAGCTTGCGAGGACATCCCGGGAAATTTTTGATCCAGGGGGACTGAATCCCCGGTCTAAGTGTTGCATAAAAACAATCACCTCTCCTTCTTGAGGTTCAGGTGGACATTCCGATTCCGGAACTCGCCAGTGGAGAGCCCTCTTTGAGGCTAAGGCACCAGTGGTGACATAACCATTGATCTGTGTCTCTGTAATCCGGGATGGAACCCAGTTGCAAGCAGAAAATTGCTTCGACATTCCGGAAAGAGAAACTAAAAATAAAAGTGCCGGTTTAAGGTATCTAATTCAGTGTTAAACTGGAGAAGAATATTGTGGAAGTTCAGTTGGCGGTTTAAGAGAGGGCTAATGCTATATGGCGGATTGACTATTAAGGAGTTAAACCGCCTATAGGCAGAATGGCCAGAATTCGAAATTTCTGCTAAGTATTGACAGAAACAGGTTTCACACAATGGTCAAATTTATTTGGATCTACCAACATCTATAAAGCAGTTTTTTATCTGAGTTCTAAAGGAGCTAAATGGGGCAAGGAAGGCCATGTACTCTACAGAGGTAAAAGAACGATCTGCTAGCATTAAAAATGGACGAAGGGTACCTACCGCATGAGATCTACACTATTACTGGGTCAAAAATTGTCGCGGCAGATGGAAGAACAAAGAAAGATGAAGAACTGTACGGAAGAACTCGGGAACCCTAGAAACAGATCTAAAGACGAAGGAGAAAGGAAGTTTACCACTGCAGATCTACTACGGAAGAAGGATGATGAAAGTCTGGTCCGTTTCAGGTTGATGCAGCGGCCTTTGTTGATGCAGATCTCGAAGGTCGTGGACGGCGGCGGAGCTCCAGAGCTTGGGCGTCGCGAGGAAGAAGAAGGCAAAAGGGGAAAAGAGAGAAGGGCCCTCGGACCTTATTTATAGAGGAGAGAGTAAAACGGCAGGCGCGGGAATCAAGGAGCCTGAAACGGCAGAATAAGTGCGCCTGTCGCCTCGATTTTCGAGATAACCATTAAGTGAAGGGAATCTTTTTTAATTAATGTTTACAGAGATGATGGCATGATGGACCGTTGCTGCGTTCAGAGGATGATGTCACGGCGGTTTACAAAGTTTCAGGAGAAGACAATATGGCGGTTTACAAAAGTACAAGAAGATGCCTGCAAGGGGATATTTGAAGTATTGAAGATTGACATGAACAAATTCAAATCAATCTGGGGCCTAATGTGGAGGATATAGCTACTGAGTATAAACAGGCCAGGAGGGTCCGGTTCACCCTTGACTATGTTAAAGCCCATGAAGATCTAGAAGATGGCGCTTTACTAAAAGAAGCATAGAAGCCCGAAGCCCAAAGGCGGATTAGGGCCCATAGTGGTAAACCGCCATGACTATGTAAACTTGTAGTATAAGTTAGGAAAGGAGAGACCGAGCCAGACACTTTGTATGAGTCGGCCTCGGGGCTCTGTAAATCGGCCGGGCGTCAACGTGTGTATATAAAGGGGCGACCCGGCGGCGGTTTAGGGACAACAGACAACAACTCAAGACTCAGGCAAGCGTATTCCGCTCCCTGATCATCGAAACCCAATCAATCCCATCACAAACTAGACATAGGCTTTTACCTTCATCGAAGGGGCCGAACTAGTATAACTCCTGTGTCCCTTGTCCGGTTTAACCCCTTCAAGCTAACCCGTTGCGATGGCTCCACGACTAAGTCCCTTCACGAGGACATCTGACGTGATAATTCCACGACACTACCCGGCGATCCTCCCCTCATCACCCTGTGGAAAAGCGATCACCGAGTTGTCTGTGGAACTTGTCTGGGTGTGTTTTATTAAGTATCCGGTTCTAGTTGTCATAAGGTCAAGGTACAACTCCAAGTCGTCCTGTTACCGAAGATCACGGCTATTCGAATAGATTAACTTCCCTGCAGGGGTGCACCACATAACCCAACACGCTCAATCCCATTTGGCCGGACACACTTTCCTGGGTCATGCCCGGCCTCGGAAGATCAACACGTCGCAGCCCCACCTAGGCACAACAGAGAGGTCAGCACGCCGGTCTAAATCCTATGCGTGCAGGGGTCTGGGCCCATCGCCCATTGCACACCTGCATGTTGCGTGGGCGGCCGGTGAGCAGACCTAGCAACCTCCATTACAAAGGAAGTTGTGTTAACGCAGTCCAACCCGGTGCGCGCCGCTCAGTCACTGATGTCACGAAGGCTTCGGCTGATACAACGACGTCGAGTGCCCATATCTTTCCCGCGTAGTTGGTTAGTGCGTATAGGCTAGTGGCCAGACTCAGATCAAATACCAAGATCTCGTTAAGCGTGTTATTATGAAACAACCGTGAACGCCGACCAGGGCCAGGCCCACCTCTCACCTAGGTGGTCTCAACCTGCCCTGTCGCTCCGCCACATAGTAACAGTCGGGGGCCGTCGGGAACCCAGGCCCACCTCTACCGGGATGGAGCTGTTGGAAATATGCCCTAGAGGCAATAATAAAAGGATTATTATTATATTTCTTTGTTCATGATAGTTGTCTTTTATTCATGCTATAATTGTATTATCCGGAAATCGTAATACACGTGTGAATACTTAGACAGCAACATGTCCCTAGTGAGCCTCTAGTTGACTAGCTCATTGATCAACAGATAGTCATGGTTTCCTGACTATGGACATTGGATGTCGTTGATAACAGGATCACATCATTGGGAGAATGATGTGATGGACAAGACCCAATCCTAAGCATAGCACAAGATCGTGTAGTTCGTTTTGCTAGAGCTTTTCCAATGTCAAGTATCTCTTCCTTAGACCATGAGATCGTGTAACTCCCGGATACCGTAGAAGTGCTTTGGGTGTACCAAACGTCACAACGTAACTGGGTGACTATAAAGGTGCACTACAGGTATCTCTGAAAGTGTCTGTTGGGTTGACACGGATCGAGACTGGGATTTGTCACTCCGTATTACGGAGAGGTATCACTGGGCCCACTCGGTAGTGCATCATCATAATGAGCTCAACGTGACCAAGTGTCTGGTCACGGGATCATGCATTACGGTACGAGTAAAGTGACTTGCCGGTAACGAGATTGAACAAGGTATTGGGATACCGACGATCGAATCTCGGGCAAGTAACATACCGATTGACAAAGGGAATTGTATACGGGGTTTCTTAAATCCTCGACATCGTGATTCATCCGATGAGATCATCGAGGAGCATGTGGGAGCCAACATGGGTATCCAGATCCCGCTGTTGGTTATTGACCGAAGAGCCGTCTCGGTCATGTCTACATGTCTCCCGAACCCGTAGGGTCTACACACTTAAGGTTCGGTGACGCTAGTTGTATGAATATGAGTATGCAGCAAAAAGAATGTTGTTCGGAGTCCCGGATGAGATCCCGGACGTCACGAGGAGTTCCGGAATTGTCTGGAGGTAAAGAATTATATATAGGAAGTGCTGTTTTGGCCATCGGGAAAGTTTCGGGGTCACCCGGTATTGTACCGGGACCACCGGAAGGGTCCCGGGGGTCCACCGGGTGGGGCCACCTATCCCGGAGAGCCCCGTGGGCTGAAGTGGGAGGGAACCAGCCCCTAGTGGGCTGGTGCGCCCCCCTTGGGCCCCTCTGCGCCTAGGGTTGGAAACCCTAGGGTGGGGGGCGCACCACTTGCCTTGGGGGGCACTCCACCCCCCTGGCCACCGCCCCCCTTGGGAGATTCAATCTCCAGGGCCGGCGCCCCCCCTGGGGGCCTATATAAAGGAGGGGGGAGGGAGGGCAGCCGCACCCTGAGTCTTGGCGCCTCCCTCCCCCTGCTACACCTCTTCCTCCTCCTGCAGTTGCATGGCGAAGCCCTGCCGGAGTCCTGCTGCATCCACCACCACGCCGTCGTGCTGCTGGATCTTCATCAACCTCTCCTTCCCCCTTGCTGGATCAAGATGGAGGAGACGTCATGCTGACCGTACGTGTGTTGAACGCGAAGGTGACGTCCGTTCGGCGCTAGGATCTCCGGTGATAGGATCACGATGAGAACGACTACCTCAACCCCGTTCTCTTGAACGCTTCCGCACTCGATCTACAAGTGGTATGTAGATGCATCTCTCTCTCTCGTTGCTAGATGAACTCATAGATTGATCTTGGTGAATGTAGAATTTTTTTTATTTTATGCAACATTCCCCAACAGTGGTATCAGAGCTAGGTCTATGCGTAGTTCTCTATTGCACGAGTAGAACACAAATCTGTTGTGGGCGTAGATCTTGTCAACTTGCTTGCCACTACTAGTCTTTTCTTGCTTCAGCGGTATTGTGGGATGAAGCGGCCCGGACCGACCTCACACGTACGCTTATGTGAGACAGGTTCTACCGACTGACATGCACTAGTTGCATAAGGTGGCTAGCGGGGGTCTGTCTCTCCTACTTTAGTTGGAGCGGATTTGATGAAAAGGATCCTTATGAAGGGTAAATAGAAGTTGACAAAATCACGTTGTGGTTATTCGTAGGTAAGAAAACATTCTTGCTAGAACCCAACTGCAGCCACGTAAAAGATGCAACAACAATTAGAGGACGTCTAACTTGTTTTTGCAGCAATTGTCATGTGATGTGATATGGCCGAAAGTTGTGATGAATGATGAATGATATATTATGATGTATGAGATCATGTTCTTGTAATAGGAATCACGACTTGCATGTCGATGAGTATGACAACCGGCAGGAGCCATAGGAGTTGTCTTAATTATTGTATGACCTGCGTGTCAATGATTTAACGCCATGTAATTACTTTACTTTATTGCTAAGCCGTTAGCTATAGTAGTAGAAGTAATAGTTGGTGAGCAACTTCATGGAGGCACGATGATGGAGATCATGATGATGGAGATCATGGTGTCATGCCGGTGACGAAGATGATCATGGAGCCCCGAAGATGGAGATCGAAGGAGCTATATGATATTGGCCATATCATGTCACTACTTTATATAATTGCATGTGATGTTTATTATGTTTTATGCATCTTGTTTACTTAGAACGGCGGTAGTAAATAAGATGATCCCTTATAATAATTTCAAGGAAGTGTTCCCCCTAACTGTGCACCATTGCTAAAGTTCGTCGTTTCGAAGCACCACGTGATGATCGGGTGTGATAGATCCTTACGTTCACATACAACGGGTGTAAGACAGTTTTACACATGCAAAACACTTAGGGTTAACTTGACGAGCCTAGCATGTACAGACATGGCCTCGGAACACAAGAGACCGAAAGGTCGAACATGAGTCGTATGGAAGATATGATCAACATGGAGATGTTCACCGATGATGACTAGTCCGTCTCACATGATGATCGGACACGGCCTAGTCGACTCGGATCGTGTAACACTTAGATGACTAGAGGGATGTCAATCTGAGTGGGAGTTCATTAAATAATTTGATTAGATGAACTTAATTATCATGAACTTAGTCTAAAATCTTTGCAAAATATGTCTTGTAGATCAAATGGCCAACGCTCATGTCAACATGAACTTCAACGCGTTCCTAGAGAAAACCAAGCTGAAAGATGATGGCAGCAACTATTCGGACTGGGTCCGAAACCTGAGGATCATCCTCATAGCAGCCAAGAAAGCATATGTCCTAGAAGGACCGCTAGGTGAAGCACCCATCCCAGAGAACCAAGACGTTATGAACGCTTGGCAGTCACGTGCTGATGATTACTCCCTCGTTCAGTGCGACATGCTTCACAGCTTAGAACCGGGGCTCCAAAAGCGTTTTGAGAAACACGGAGCATATGAGATGTTCGAGGAGCTGAAAATGGTTTTTCAAGCTCATGCCCGGGTTGAGAGATATGAAGTCTCTGACAAGTTCTATAGTTGTAAGATGGAGGAAAACAGTTCTGTCAGTGAGCACATACTTAAAATGTTTGGGTTGCACAACCGCCTGTCCCAGCTGGAGATCAACCTCCCGGACGAGGCGGTCATTGACAGAATCCTTCAGTCGCTCCCACCGAGCTACAAGAGCTTTGTGATGAACTACAATATGCAGGGGATGGTGAAGACCATTCCTGAAGTATTTTCAATGCTGAAGTCAGCAGAGGTTGAAATCAAGAAAGAACATCAAGTGTTGATGGTCAATAAGACCACTAAGTTCAAGAAGGGCAAGGGTAAGAAGAACTTCAAGAAGGACGGCAAAGATATTGCCGCGCCCGGTAAGCCAGTTGCCGGGAAGAAGTCAAAGAATGGACCCAAGCCTGAGACTAAGTGCTTTTATTGCAAAGGGAAGGGTCACTGGAAGCGGAAATGCCCCAAATACTTAGCAGATAAGAAGGCCGGCAACACTAAAGGTATATGTGATATACATGTAATTGATGTGTACCTTACCAGTACTCGTAGTAACTCCTGGGTATTTGATACCGGTGCCGTTGCTCATATTTGTAACTCACAGTAGGAGCTGCGGAATAAGCAGAGACTGGCGAAGGACGAGGTGATGATGCGCGTCGGGAATGGTTCCAAGATCGATGTGATCGCCGTCGGCACGCTACCTCTACATTTACCTACGGGATTAGTTTTAAACCTCAATAATTGTTATTTAGTGCCAAGTTTGAGCATGAACATTGTATCTGGATCTCGTTTAATAAGATATGGCTACTCATTTAAATCCGAGAATAATGGTTGTTCTATTTATATAAGAGATATGTTTTATGGTCATGTCCCGATGGTCAATGGTTTATTCTTAATGAATCTCGAACGTAATGTTACACATATTCATAGTGTGAATACCAAAAGATGAAAAGTTGATAACGATAGTCCCACATACTTGTGGCACTGCCGCCTTGGTCACATTGGTGTCAAGCGCATGAAGAAGCTCCATGCTGATGGACTTTTAGAGTCTCTTGATTATGAATCATTTGACACATGCGAACCATGCCTCATGGGCAAAATGACCAAGACTCCGTTCTCCGGAACAATGGAGCGAGCAACCAACTTATTGGAAATCATACATACTGATGTGTGTGGTCCAATGAGCGTTGAGGCTCGCGGAGGATATCGTTATGTTCTCACTCTCACTGATGACGTGAGTAGATATGGGTATGTCTACTTGATGAAACACAAGTCTGAGTCCTTTGAAAAGTTCAAGGAATTTCAGAATGAAGTAGAGAATCAACGTGACCGAAAGATAAAATTCTTACGATCGGATCGTGGAGGAGAATATTTAAGTCACGAATTTGGTACGCACTTAAGGAAATGTGGAATCGTTTCACAACTCACGCCGCCTGGAACACCTCAGCGTAACGGTGTGTTCGAACATCGTAATCGCACTCTATTGGATATGGTGCGATCTATGATGTCTCTTACCGATTTACCGCTATCATTTTGGGGATACGCTCTAGAGACAGCTACATTCACTTTAAATAGGGCACCGTCTAAATCCGTTGAGAAGACACCGTACGAATTATGGTTTGGGAAGAAACCTAAGCTGTCATTTCTAAAAGTTTGAGGATGCGATGCTTATGTCAAGAAACTTCAACCTGAAAAGCTCAAACCCAAGTCAGAAAAATGTGTCTTCGTAGGATACCCTAAGGAAACCATTGGGTATACCTTCTACCTTAGATCCGAAGGCAAGATCTTTGTTGCCAAGAACGGATCCTTTTTGGAAAAAGAGTTTCTCTCGAAAGGAGTAAGTGGGAGGAAAGTAGAACTCGATGAAGTACTACCTCTTGAATCGGAAAGTAGTGCAGCTCAGGAAAATGTTCCTGTGGTGCCTACACCGACTGGAGAGGAAATTAATGATGATGATCAAGGTACTTCGGATCAAGTTGCTACTGAACTTCGTACGTCCACAAGGACACGTTCCACACCAGAGTGGTATGGCAACCCTGTCCTGGAAATCATGTTGTTAGACAACGGTGAACATTCGAACTATGAAGAAGCGATGGCGGGCCCAGATTCCAACAAATGGCTAGAAGCCATGCTGTCCGAGATAGAATCCATGTATGAAAACAAAGTATGGACTTTGACTGACTTGCCCGATGATCGGCGAGCGATAGAAAACAAATGGATCTTTAAGAAGAAGACGGACGCGGATGGTAATGTCACCATCTATAAAGCTCGACTTGTTGCTAAGGGTTATCGACAAGTTCAAGGGGTTGACTACGATGAGACCTTCTCTCCCGTAGCGAAGCTTAAGTCCGTCCGAATCATGTTAGCAATTGCCGCATACTATGATTATGAGATATGGCAGATGGACGTTAAAACGGCATTCCTTAACGGTTATCTTAAGGAAGAGTTGTATATGATGCAGCCGGAAGGTTTTGTCGATCCTAAGAATGCTAACAAAGTATGCAAGCTCCAGCGATCCATTTATGGGAAGGTGCAAGCATCTCGGAGTTGGAACATTCACTTTGATGAGATGATCAAAGCGTTTGGGTTTATGCAGACTTATGGAGAAGCCTGCGTTTACAAGAAAGTGAGTGGGAGCTCTGTAGCATTTCTCATATTATATGTAGATGACATACTTTTGATGGGAAATGATATAGAATTCTTGGACAGCATTAAGGCCTACTTGAATAAGTGTTTTTCAATGAAGGACCTTGGAGAAGCTGCTTACATATTAGGCATCAAGATCTATAGGGATAGATCGAGACGCCTCATAGGTCTTTCACAAAGCACATACCTTGATAAGATTTTGAAGAAGTTCAAAATGGATCAGTCCAAGAAAGGGTTCTTGCCTATATTGCAAGGTGTGAGATTGAGCTCGGCTCAATGCGCGACCACGGCAGAAGATAAAGAAGAGATGAGTGTCATCCCCCATGCCTCAGCCATAGGATCTATTATGTATGCCATGCTGTGTACCAGACCATATGTAAACCTTGTCGTAAGTTTGGTAGGTAGGTACCAAAGTAATCCCGACAAGGAACACTGGACAACGGTCAAGAATATCCTGAAGTACCTGAAAATGGCAAAGGACATGTTTCTCGTTTATGGAGGTGACGAAGAGCTCGTCGTAAAGGGTTACGTCGACGCTAGCTTCGACACAGATCTGGATGACTCTAAGTCACAAACCGGATACGTGTATATGTTGAATTGTGGAGCAGTAAGCTGGTGTAGTTGCAAGCAGAGCGTCGTGGCGGGATCTACATGTGAAGCGGAGTACATGGCAGCCTCGGAGGCAGCACATGAAGCAATTTGGATGAAGGAGTTCATCACCGACCTAGGAGTCATACCCAATGCGTCGGAGCCAATCACTCTCTTCTGTGACAACACTGGAGCTATTGCCCTTGCCAAGGAGCCCAGGTTTCACAAGAAGACCAGGCACATCAAGCATCGTTTCAACTCCATCCGTGAAAATGTTCAAGATGGAGACATAGATATTTGCAAAGTACATACGGATCTGAATGTCGCAGATCCGTTGACTAAACCTCTTCCGCGAGCAAAACATGATCAACACCAGAAATCTATGGGTGTTCGATACATCAAAATGTAACTAGATTACTGACTCTAGTGCAAGTGGGAGACTGTTGGAAATATGCCCTAGAGGCAATAATAAAAGGATTATTATTATATTTCTTTGTTCATGATAGTTGTCTTTTATTCATGCTATAATTTTATTATCCGGAAATCGTAATACACGTGTGAATACTTAGACCACAACATGTCCCTAGTGAGCCTCTAGTTGACTAGCTCGTTGATCAACATATAGTCATGGTTTTCTGACTATGGACATTGGATGTCGTTGATAACGGTATCACATCATTGGGAGAATGATGTGATGGACAAGACCCAATCCTAAGCACAGCACAAGATCGTGTAGTTCATTTTGCTAGAGCTTTTCCAATATCAAGTATCTCTTCCTTAGACCATGAGATCGTGTAACTCCCGGATACCGTAGAAGTGCTTTGGGTGTACCAAACGTCACAACGTAACTGGGTGACTATAAAGGTGCACTACATGTATCTCCGAAAGTGTCTGTTGGGTTGACACGGATCGAGACTGGGATTTGTCACTCCGTATTACGGAGAGGTATCACTGGGCCCACTCGGTAGTGCATCATCATAATGAGCTCAACGTGGACAAGTGTCTGGTCACGGGATCATGCATTACGGTACAAGTAAAGTGACTTGCCGGTAACGATATTGAACGAGGTATTGGGATACCGACGATCGAATCTCGGGCAAGTAACATACTGATTGACAAAGGGAATTGTATACGGGGTTGCTTAAATCCTCGACATCGTAGTTCATCCGATGATATCATCGAGGAGCATGTGGGAGCCAACATGGGTATCCAGATCCCGCTGTTGGTTATTGACCGGAGAGCCGTCTCGGTCATGTCTACATGTCTCCCGAACCCGTAGGGTCTACACACTTAAGGTTCGGTGATGCTAGGGTTGTATGAATATGAGTATGCAGCAAACTGAATGTTGTTCGGAGTCCCGGATGAGATCCCGGACGTCACGAGGAGTTCCGGAATTGTTTGGAGGTAAAGAATTATATATAGGAAGTGTTGTTTCGGCCATCGGGAAAGTTTCGGGGTCACCCGGTATTATACCGGGACCACCGGAAGGGTCCTGGGGGTCCACCGGGTGGGGCCACCTATCCCGGAGGGCCCCGTGGGCTGAAGTGGGAGGGAACCAGCCCCTAGTGGGCTGGTGCGCCCACCCTTGGGCCCCCTGCGCCTAGGGTTGGAAACCCTAGGGTGGGGGGGCGCACCACTTGCCTTGGGGGGCACTCCACCCCTCTGGCCGCTGCCCCCCTTGGGAGATTCAATCTCCAGGGCCGGCACCCCCCCTGGGGGCCTATATAAAGGAGGGGGGAGGGAGGGCAGCCGCACCCTGAGTCTTGGCGCCTCCCTCCCCCTGCTACACCTCTTCCTCCTCCCGCAGTTGCATGGCGAAGCCCTGCCGGAGTCCTGCTGCATCCACCACCATGCCGTCGTGCTGCTGGATCTTCATCAACCTCTCCTTCCCCCTTGCTGGATCAAGACGGAGGAGACGTCACGTGACCTTACGTGTGTTGAACGCGGAGGTGCCGTCCGTTCGGCGCTAGGATCTCCGGTGATAGGATGACAACGAGAACGACTACCTCAACCCCGTTCTCTTGAACGCTTCCGCACGCGATCTACAAGTGGTATGTAGATGCATCTCTCTCTCTCGTTGCTAGATGAACTCATAGATTGATCTTGGTGAACGTAGATTTTTTTATTTTATGCAACGTTCCCCAACAGGAGCCACCTGTCCTTTCAGCCCCCACATCGGAATCACTTGCGGGTACTCAACAAGCTGACCCGACTTTAGTCACCGTCTATAGAGTATATGTATGTATAGTATATACCCGTGATCACCTCCCGAGTGATCACGGCCCAATAGTATAGCAAGGCAGACTGACAAGAATGTAGGGCCAATGATGATATACTAGCATCCTATACTAAGCATTTAGGATTGCGGGTAAGGTATCAATGACTGTAGCAACAATGACAGGCTATGCAACAGAATAGGAGTAACCGAACAGTAACATGCTACACTACTCTAATGCAAGCAGTATAGAGAAGAATAGGCGATATCTGGTGATCAAGGGGGGGCTTGCGTGGTTGCTCTGGCAAGAAGGAGGGGTCGTCAACACCGTAGTCGATCGGGGTACCAGCAGCAGCGTCAGTCTCGTAGTCTACTGGAGAGAAGAGGGGGAAGAAACAATGAATATAATGCAAACATAAGCATGACGATGGAATACATGACAATGCGCGGGGCTAGGTGTGCCCAATCGCGGTAGTAGGTGATACTGGCGAAGGGGGAAAACATCCGGGAAAGTATCCCTGGTGTTCCGCGTTTTCGGATAGATGAACAGGAGGTGAAATGTTGCAGGTTCACTATGCTAGGGATGCGTGGCGGATGAACGGGGTGTGTATCCGGATTCGTCTCGTCGTTCTGAGCAACTTTCATGTAGAAAGTATTTTCATCTGAGCTACGGTTTATTTTATATGATTTTCTAAAGTTTTAACTCATTTTTAGAATTTAATTAATTAATTTAAACTAACATTATCCAGAATAGTGTATGCTGACATCATCATGACGATGACGTTAGCATGACGTCAGCAGTCAACAGGGTGTTGACTGGGTCAAACTAACATGTGGGTCCCGTCTATCATTGACACAGTTAACTAAACAAGATTAGTCAATTTAATTAAAGTGATTAGGTTAATTAATTAGGTTTAATTAGATTAACTAACATGGTTAATTAAGTTAATTAATTATCTTAATTAATTAATTACATTATTTTTATTTATTTTATTTAATTCCTTTTTTAAGCGTTCTGGGGCAGGGCCCCATATGTCATAGGGCCATAGGGGCTAGCAGGCACGGGCGCTACGGGGCGGGTCGGGCGCTGCGGCGCCCGACTAGGCGTTCACCCAGATCGCCGGGGCGAGGAGGCCCGGGGCAGTTCGCAAGCGCGGGTGCCGGCGAGGCCACGGCGGGGCGGGGCCGTGGCGAAGCGGGCGGCCACCGGAGGAGGACGCCGGGGCCATGGAGGGGTGCGGCCGGACCACCACGGGGGAAGGAGGGAGCAGCACGGCAGCATGCAGCAGTCGGCAGCAGGGGCGGAGGGAGAGCAGCGGCAGGGGATGGCCAAGGCGCGGCCACGGCGGGGCTCGCCGGCCGACCATTTCTGGCGAAGGGATCCGACGTGGTTGCGGGCGAGCAGGCGGCGGAAGCAGGAGAAAGGGGAGCGAGGCGCGCGATCTCGGACGGGGTCGGCGCGGTCCATACGCGCGGCCGCGGCCGTGGGCGTCGCGGAGGAGCGCGACCAGTAGGGGGCGCGACACAGGCACGAGTGCGGCCGGAGCGCAAAGAGGTGGAGGTCGGGTCAGGCGCCACGGCCGCGACTAACGATGCACGAAGGTGCAGCGGGGGAGAGGGAGGGAGCAAGGAGACGAGCGAGGCGGCGGGGCTCACATTGCTGGTAGGGGAATGGCAGCGGGGCGCGAGGTAGAGGTCGGGGACGTCGCGTGTAGAAGGAAGCAGGCCAGCGGGGAAGTCTGGCGTGGCGTTCTTCGGCGAGGTCCAGGCGGGCTCCGGTCGGCGACGGACGAGGTGGACGCGATGGCGCGGCGACGGGGTCGGGTCGCCCGATCTCGATCCAATCGGGGGGGAGTGGGAGTGGTGAGTGGGGTCGTGGGGGTGGGTTAGGGTTTCGGGGGAAGATAAGGGGAATGGGGCCGGCCGGTTGGGCTAGTGGGGGAGGCCGGCTGGGCTTGGCCTGGTGGCCAGCTGGGGAAGGCCCAGCTGGGGAAGGCCTTCCCCCTCTTTTTTTTCTTTTAGGTTTTGTTTTTTGTTATTCCCTTTTCTTTATATTTATTTTCTTTTAACTTACAATTTGTTTTAATTTTGTATAAAAATATATAATTAGCATCTACTTTAGTGTTTCAACATACCCCAATGCCACAAAAGAGTTTGGTGACAAAAATAAAATAGTTTAATATTTTATTAATTGTAAAAGGCATTTAACTAATTGTTTTTGCTATTGTTTAAAATATTTTTAGAGTATTAAACCTTTTCTAAAAATGTGGTTTCTCCACCATACTTACCTATGCATCATTTGGCTCACCCCGAACATTTTAGTTTTAATATTTGAAAACTTTTATTGTTTACTTGATTTTGAATTTGAATTTGAATCGGTTTCGAACTAACGCGAGATTAGCATCAGTAATCGAGGTGACGTGGCATCATTAGCAGAGGTTCACTGTAGATTAACTATCTGGGCGTCACATACGGGCATCGTTGTGTGGCCGCGATGCAGTGCTGTGACATTGGATGGCAGTTTTTGTGACACCACACTGCTTCAAGTGGTTGCAGCGATGGTATGCGGTGTGCTGCGATGGCCCGACGATGACACGATGAGATGCTCCGAATGCCCGTGGTGTGCTGCGATGACATCCCAACTTCTTCCAGGATGTTGCGACTACCGCCGCGGCGATGCTACGAGGCGTGTATGTAATAGCCTGGCTTATTAGGGATGATAGACTACTCACATCAATAAGGAATTCCTTCTTTTCCAAGAGCCCATTCGGAAAGAACTCCAAAGTTAAGCATGCTTAGCTTGCAGTAGTTTCAGGATGGGTGACTGACCGGGAAGTTGCTCCCTGGTGCGCACGAGTGAGGACAAAGTGCATAGAAAAGACTAGTACTGATCTGTGGGGCCAGTCTAGATCCCGCCAGGAGTAACGACCACCGGCGGGTGTGTCCGGGGCGTTACAAGTTGGTATCAGAGCCGACCCTCGCGGTTACACAGATGTTTGCATACAGGTGCGCGGTCATGTTGTTCATGACGTTTGTGACCCGTCGTGGCACACGGCATGGCACATGTGCCGGACTGGAAGCACAAACGTATGTGCCAAGAGGGAATGTTCCTGTGGCCCGACGAGGACATAGGTTCCTCTGAGTGGGTGTGTGTGTGATAGCCTGGCTTATTAGGGATGATAGACTACTCATATCAATAAGGAATTCCTTCTTTTCTGGGAGCCCATTCGGAAAGAACTCCAAAGTTAAGCGTGCTCAGCTTGGAGTAGTTTCAGGATGGGTGACCGATCGGGATGTTGCTCCCGGGTGCGCACGAGTGAGGACAAAGTGCGTAGAAAAGACTAGTATTGATCTGTGGGGACAGTCCAGATCCCGCCAGGAGTAATGACCACCGGCGGGTGTGTCTGGGGCGTTATAGTGTAGTGATGGTCGTGAAGTTAGCACAATGACATGCTTCGTACAGCCAGCCACGAGGATGATGGCATGCTTCGAGTGCTCATGGTGTGCTTTGACGGCCACGACGATGCTACAAAGACGTGCTTGGTACAGTAGTCATGGTGATGTTGCGGCCTCGTGCTTCGACAACCACGACGATGCTACAACAGATGCCCGGCTACTTCGATGCTACTGCAATGACGTGTTTCACAGACGCGACACTATTGTGATGACGGACGTGGCAGCTTCAATGATGGTGTGGCGATGTGCTTCGATGGCAGTAGTGATGGGCCCGACTACTCCAGTGATGTCGCGATGAGCTGATTGGAAGCTCCATTGCAACTACACCTGGAGCTCCAATGACCCCGGCGACGCTCCATTGCAACGCCGACGAAGCTCCACTACAGTTGCGTCCAACGACCCCGGCGATACTCCATTGCAGCGTCGGCGAAACTCAACGACCCCGGTGACGCTTCATTGCAGCACTAGGCACGGTTCATTACAGCGACGGTGGCGAGCCGCGCAATGCCGAGTGACTGCTACTGCTGCGAAGTGATTGAAAAGATCCTCCATGCATGACTGCAAACGCGATCATCTGCAGCATTGTGCCCGTGACAAAACGCGTGGGTGTAACAGCACGTGGGGCACCGGTAAAGTTTTGCAGTGCGGTGGTCAGCGGAGTTGGGCGGAGAGGTGAGAGAAGGAGAGAGGTAGGAGAGTACCACGTCAAGAGAAAAGATAACGAATGAGTGGTCCAAAGAAAAGAACAATATGTTGTGCATCCACCGCGACGCGTGGCGTCCAGCCAAGGCGGATGATTACTTGTAGAAATCATCCGGTTGTTTTCAAACGATTTCCATGCGTAAATCATCTTGCAGCAATGTCTGACCCTATTCCTCCTCGTAGCGATACCCCATGCACGTACGTGATCGATCTTTCCACCGCTCGTGCGCCATCGTCTGCTGCTGCTAGGGTTCCTAGGCGTGGGACTCCAGGCTTCCCGGCGTGTGGTTCTGGTCGAGCGAGGAGAATCCGACCTCTCGAGGCCATGGCTGGCCGCGGGGCTGCGGCGCCGCCTGCCAAAAAGCCCACCACTTTGGCTTCAACAGGTCGGGGCGGGGCTGCACCGCCGCTGGCTGCGGGTGCTGGGCATGGTGCCCTGGTGCCGCTTGGCCAGAGACCGCTGGCGGGTGGTGGTCTGGCACCGGGCACCCTGGGTCGTGGCGATGGCCACTTGGGCGCTCGGCCGCCGGGGCAGGCACTATTGCAGACTGCGGCCGGTAGGGGCGGACCGCGGCCTCCGGTGCCGGGCGCGGCTACCGTGGCAGTTGCGGGCCGGGGAGCTGTGCCACCGAGGCCACCCGTTCCTTCGGGTTCGGTACCTAGACCGGCTCCTCCACCCCACGTCGTTGCTCGCCCGTCTCCGCCGTCGCAGTCCAACGATACTGTGGCTGCGCCCCGGGGTCAATGGGGGGATGACGGATACGATGCTTATGGGACTGGCCAGCACCGGGGTTCTTCGTCCACGGGTGGCGGTCGTGGTTATGCATGGCAAAGTGATGGTTCAGTTGAGAGGCCGTTCTTGGGTCCTTCTGGCGGCTTCGTTGAGGGGCCTTCTAATCCGGGTCATTGACAACGAGGAGGTTACTATGGCCATCGTGGTGGGCGGGGCGGTCGAGGGACCCGGTACCATCCACGTCCTCTACCCCCACCTATTGTGGTCGACCAGATGACAGATAGTGGGGCTGTCGAGGAGCCTGTGTTGACCGGTCACGCTATGGAGGTGGTGATGGCTCTTGCTACTGTTCAGGTACCTGGGAACGAGGTTATGGCCGATGTGTCTGCGGAGATGTCAGATAGGGCTGAGTCTGATAGGGCGTCCAAGTGGGCGCACAGGAAGGAAAAGATGCTTTGTTATTGTTGTGGAGACAAGGGTCACTTCATTGCGGAGTGTGTGGCTCGGTTATGTGAAACTTGCGGTAAGCTGGCACACAACTCTGGGGACTGTCCGATACTGCGAGATCAGGCACCGTCGCTCATGATGTATGGAGTTTACTGTTCTGAGTTAATGTTTTCCGAGTCTCCGAATGAGTGAGAGGTTACTGATGAGATCCCGAGCATGACTACAGGGATTGTCAAGGTCACCAGAGGGGAGGTCTCTGAGGCACAGATCGTGCAGAGGCTTCGGGAGCTGGCCCCTGGGGATTTCCAGTGGGACCTTGTCAGTCTTACTGATAAGATGTTCAGAGTTGAGTTTCCTTCCATGGAGGATCTGCAGAGGTTGTTGAGTTTTGGGATGTGTAAGGTGCCGGGAACTGATTGCATCCTTGAGTTTCATGAGTGGAAGCTCGTGGAGCCTCAGGGTAGGCCGCTTACTCAGGCGTGGTTGCGGTTTTCCAGGGGCCCCTCCAAGCCGTTACAGGATGCTCGGGTTGTGGCCAGCATGGGCATTTTGGTGGGGAAGCCTGAACGTGTGGATATGGCGTTCACCAGAGCTCACGGGATTGCTCGAGTTCTGGTTAGTATTCTGAACGTCGAGTATGTGCCGGACGTGGTATAGTGGGCTTATCAAGGCAGGATTTATGATCTGGTTACTGAGTTTGAGGATGAGAACCTTCTGGCTGCGGCGGCTCACGAGTCCGATGTGGACATGCACGAGGGTGACGGCAGTGCGAGAGCAGAGGAGCCACTGGTCGAGGACTCTGGACGACAGTTGTCCAAGGGACCGGGGTCCAAGACCGCGATGACTAGGGATGGTGTAGCCCCACCCTCCTCGGTGCCTATGACGACTCTGAGATTTGGGTCTTTCGGACCCTCTTCTGCACCCCCGAGGCTGTGGAGTGATCGGGTCGAGTCCGAGGAGGCTTATGAGCTTGCGTTGCCTGCTTTGGGGTTTGAGGATATTGTGTGTACTATTCCTGGGGATCTTGGGGCTTCGCCGACCTCGGTCTGGGGAGAGGAGGAGGTGAGTCGGCAGGTGGCCACTCCCTCTCGTGCTCAGCACGTTGTACCCCCTCAGGACGTGACGCCGGTGGTCCTGGCTGGTTTGTCGGGAGGAGTCCCGGGGCAGGCGGCATCGGGTTGCTCTTCTCCTGCTGAGGTAGGGGATTCGGGGCAGGTGGCACCCGTGTCCTTCTCTTCGTTGGGAGGGGGTCTGGGGCAGGTGGCCTCGAATACCTCCTCTCCCGTCGCGTCTACCTCTCTGCTGGTGGCGGCTTTGCCTTCGGGAGAGGGCTCGGGGCAGGTGGCCTTGGAGCCTTCTTCTCCTACAGCGCCTATGGTGGTGGCCTCTCCGGTGCTGGGTGGGGAGCTAGGGCAGGCGTCCCTAGCACTCCTTTCACCCAGCTCGCTGCCGGCTTTGTCATGCGGGGCGCACCAGGCGTCTGAGGTCTTGGTGAGTGCCTTTCCACTTCCTGGCGAGGCTGCGGGGGAGCCCGTGCAGGTGGTCCGCCCTACCGGTTGGGGTGAGGCAGGAGGCCCGACCCCGACCAGGATCTCTCGGGAGGAGGTCATTGCGTTTGGAGGGATTCAGGATCCGATGTCTGAGGGGCGCCGAGTGAGTGGCCGTCTCCAAACTCAGCCGGACGTGGACGACATTCAGCAGCGGTGCGCCATGAAGGCGGCCAAGCTCCGTGACGTTGAGGTCACTACTAGTATGTAGGTCAATACTTCTAATTCCATTCTGCATTTTTCAAATGATGAGATTGTTGAAAATGCAAATCAATTAGGAGTGTCAATGGGTAGTAATGTCACTGAAATCTCTAATTCTGTTAATGATCTTCTGGATCTAGAGGCTGAGAGGGCCTTAGATATGATTCGTAATATTGCGGCGGTTAAACCCATGAGTGATTCTGAGGTAGATGCGCTCGGGGTCAGGGTGCTCGACAATTTTTGTGCGGATCTTATGCCACCTATTACTGAGGCGGAAGTAGAGGATGATTCTACTGAGATGGTTATGGGTAGCCCTCCTGAGACTGGTTGTGAGGACCGGTTGCAGAGTCAAACTGTCTCTAAAAGCAAGTGGAAACGGAAGGTTTACCCGGTGTCCGTGATACGCCTCCAACGTATCTATAATTTTTTATTGTTCCATGCTATTATATTACCCCTTTTGGATGTTTATGGGCTTTATTTTACACATTATATCATTTTTGGGACTAACCTACTAACTGGAGGCCCAGCCCATATTGCTGTTTTTTTGCCTATTTCAGTATTTCGAAGAAAAGGAATATCAAACGGAGTCCAAACGGAATGAAACCTTCGGGAGCGTGATTTTTGGAACAAACGTGATCCAGAGGACTTGGAGTGCAAGCCAAGAAGCAGTCGAGGCTCCCACGAGATAGGAGGGCGCCCCCCTGTAGGGCGTGCCCCCTGTCTCGTGGGCCCCTCGGGCGGCCACCGACGTACTTCTTCCTCCTAATATACTTACGTACCCCGAAAACATCCAGGGAGCACCCGAAACACAATTTCCCCCGCCGTAACCTTCTGTATCCACGAGATCCCATCTTGGAGCCTTCGCCGGTGTTCTGCCGGAGGGGGAATCGACCATGGAGGGCCTCTACATCAACATCCTAGCCCCTCTCCGATGAGTTGTGAGTAGTTTACCACACACCTACGGGTCCATAGTTATTAGCTAGATGTCTTCTTCTCTCCTTTTGGATCTCAATACAATGTTCTCCCCCTCTCTTGTGGAGATCTATTCGATGTAATCTCTTTTTGCGGTGTGTTTGTCGAGATTCGATGAATTGTGGATTTATGATCAAGTTTATCTATGAATAATATTTGATTCTTCTCTGAATTCTTTTATGTATGATTGAGTTATCTTTGCAAGTCTCTTCGAATTATCGGTTTGGTTTGGCCTACTAGATTGATCTTTCTTGCCATGGGAGAAGTGCTTAGCTTTGGGTTCAATCTTGCGGTGTTCTTACCCAGTGACAGAAAGGGTTGCAAGACACGTATTGTATTGTTGCCCTCAAGGATAAAAAGATGGGGTTTATATCATATTGCATGAGTTTATCCCTCTACATCATGTCATCTTGCTTAAGGCGTTACTCTGTTCTTATGAACTTAACACTCTAGATGCAGGCAGGAGTCGGTCGATGTGTGGAGTAATAGTAGTAGATGCAGGCAGGAGTCGGTCTACTTGTTATGGACGTGATGCCTATATACATGATCATGCCTAGATAATCTCATAATTATTCGCTTTTCTATCAATTGCTCGACAGTAATTTGTTCACCCACCGTAATACTTATGCTATCTCGAGAGAAGCCTCTAGTGAAACCTATGGCCCCCGGGTCTATCTCTTATCATATTTGCTTCCCATCTACTTTTATTTGCATCTTTACTTTTTGTATATATATTATAAAATACCAAAAATATATTTATCTTATCATACTATCTCTATCAGATCTCACTTTCGCAAGTGGCCGTGAAGGGATTGACAACCCCTTTATCGCGTTGGTTGCGAGTTCTCAGTTTGTTTGTGTAGGTGCGTGGGACTTTTGAGGAGCCTCCTACTGGATTGATACCTTGGTTCTCAAAAACTGAGGGAAATACTTATGCTACTATTGCTGCATCACCCTCTCCTCTTCGAGGAAAACCAACGCAAGCTCAAGACGTAGCAAGAAGGATTTCTCGCGCCGTTGCCGGGGAGGTCTTCGCTCATGTCAAGACATAACAAGTACCCATCACAAACCCATCTCCCTCGCATTTACAATATTTGCCATTTGCCTTTCATTTTCCTCTCCCCCACTTCACCCTTGCCGTTTTATTCGCCCTCTCTTCCCAATCTCCTCCTCTCTTTTCGCTTGCCTTTTTCTTTTTGCTTGTGTGTTGGATTACTTGTTGCCATGGCGCAAGATAATACCAAATTGGGTGATTTCTCGGATACCAATAATAATGATTTCCTTAGTACTCCGATTGCTCCTCTTAATGATGTTGAGTCTTGTGAAATCGATGCTGCTTTGCTGAATCTTGTTATGAAGATCAATTCGCCGGCCTTCCTAGTGAAGATGCCGCTACTCATCTAAACAACTTTGTTGATTTGTGTGATATGCAAAAGAAGAAAGATACGGATAACAATATTGTCAAATTGAAGTTATTTCCGTTTTCTCTTAGAGATCGTGCTAAAGTTTGGTTTTCATCTTTGCCCAAAAATAGTATTGATTCTTGGAACAAGTGCAAAGATGCTTTTATCTCTAAGTATTTTCCTCCCGCTAAGATTATCACTCTTAGGAATGATATTATGAATTTTAAACAACTTGATCATGAGCATGTTGCCCAATCTTGGGAAAGAATGAAATTGATGCTTCGTAATTGCCCTACTCGTGGTTTGAATTTATCGATGATTATACAAAAAACTTATGCCGGGTTGAACTTTGCTTCTAGAAATCTCTTAGATTCGGCCGCGGGAGGCACGTTTATGGAAATCACGTTAGGAGATACTACAAAACTTCTTGATAATATTATGGCTAATTATTCTCAATGGCACACCGAAAGATCTTCTAGTAAAAAAGTGCATGCTATAGAAGAAATCAATGTTTTGAGTGGAAAGATGGATGAACTTATGAAGTTGTTTGCTACTAAAAATACTCCTCTTGATCCCAATGATATGCCTTTGTCTTCTTTGATTGAGAATAATAATGAATCTAAGGATGTGAATTTTGTTGGTAGGAATAGTTTTGGAAACAATGCTTATAGAGGAAACTTTAATGCTAGACCGTTCCCTAGTAATTCCTCTAATAATTATGGAAATTCCTACAATAATTCTTATGGTAATTTTAATAAGATGCCCTCTGATTTTGAGAATAGTGTGAAAGAATTTATGATTTCTCAAAAGAATTTTAATGCCTTGCTTGAAGAAAAATTGCTCAAAGTTGATGATTTGGCTAGGAACATTGATAGACTTTCGCTTGATGTTGATTCTCTTAAACTTAGATCTTCTCCTCCTAAGCATGATATCAATGAGTCTCTCAAAGTAATGAGAATTTCCATCGATGAGTGTAAGGAAAGAACCGCTAGATTACGTGCTAAGAAAGATAGCTTTATAAAAGCGTGTTCTTCTAGTTTCCATGAAAATAATGATGAAGATCTTAAAGTTATTGATGCGTCCCCTATTAGATCTATGTTTTGCAATATGAATTTTGATGATTATGGGACTGATGATGAATCAACTTTGCCTAGAAGGCATCCCAAGAATTCGAAGTCTTTGGATCTTGATGTTAAAATTGGTAAAAGTGAGATTGGAGAGGTCACAACTTCAAATAACATTGAACCTACTATCTCGGATTTCAAGGAATTTGATTATGATAATTTTTCTTTAAAAGGTTGTATTTCCTTGTTGCAATCCGTTGTTAATTCTCCTCATGCTTATAGTCAAAATAAAGCTTTTACCAAACATATCGTTGATGCTTTGTTGCAATCTTATGATGAAAAACTTAATTTGGAAGTTTCTATACCTAGAAAACTTAATGATGAGTGGGAACCTACTATAAATATTAGAATTAAAGATTATGAGTGTTTTGCCTTGTGTGATTTGGGTGCTAGTGTTTCCACAATTCCAAAAACTTTATGTGATATTCTAGGTTTCCATGATCTTGATGATTGCTCTTTAAATTTGCACCTTGCGGATTCCACCATTAAAAAGTCAATGGGAAGGATCAATGATTTTCTCATTGTTGCAAATAGAAATTTGGTGCCCGTAGATTTTATCGTTCTTGATATAGATTGCAATCTTTCTTGCCCTATTATTCTTGGTAGACCTTTCCTTAGAACGATTGGCGTGATTAATGATATGAAGGAAGGGAATATTAGATTCCAATTTCAATTAAAGAAAGGCATGGAGCACTTTCCAAGAAAGAAAGTCAAATTACCTTATGAATCTATCATGCGGGCTAATTATGAATTTAGTGCCAAAGAAGGCACTCGTTAGATCTATCTTCGCTTTTATGCCTAGCTAGGGGCGTTAAACGACAACTCTAGTTGGGAGGCAACCCAATTTTTCTTTATGTTTTTTTGTTTTTGCTCCTATTTAGTAATAAATCTTGCATATACTCTCTGTTTATATGTGTTTTTATCTTTTAATTAGTGTCTGTGCCAAGTAGAACCTATAGGATAAACTATGATGATGGTTGATTTGATTCTGCTGAAAAACAGAAACTTTGTGCTCACGAGAAAAAATTCAATAAATCACAGAAACGTGCTTTTGCATTGATTCTTTTTGCTTCTGATCAATAAACTAATTTCCAAGTACGTCCTAGTTTGGTAGGATTTTTAGAGTTCCATAAGTTTGCGTTAGTTACGGATTGCTACAGACTGTATTGTTTTTGACAGATTCTGTTTTTCGTGTGTTGTTTCCTTTTTTTGATGCATATATGTGTAGTAAAATAGTTTATAAACCATAGAGAAGTTGGAATACAGTAGGTTTAACACCAAAATAAATGAAGAATGAATTCATTGCAGTACCTTATGTGGTGGTTTTGTTTTCTTTCACTAACCGAGCTTATAAGATTTCCTGTTGAGTTTTGCGTTGTGAAGTTTTCAAGTTTTGGGTAAAGCTTTTTTATGAACTATGGAATAAGGAGTGGCAAGAGCCTAAGCTTGGGGATGCCCTGGGAAGGCATCGCCTCTTTCATCTTCGTTCATTGTTAACTTTACTTGGAGCTATATTTTTATTCGCTACATGTTATGTGTTTTGCTTGGAGCGTCGTGTATTATATTAGTCTTTGCCTTTTAGTTTACCATAATCATCCTTGCTGTACACACCTTTTGGGAGAAGCCTATTTGATTAGAATTTGCTAGAACACTCTATGTGCTTCACTTATATCTTCTGAGCTTGATAGTTTTTGCTCTAGTGCTTCACTTATATTTTTTAGAGCACGGTGGTGTCTTAATTTTAAAGAAATTTCTAGTCTCTCATGCTTCACTTATATTATTTTGAGAGTCTTTTAGAATAAAATGGTATTTTCTATGGTTACAAAGTTGGTCTTAGAATGATGAGCATCCAAGTTGGGTATAATAAAAACTATCATAGAAAAAGAATTGGATGCTATGATCAACTTGATGCTTGATAATTGTTTTGAGATATAAAGGTAGTAATGTTAGGGTCATGCTAGTGGGTAATTATGAAATTGAGAAATACTTTTGTTGAAGTTGGCAAGTCCTGTAGCATGCACGTATGGTAAAAGTTGTGTGACAAATTTGTTGCATGAGGTGCTCTTTTGATTGTCTTCCTTATGAGTGGCAGTCGGGGATGAGCGATGGTCTTTTTTAACAATCTATCCCTCTTGGGGCATGCGTAGTAGTACTTTTCTTTGAGGGCTAAGTAGACTTTTGCAATAAGTATATGAGTTCTTTTTTGACTAATGTGAGTCTATGGATATACGCACACTCATCCTTTCACTTTGCTAGCCTTTATTATTACCGCGCAACTTTCGCCGATATCTTAAACCCTTTATTTACCTTCCTCAAAACAGCCACCATACCTACCTATTATGGCATTTCCATAGCCATTCCGAGATATATTGCCATGCAACTTTCCACCGTTACGTTTATTATGACACATCCCATCATTGTCATATTGCTCTTTTGCATGATCATGTAGTTGACATCATATTTGTGGCAAGGCCACCTTCATAATTTTCATACATGTCGCTGTTGATTCATTGCATATCCCGGTACATCGCCGGAGGCATTCATATAGAGTCATATCTTGTTCTAGCTTTGAGTTGTAATTCTTGAGTTGTAAATCCATATAAGTGTGATGATCTTCATTATTAGAGCATTGTCCTAGTGAGGAAAGGATGATGAAGGCTATGATTCCCCCACAAGTCGGGATGAGACTTCGGACATTACAAAAAGAAAAAAATGAGAAAAGAAAAAAAATGAGAAAGGCCAAAAAAAGAAAGGCCAAAGAAAAAAAAGGAAGAAAAAGAAAAAAAAAGGGGGAAAAATAAAAAGAAAAAAAATAAAAATGAGAGAAAAAGAGAGAAGGGACAATGCTATTATCTCTTTTTCCACACTTGTGCTTCAAAGTAGCACCATGATCTTCATGATAGAGAGTCTCCTATGTTGTCACTTTCATATACTAAGTGGGAATTTTTCATTATAGAACTTGGCTTGTATATTCCAATGATGGGCTTCCTCAAAATGCCTTAGGTCTTCGTGAACAAGCAAGTTGGATGCACACCCACTTAGTTTCTTTTGTTGAGCTTTCATATATTTATAGCTCTAGTGCATCCATTGCATGGCAATCCCTACTCACTCACATTGATATCTATTAATGGGCATCTCCATATAGCCCGTTAATACGCCTAGTTGATGTGAAACTATCTTCTCCCTTTTTGTCCTCACAACCACCACCATATACCACCATAGTGCTATGTCCATGGCTTGCGCTCATGTATTGCGTAAGAGTTGAAAAAGTTGAAGCGCGTTAAAAAGTATGAAACAATTGCTCGGCTCGTCATCGGGGTTGTGCATGATGGGAGTATTTTGTGTAATGAAAATGAAGCATGGCCTAACTATATGATTTTGTAGGGATAAGCTTTCTTTGGCTATGCTATTTTGATAGGACATGATTATTTGTTAGTATGCTTTGAAGCATTATTATTTTTATGTTTTATAAGCTTTTATTTTGAATCATTTGGATTTGAACATTCATGCCACAATAAAGAAAATTACATTGAGAATTATGCTAGGTAGCTTTCCACATCAAAAATTTCTTTTTATCATTTACCTACTCGAGGACGAGCAGGAATTAAGCTTGGGGATGCTTGATATGTCTCCAACGTATCTATAATTTTTGATTGTTCCATGCTATTATATTACCCCTTTTGGATGTTTATGGGCTTTATTTTACACATTTATATCATTTTTGGGACTAACCTACTAACCGCAGGCCCAGCCCGTATTTTTTTTTGCCTATTTCAGTATTTCGAAATAAAGGAATATCAAATGGAGTCCAAACGGAATGAAACCTTCGGAAGCGTGATTTTTGGAACGAACGTGATCCAGAGGACTTTGAGTGCAAGCCAAGAAGCATCCGAGGCTCCCACGAGATAGGAGCCCCCCCCCCCTGTAGGGCATGCCCCCCTGTCTCGTGGGCCCCTCGGGCGGCCACCGACGTAGTTCTTCCTCCTATATATACCTACGTACCCCGAAAACATCCAGGGAGCACCGGAAAGACAATTTCCACCGTCGTAACCTTCTGTATCCGCGAGATCCCATCTTGGAGCCTTCGCCGGCATTCTGCCGGAGGGGGAATCGACCATGGAGGGCCTCTACATCAACATCCTTGCCCCTCCGATGAGTTGTGAGTAGTTTACCACACACCTACGGGTCCATAGTTATTAGCTAGATGACTTCTTCTCTCTTTTTGGATCTCAATACAATGTTCTCCCCCTCTCTTGTGGAGATCTATTCGATGTAATCTCTTTTTGCGGTGTGTTTGTCGAGATCCGATGAATTATGGGTTTATGATCAAGTTTATCTATGAATAATATTTGATTCTTCTCTGAATTCTTTTATGTATGATTGATTTATCTTTGCAAGTCTCTTCGAATTATCGGTTTGGTTTGGCCTACTAGATTGATCTTTCTTGCCATGGGAGAAGTGCTTAGCTTTGGGTTCAATCTTGCGGTGTTCTTACCCAGTGACAGAAAGGGTTGCAAGACACGTATTGTATTGTTGCCATCGAGGATAAAAAGATGGGGTTTATATCATATTGCATGAGTTTATCCCTCTACATCATGTCATCTTTCTTAAGGCGTTACTCTATTCTTATGAACTTAATACTCTGGATGCAGGCAGGAGTCGGTCGATGTGTGGATGTGAATTAGGGGCTTTACCTTTTTCTTACCTAGGTATACCCATTCACCATCGTAAGCTAACAAACAAAGAGTGGAAATGCATCAAAGATCGGTTCGAGAAGAAACTTAGTTGCTGGAAGGGAAAACTCATGTCTTATGGAGGCCGGTTGATTCTTATTAATTCGGTGCTCACGAGTATGCCGATGTTCCTACTATCTTTCTTTGAGGTTCCAGTTGGGGTTAGGAAAAGGCTGGACTTCTACCGATCAAGATTTTTTTGACAGAGTGATGAACTAAAGAGAAAGTATAGACTCGCCAAGTGGGATGTTATTTGTAGACCAAAGGACCAAGGGGGGCTGGGTATCGAGAATCTTGAGGTCAAGAACAGATGCATTCTCAGTAAGTGGTTGTATAAGCTATCAGTTGAAACTGACGCAACTTGGCCGCAGATTCTCCGTAAGAAGTATCTGTAGTCCAAGACTTTGTCACAGGTGACAGTGAGACCAACGGATTCGCCGTTTTGGAAGGGGCTTATGAGAGTTAAGGCAACCTTCTTTATTAGAACAAAGTTTATAGTCGGTGGCAACGATACCCGTTTCTGGGAGGATACTTGGCTTGGTGATACACCATTGGCGCTCCAGTACCCGACCCTGTATCGTATTGTTCAGCGACGTGATGCACTTGTTGCAACGATTATGCAATCCATTCCCCTTAATATTCAGTTTCGGAGGGTGCTTGTTGGTGATAGATGGGAAGCATGGCCTCATCTCGTGAGTAGACTGGTGGAAGTTCAGCTAGCTCATCAGCCCAATCAGTTGTGTTGGAAACTTACTAGGTCTGGACAATTTACTGTTAAGTCGATGTATATCGATGTTATTAACTCGAGTGTCATTCCTAGTTCCAAACATGTTTGGAAAGTAAAAGTTTCTTTGAAAATTAAAGTGTTTATGTGGTTTGTCCATAAATAAGTCATTTTAACAAAGGACAATTTGGTTAAGCGCAATTGGACATGATCTACTAGGTGTAGTTTCTGTGATCAGGACGAGACCATTAATCATCTCTTCTTTGAGTGCCCATTGGCGAGAATTTTTGTGGCGCACCGTGCAAATTGCCTTTAACATTACTCCTCCGAGTTCGGTCGGTTCGTTATTTGGAACGTGGCTGGATGGGATAGAGTCCGATACAGCTAGACACATTCGTGTAGGAGTTTGTGCGTTGTTATGGGCAATTTGAAATTGCAGAAATGATTTGGCTTTTAACAGAAGAACTACTATTCATTTTTTGCATGTTGTATTCCGTGCTACGACATTGATCCGTATGTGATCCTTACTCACTCCGACGGAGGCCAGGGAGCGTTTGGTTACTGGATCTGTCCGGTGAGAGATGGTAGCGCGGGATATTTTCAACCGGTTTGGATGGTAGTCATGTAATAAGATAGACGATTAGTTTTCCTATCTTTATTTTGCCAGCCGGTTGTGACTTTATGGCCTTTTATTGTTTTGGCGTTGAGGCTCTATGTGAGCTCGCCTTTATTTTGTTTCACGACTTTAAGACCTTGTTGAACCTATTTTATTTATAAATGTGACCGTATGCATCGTTCTGATGCAGAGGCCGGGGAGTCCCCCTTTCGAAAAAAACAATGTCTGACCGATGCTACAGTAAAAATGGGTTCAAATATCTCCATGAAAAATGGCCACCGGAGCAACAACATTTTTCCGGTAAATCCAAAGCAGCCATTAGCTTGTTAGTGCCAAAAATCCTTTGATGCCCATTCGTGCTTCTCTTGAGGTTATTCGCAGGCTCACTCACGTGTAGCTAGGTGGCAAAAGAACTGCATGTAAAGTAGTCATTAAAAAACATGAAAATGGGTAGTCACATGGACCACTCAGTCTCCGTTCAACCCCACCACGCGCAAAACGTGCGACTATGGGTGGGACTCCCTCGCGCGGTGAAAGCGATGGGCACCGCGCCGTACGATCCAGGGAGATCGGACCATGTCGGACGCGACTTATGAAGCCAAGAAATCAGCCGGCTGTTTTTAAACCTTTTCCTTCAAAAAATGTTTCCAAATTGTATTCATAAATTCAAAAAATATTCGTGCTTTCCAAAAATTGTTCAAAATTTCACAACTTCTCAAATTTTGTTCAGTATTACGAAAATTGTCTCAAATTTATAATAATATTTGGGTTTTCAAATTTAGTTTGGGAGTTTAAAAAATGTTCACGATTTTTTAAATAATGTTCTTCTTTTCATATTTTCTTCTGGGATTACAAAAATTGTTCGTAATTTTCAAAAATTGTTCGTGCTTTGAATTTTGTTCTGGAGTTTCAAAAAATGTTGGTGTTTTCAAATTTTGTTCGGGAGTTTAAAATATGTTCAGAATTTTTTAAATAATGTTCTTGTTTTCAAATTTTGTTCTAGGATTTCAGAAGTTGTTCGCAATTTTCAAAAATTGTTCATGCTTTGAATTTTGTTCTAGAGTTTAAAAAAATGTTGGTGTTTTCAAATTTAGTTTGAGAGTTTAAAATATGTTCATTTTTTAAATAATGTTCTTTTTTTGTTTAAATTTTGCTCTGCGATTTCAAAAATTGTTCACAATTTTTAGAAGTTGTTCATGCTTTGAATTTTGTTCTGGAGTTTCAAAAAATGTTGGTGTTTTCAAAATTTTGTTCGGGAGATTCAAAAGGAGTTCCCATTTTTCAAAAATGTTCGC
>NC_041381.1:96492319-96515859 GCF_002162155.2 Triticum dicoccoides
TTGAGTTTTTTCAAATATAGACAATTTTGGAACATGTTCACGGTTTCATACAGAATTCCCTTTTTCTCCAAAATAATATTTCGCGTCTAAATTTAAAAAACGTTCTTATCTGCGCTTGGTTTGGTTCTTAAGTGTTTCCCATTAAAAAACGTTCCCGTGCTGCCCATTAAAATACCTAGCTCGCTATCTCAAGTGGTAGGACCGTAGGAGTACTACTTGTGTTGCAGGTGGTCTTGTGTTCGAATCTTGCTTGGCGCATTATTTTTTGCGAGCGTGCACTGTAGTTTCTTCGCTAGGCGGAACGGGAAAGCGACTGTAGTTTCTTCGCTAGGCGGAACGGGAGAGCGACATGGGCCGGCCCAGTCGGGGAGACCCGCCTGTGCGTTCCCTCGACGTTTTGCCGCAGTTAGCGGCAGATAGGAGCCCTCGGCAGCATATGTCGCGCTATAAGTGAGATATAGCTGTCGCGCGCTAACTGTGAGCCTTAAGGCTCCAATCACTTACCAGCGTTGGAAATAGGCAGACCCATTAGGAAAGCAGGCGAGCGAATCATTACGACCGGTTATAGGGATCTTCTCCAAAGATTCGAGACCTGTTTTGCGAACCTTTTAATGTTTTATTTGATTTTATTTTTATTTTTCTCCTTTTCATTATAAAAAATATTCACAATTTTTCTTCAAAATCTTAATTTGTTTCTTCATATATTTGCAAGGAAAAAGTCCAAAACAAACCTTGAACTTGTAGACCAAAGCTAAATCAAACCCTGAACTTCAAATCCCTGAAATTAGCACACCGAACTATCTAATCCCGGTCTATTTTAAACCTTAAGTGCCTTCCCAAACAGGGATCGTCCAGAACCCGGGATGGTTGGCTGCGGTCAGACTGGGCCGGCCCATCAGGCAGGGCAAAGCATGTTTTTTTTTGCAACATTTTTTCCAAACCGTGCCACATAAAAACGTTGAAAAAGAAGAGAATTGTGAATTGAACTTCCGACCTAACGCTAGTACAGTTCTCCTGCTAGCCACTCTAACTGATTGCCATTGCTGAGACAAGAAAAGCGTGAAAATATTTAAACCAATGCAGCGTGGAGATTTGGAAACATTTTCTACAATTGTTTGAACCATTTTCTTGAAAATTTTCAACAATTTTGGAATCCGAATATTCTTGAAATAAAAAACCAATTTTTTAAATACAATTTTTCTAAAAAAATTGAACATTTTTTGGATTACGAGCAGTTTTAGAAAGACATGACTTTTCTAAACATGAACCATTTTTTAAAAGCCCCGAACATTCTTTAAAGTGTGAACCCTTTTTGGCAAAAAAAAGGACAAATTTTTGAAAACACAAACAATTTTGAAACCTGGAAAAAATACGATTCCTTCCCCATTATTAAGTTTTTTAGAAAATGTTCACATTCTAAAATATTATTCAGGATTCAAAATTTGTTCCTATTTTTAAAAAATATGATTATGTTTAAAAAAATCATGTTTTCCAAAATTGTTCTCAATTCAAAAAAATCAGGTTTAAAAATTGTTACTGATTTGAAATAAATCACGTTTAAATGGTTCATGCATAAATATATTCAGGTATTTCAAAATGGTCACATTTGAAAATGTGTTTGTGTTTTAAAAAAATCATAATTCCAAAATTTGTTTACACTTTTGCGAAATATGTTCGGAATTTAAAAAAACTGTATTTTGCTTTTAAGAATATCCGGATTTCAAAATCGTTGATTATTTTAAAGAAAATGTTTTCAAAAATTCTTAAATGTTTTCGAATCTCGATGCTAATTACTCCTGTTAAATATGTTCGCTCCTTTCACTTGTCACTAACGGTAATTAGGTGGAGTGGTTACGTCGTGAGTTCAGCACCGCCGGATCTCAGGTTCGGTTCCCCACTTGTATTTTTCTTTTTGGTATTTTTCAGTCAAAAGAACAACATGTTTCACGTTTGGTGGGCCGGTCCAGTCGCCAGCGATCCCGGTTCGACCAGCTGCCACGTCGACAATCCCTCCGAAAAAACGCACAAGGTTTAATATAGACCGGGATTATATAGTTCGGTGTGCTGATTTTAAGGATTTAAAGTTTGGGGTTTGATTTAGCTTTGATCTACAAGTTCAAGGTTTATTTTGGACTTTTTCCTATTTGCAAAAATAGTATTTTTTTGAAATAATTGAAATTTAAAAGATTTCTCACAATTTCATTTTTTGGAATTTAAAAAGTCTTCATAATTTCCAAAAATGTACATAAATTTTAAATATACTCACATTTTATAACATTGTTTGGTATTTCAGTAATTGTTCATGTTTTAGAAAAATTGTTCTCAGATATTTCCTGAATCCGGGATTTGTTTTTTGAATTCGCGAGCATTTCTTGAATTTGCGAGCAGTATTTTTTAGTAAACCATGAAGTTTTTTTGAATTCATAATAATGGATTTTTTTTCAAATGCATAGTTTTTATTAGTTGAAAATGAAACAACTCGGAAAAAACTACCCTATGCTCACTCGCAGAAAGAGAGTCGCGCACATGGGTCGGGTCCATGTAGCAGTTGCCGACTTGAGGCACGCGAGCAGGGCGACATTTCTCGCTCGTCATGAGCGATATGCAACAACACACAAAAAACGTTAAGCCTCCGATGGCTCACTAGGGTAGGTGTTGGCATTTTGAAGTGATGTTTCGTTGCCCAAATATTGTGATATGAACTCATGTTTATTTCCAGAAGGTTGGATATGTTATTCAGAAACACTGCTGTTGTTTTGCCGTGTACATGATTGCCATGTATTTGAGTGAAACTATCAAAATGACCCGTCTCTGATCAGAGTTTTTATGAACTTTTTCTTCAAGACTTTTTTCCCTTTGCCCTCAGCGGCTAGGCTAAACTCTTCCCTCCAAACTTCTCCGATGAACCCGTAGATTCGCCTACCCTTGTCTGCTACTCCAGCGGCCGGTGGCGGGGAGGAGAATCCTAGTGCCTTTGTTCCGGCTAGTAGTTTAGGCTATATCTTTTTAGTCCTTGCAGGTGCGACGCTCGGGCTTATGGCGGCACTTCTTCTTTGATTTTGTCTTTCGGGCTTCGATTCTTCTCGAATTCGTCCATCTAGACGTAGTCGACGGATCTCAGGCGTAGATTCCTGCCGTCTCCTTGGGTGCTGGAATTTTATCTATTTATGGGCAAGCCCAATAACAATTTTAGAAATTTCTAATAAATTCTAGCTCATTCGTGCAAGGCAAGGGACACCACTAAAGTTTAGTCCCACATTGCTAGTTTAGAGAGAGTTGGACCTCTTTATAAGGGAGGTTCTTTCCTCACATGTATGACCATGAGAACAAGAAGGACATCCACGCGCGAACTTCCTCTTCCTCTCGCCACCGGTTCCAGGTTCATCATGGACACCAACGACTTCTTCCCCGACATCGACGTCCTGCCATAGTTCCTTGTTCTATTGTTTGCCCTAGATATATTTGGTTACAATTCATATATGCAGATGCTATTTACCTTCTCTCCGTCAGATCGCATGATTTGTTTTATTTCTGCTATATTAGTTATGCTTTATCTAGTATTTCTGATAATAAAATCATTCGGTAAATCGCTCATATTGTCAACAGTGGCAAGGCTTTCTCGTCGTGCGTGTGCAGTGGCGAGATTTGGTGTTACTTGTTTTAGATCTATTCAAGGGTTTAACGATGACGACTACGGCTCCAGGGTGCTGGCCCTTAGGGGCACGTGCACGAAGACTTCTCAGCTGTCATTGATAAGGTCAAACCGGTTTCGATAGGGGAGGCGACGGCGACGCGTTGGTGGCTCGTCCTGACAGTGGTAGTGGTCACCGTGGTATAGAAACATTGATGTAATTTTTTGTTATGTTTGAGGTGTTTTGTACTTTTAATAATGAACTTTTGTAATAGATCTGAATCTTTTTCGCCAAAAAAAAGTTGCAAAAATATCTAATTGAACTTATCCAAACGTATTACAATACATTTTAGTTGCTGCACTTATACTCGTGGAGTACAACACAAAGCAATACAAATGACTGCAATTCTGTAGCAGCCTTTCTTCAGACTGGAACAATACTTTTTCTTCAGATATCAGCTTGACCCAACACCCGATGGAACAACACTTCAGAGATCCCTCAATCGACCGAGCCGCAGAAATCGTTTACGGGCTCCCGTAAACAGAATTTACGGGACGACATGCCACTGGGACACAACAGATCCCGCATATATCATCAGAATTCAACACGATTTCAAAAACTAGTAGTTTGCGCCATAATTTACATCACCGGAGTTCCAAACATAGTGCATACAAGCTTAATTAGACACAGATCAACGGAAATTAAAGTAGTTCATACTACACGGGATTCTACTTCTAATGCATAGGTCCAAGGTCCAAGTTTGTGATGACAATGACCGAGATATCTTTGCCGGGCTACCAAGGTCCAAGTTGGGGATGGCACGCGTGCCAAGTTTTGGGAGTCTCCTTGGCTTGATGGGATTAGGCCCAAGGACATAGCTTCCAAAATCTATGACTTGTCGAAGAAGAAGAATTGCTCGGTTCGATTGGCTCTACACGATAACTTCTGGACTTCTCAGGTGGACATTCTTCAGGGAATCACTGTTGAACACCTCTCTGAGTTTGTCTCTCTTTGGGAGAGGGTCTCACATGTCCACCTTGACGTCAACACGCCCGACACTATCACTTGGAAGTTCACTACTAACGGCCACTACTCGGCGGCGTCGGCCTATAAGGCGCAGTTTTATGGCCATACTGACAAGACCATAATTTCGACCATTTGGAAGATTTGGGCGCCTCCTAAATGCAAGTTCTTCGCATGGCTGGCAATTAACAATAGAATTTGGACGGCAAACAGGCTTCAGCGTCGTGGGTGGCCAAACTGTAACCTTTGTCAACTATGCAAGCAAGTTCAGGAGTCGGCGGCCCACCTTCTATTCCAATGCCGATACACTTTCAGAGTTTGGCGTATGATCAAAGATTGGCTTGGTCTCCATGATGTGCATCCTTCCGATTGGAGTGACGCGACTTTCGTTAAAAAGTGGTGGAGCCACAATGCTAACAAGAAGACCCAATCGCGAAGGCCGCTTGCTTCCTTGATGCTGCTAATCTCTTGGGAGGTATGGAAAAAGAGGAATGCACGAATCTTTCGTAATAATGTTGTTCCGGTGGGAGTCGTCGTTGCTAGGATTAAAGAGGAGACCTTACTTTGGAGCATTGCGGGAGCAAGGCACTTGAATAACATAATGCCGCGAGAGTGATTGTTGTAATTTGGCCTTTGGCCTTAACCTCTAAAACTTCTCTCTTAATCAATGAAAATGGCAAATCTTTTATCTAGTTTCAAAAAAAAAAACTTCTAATGCATACTTGTTCTACGTGTCTGCACCGGAGCCGGAGTCGCCCTCCTCGCCTGGCGGCGACTCGTTGCCGTGGAGTGTGTGGTAAATCAGGGTGCTGGCTTAGCCAGGTTTCGAACTTCCCGCGCGCTAGCCATCGCACTGGATGCTTTTTCTGTTTTCTTCAAGGTAGTACGCTTGATATAAATAACGTTGTCCTTTCCACTGTACTGCGCACAGTTTTTACTTTCGAGTACGCGCGTGCTAGGGAATTAAGCTGGCTTTTTTGCGAAAAATAGTAGTAGTCGCTACTAATAAGATGCAAATGCTTTCTATCCTAAAAAAAGGCACATCGTTTCGAACAATATTTTCTTTAATATTTCGTTTTACTCTTTCTTTTTTCTTGTCTTCCTTTTCTGTTTATTTTAATTTGTAAAAATTAAAATTTGTGAAAAAAATCTAATACTGGCCACAATATACAAAAAAATACTAGAACTTTTCAAAAATCTTTCCATTTCCGGATTTTTGTTCACGCATTCAAAAAATAATGTTAATGTTTTCGATGAATTTTTGTTCAACAAGTCTTTTTTCATTTATTTATCTTTTTTGTATCTGTCACATGCAACCACGAATATTGATTAAATTTTACACAGTTATATTCCTCTACTATACATGCATATACATAAATGTTTGGAACTTTTCAGGCAGTAAAACTTCTTGCTTCTTTTTTTGAGGGTCTAAATATTTTTTTTACTTAAAAATAACAGGCGCAATGTCTACTTTTTGTTTTAAAGCTCAGGTCCAGTTGTCTTCCGTGTTTATTTTTCCGTGCTCATTTTTTGGTGGCTCCTATTTGGCACGAGGGACCTGTTGTGCACCCCCCCACCCGCACTCACTACGTACATATTTTTTAAACTGCGCATATTTTTTATTTCATGAACATATTTTAAAATCAATAAACATTTTTTGAATTCAAAATTTGTTCACCAAACTGAAAAAATGTTCACCATAATTTTGAAGTTGAGAATTTTTTCTAAATTCATGATTTTTTTTACAAATTCGTGGATCTTTTTAGAATTCAAGAACATTTTTTGAAATTGCGTAATTTTTTTTGGAAGTCGTCAACAAGTTTTATTTTTGCATAGGCGAACATTTCTTGAAATTCAGGAATAAGTTTTGAAATTCGGATACATTTTTTGTTTGTGAAAATCATTTTTTGAACTCATAAATATGTTTTCTGAATCAGTAAACATTTTTTAAGAAAATTGAAATCTTCTTTTTTATTTCCCAAACATTGTTTTGAATATTTTAAAAAATTATGGACGTTTTTTGTAGAAGCGAACTTATATTTTTTAATCATGAACATTATTCGAATTGATGAACGGTTTTTTTTAGAAAAAACTCATGACATTTTATAAAGTCACGAAATTTTTAAAAGACAATGATATCCATATAATAGAGAGTGCATCCCGATTTTATATACACCACAGGTGTGGCCTGGTGGATAGCTCACGCAATGATGGGCCAGAGATTGCAGCTTCGAATCCCTACTTCGCCTGTTTTTCTTTTTATTTCTCGGCCCACATACAAATGGGCCCATCAGCTATAGAAATACGAGATACATACACAACATGTAGGGTCAGGACTGCTATCTCAACCTTAGGGACCGTATTTGTCGTGGAATTAACATGTAAAAGCCTACGTCTAGTTGTGATCAAATTATTGGGGTTTCGATTGCCAGGGAGCCAACACGCTATGCCCGGCTTTCGAGTTGTTATTTCTTATCCCTGAACCGTCGCCGGGTCGTGCCTATTTATACACAGGTTGGCGCCCAGTCGATTTACAGAGTCCCAAGGCCGGCTCATACAAGTATCCGGCTCGGTCTCTGCCTCCCTAACTTACAATACAAGTTATACAACTATGGCAGTTTACCAATATGGGCCCTAATCCGCCTTTGGGCTCTGGGCCTCGAAGCTTTATCAGTAAAGCGCCATCTTCTTGGTCTTCATGGGTTTCAATATAGTTGAGGGTGAACCGGCCCTTTCTGGGCGGTTTACACTCAGTAGTTATATTCCCAACATTAGGCCCCAGGTTGATTTGAACGAGTTCATGTCAATCTTCAATACTTAGAAAAATTCTGTGAACATCTTCTTACGTTTCCCATAAACCGCCATGATGTCTTCTTCCTGTAAACTTTGGTAAACCGCCATGATGTCATCTTCTGAATATTGCAGTGAATCATCATGACGTCATCTCTGTGTAAAAAGATTCCCTTCATTTAATTAATTCCTGAAAATCGAGGCGACAGCTGCGCCCCTTGCCGCTTCAGGCTCCTCGATTCTCGCGCCTGCCACTTATCTCCTTGCCCTTTATAAATAAGACCGGGGGTCCTTCCATTTTCCCCCTTCGCCTCTTCGCATCTTCTTCCTCCTCGTGACCCCGAAGAACTCAAGCCTCGCCGCCGCCGCCGACCTCGAAGTTCTGCCTCATCCCTGGCCGCTGCATCAACCTGAACGTACCAGAGATCCAACGCTCTCCGCTGCCGCTCCTGAGAATCCGGTAAGTCCTTCTCCCTCGACCCTAGATCTGCATCAGGTTTTTGGTGCTTGACTGTGTTCATCAGTGTTCGTCCGAGCTTGATCACTTTACCCTTGCTCTCTTTATTGTCTCGTTGAATTCAGTGAAGGAAATATGCCCTAGAGGCAATAATAAAGTTATTATTTATTTCCTTATAATCATGATAAATGTTTATTATTCATGCTAGAATTGTATTTACCGGAAACATAATACATGTGTGAATACATAGACAAACAAAGTGTCACTAGTATGCCTCTACTTGACTAGCTCGTTAATCAAAGATGGTTATGTTTCCTAACCATGAACAATGAGTTGTTATTTGATTAACGAGGTCACATCATTAGTAGAATGATCTGATTGACATGACCCATTCCATTAGCTTAGCACCCGATCGTTTAGTATGTTGCTATTGCTTTCTTCATGACTTATACATGTTCCTATGACTATGAGATTATGCAACTCCCGTTTACCGGAGGAACACTTTGGGTACTACCAAACGTCACAACGTAACTGGGTGATTATAAAGGAGTACTACAAGTGTCTCCAATGGTCGATGTTGGGTTGGCGTATTTCGAGATTAGGATTTGTCACTCCGATTGTCGGAGAGGTATCTCTGGGCCCTCTCGGTAATATACATCACATAAGCCTTGCAAGCATTACAACTAATATGTTAGTTGTGAAATGATGTATTACGGAACGAGTAAAGAGACTTGCCAGTAACGAGATTGAACTAGGTATTGGATACCGACGATCGAATCTCGGGCAAGTAACATACCGATGACAAAGGGAACAACGTATGTTGTTATGCGGTCTGACCGATAAAGATCTTCGTAGAATATGTAGGAGCCAATATGGGCATCCAGGTCCCGCTATTGGTTATTGACCGGAGACGTGTCTCGGTCATGTCTACATTGTTCTCGAACCCGTAGGGTCCGCACGCTTAAGGTTACGATGACAGTTATATTATGAGTTTATGCATTTTGATGTACCGAAGGTTGTTCGGAGTCCCGGATGTGATCACGGACATGACGAGGAGTCTCGAAATGGTCGAGACATAAAGATTGATATATTGGAAGCCTATGTTTGGACATCGGAAGTATTCCGGGTGAAATCGGGATTTTACCGGGTTACCGGGAGGTTACCGGAACCCCCCGGAAGCTATATGGGCCATCATGGGCCTTAGTGGAAAGGAGAAAGGGGCAGCCCAAGGGGGCTGCGCGCCTCCCCCCTTCCCCTAGTCCTATTAGGACTAGGAGAGGTGGCCGGCCACCCCTCTCCCTCTTTCCCCCTTGGGAATCCTAGTTGGAATAGGATTGGGGGGGGGGGGGGAGTCCTACTCCCGGTAGGAGTAGGACTCCTCCTGCGCCTCTCTCTCTTGGCCGGCGCCCCCTTCCCCCTTGGCTCCTTTATATACGGAGGCAGGGACACCTCTAAACACACAAGTTGACACAAGTTGATCCACGTGATCAATTCCTTAGCCGTGTGCGGTGCCCCCTGCCACCATATTCCTTGATAATACTGTAGCGGAGTTTAGGCAAAGCCCTGCTGCTGTAGTTCATCAAGATCGTCACCACGCCGTCGTGCTGACGAAACTCTTCCCCGACACTTTGCTGGATCGGAGTCCGGGGATCGTCATCGAGCTGAACGTGTGCTCGAACTCGGAGGTACCGTAGTTTCGGTGCTTGATCGGTTGGATCGAGAAGACGTACGACTACTTCCTCTACGTCGTGTCATCGCTTCCGTAGTCGGTCTGCGTTGGGTACGTAGACAATACTCTCCCCTCGTTGCTATGCATCACATGATCTTGCGTGTGCGTAGGAATTTTTTTGAAATTACTACGTAACCCAACAGTGGCATCCGAGCCTAGGTTATTGATGTTGATGTTATTTGCACGAGCAGAACACAAGTGAGTTGTGGACGATACAAGTCATACTGCCTACCAGCATGTCATATTTTGGTTCGACGGTATTGTTGGACGAGATGACCCAGACCAACCTTACGCGTACGCTTACGCGAGACCGGTTCCCTCGACGTGCTTTGCACAGAGATGGCTTGCGGGCGACTGTCTCTCCAACTTTAGTTGAACCAAGTATGGCTACGCCCGGTCCTTGCGAAGGTTAAAACGGAGTCTATTTGACAAACTATCGTTGTGGTTTTGATGCGTAGGTGAGATTGGTTCTTACTTAAGCTCGTAGCAGCCACGTAAAACAAGCAACAACAAAGTAGAGGACGTCTAACTTGTTTTTGCAGGGCATGTTGTGATGTGATATGGTCAAAGCATGATGCTGAATTTTATTGTATGAGATGATCATGTTTTGTAACCGAGTTATCGGCAACTGGCAGGAGCCATATGGTTGTCGCTTTATTGTATGCAATGCAATCGCGATGTAATGCTTTACTTTATTACTAAACGGTAGTGATAGTCGTGGAAGCATAAGATTGGCGAGACGACAACGATGCTACGATGGAGATCAAGGTGTCGCGCCGGTGACGATGGTGATCATGAAGGTGCTTCGGAGATGGAGATCACAAGCACAAGATGATGATGACCATATCATATCACTTATATTGATTGCATGTGATGTTTATCTTTTTATGCATCTTATCTTGCTTTGATTGACGGTAGCATTATAAGATGATCTCTCACTAAATTATCAAGAAGTGTTCTCCCTGAGTATGCATCGTTGCCAAAGTTCGTCGTGCCCAGACACCACGTGATGATCGGGTGTGATAAGCTCTACGTCCATCTACAACGGGTGCAAGCCAGTTTTGCACACGCAGAATACTCAGGTTAAACTTGACGAGCCTAGCATATGCAGATATGGCCTCGGAACACGGAGACCGAAAGGTCGAGCGTGAATCATATAGTAGATATGATCAACATAAACGATGTTCACCATTGAAAGCTACTCCATCTCACGTGATGATCGGTTATGGTTTAGTTGATTTGGATCACGTAATCACTTAGAAGATTAGAGGGATGTCTATCTAAGTGGGAGTTCTTAAGTAATATGATTAATTGAACTTAAATTTATCATGAACTTAGTACCTGATAGTATCTTGCTTGTTTATGTTGATTGTAGATAGATGGCTCGTGCTGTTGTTCCGTTGAATTTTAATGCGTTCCTTGAGAAAGCAAAGTTGAAAGATGATGGTAGCAATTACACGGACTGGGTCCGTAACTTGAGGATTATCCTCATTGCTGCTCAGAAGAATTACGTCCTGGAAGCACCGCTGGGTGCCAGGCCTGCTGCTGGAGCAACACCAGATGTTATGAACGTTTGGCAGAGCAAAGCTGATGACTACTCGATAGTTCAGTGTGCCATGCTTTACGGCTTAGAATCGGGACTTCAACGACGTTTTGAACGTCATGGAGCATATGAGATGTTTCAGGAGTTGAAGTTAATATTTCAAGCAAATGCCCGAATTGAGAGATATGAAGTCTCCAATAAGTTCTATAGCTGCAAGATGGAGGAGAACAGTTCTGTCAGTGAGCATATACTCAAAATGTCTGGGTATAATAATCACTTGATTCAATTGGGAGTTAATCTTCCGGATGATTGCGTCATTGACAGAATTCTCCAATCACTGCCACCAAGCTACAAGAGCTTCGTGATGAACTATAATATGCAAGGGATGAACAAGACTATTCCCGAGCTCTTCGCAATGCTGAAAGCTGCGGAGGTAGAAATCAAGAAGGAGCATCAAGTGTTGATGGTTAACAAGACCACTAGTTTCAAGAAAAAGGGCAAAGGGAAGAAAAAGGGGAACTTCAAGAAGAACAACAAGCAAGTTGCTGCTCAAGAGAAGAAACCCAAGTCTGGACCTAAGCCTGAAACTGAGTGCTTCTACTGCAAGCAGACTGGTCACTGGAAGCGGAACTGCCCCAAGTATTTGGCGGATAAGAAGGATGGCAAGGTGAACAAAGGTATATGTGATATACATGTTATTGATGTGTACCTTACTAGAGCTCGCAGTAGCACCTGGGTATTTGATACTGGTTCTGTTGCTAATATTTGCAACTCGAAACAGGGACTACAGAATAAGCGGGCACTGGCAAAGGACGAGGTGACGATGCGCATGGGAAACGGTTCCAAAGTCGATATGATCGCAGTCGGCACGCTACCTCTACATGTACCTTCGGGATTAATATTAGACCTAAATAATTGTTATTTGGTGCCAGCGTTGAGCATGAACATGATATCTGGATCTTGTTTAATGCGAGACGGTTATTCATTTAAATCAGAGAATAATGGTTGTTCTATTTATATGAGTAATATCTTTTATGGTCATGCACCCTTGAAAAGTGGTCTATTCTTATTGAATCTCGATAGTAGTAATACACATATTCATAATGTTGAAGCCAAAAGATGCAGAGTTGATAACGAAAGTGCAACTTATTTGTGGCACTGTCGTTTAGGTCATATCGGTATAAAGCGCATGAAGAAACTCCATGCTGATGGACTTTTGGAACCACTTGATTATGAATCACTTGGTACTTGCGAACCGTGCCTTATGGGCAAGATGACTAAAACACCGTTCTCCGGTACTATGGAGAGAGCAACAGATTTGTTGGAAATCATACATACCGATGTATGTGGCCCGATGAATATTGAGGCTCGTGGCGGATATCGTTATTTTCTCACCTTCACAGATGATTTAAGCAGATATGGGTATATCTACTTAATGAAACATAAGTCTGAAACATTTGAAAAGTTCAAAGAATTTCAGAGTGAAGTTGAAAATCATCGTAACAAGAAAATAAAGTTTCTACGATCTGATCGTGGAGGAGAATATTTGAGTTACGAGTTTGGTATACATTTGAAAAACTGTGGAATAGTTTCGCAACTCACGCCGCCCGGAACACCACAGCGTAATGGTGTGTCTGAACGTCGTAATCGTACTTTACTAGATATGGTGCGATCTATGATGTCTCTTACTGATTTACCGCTATCTTTTTGGGGATATGCTTTAGAGACGGCCGCATTCACGTTAAATAGGGCACCATCAAAATCCGTTGAGACGACGCCTTATGAACTGTGGTTTGCCAAGAAACCAAAGTTGTCGTTTCTTAAAGTTTGGGGCTGCGATGCTTATGTGAAAAAGCTTCAACCTGATAAGCTCGAACCCAAATCGGAGAAATGTGTCTTCATAGGATACCCAAAGGAAACTGTTGGGTACACCTTCTATCACAGATCCAAAGGCAAGACATTCGTTGCTAAGAATGGATCATTTCTAGAGAAGGAGTTTCTCTCGAAAGAAGTGAGTGGGAGGAAAGTAGAACTTGACGAGGTAACTGTACCTGCTCCCTTACTGGAAAGTAGTTCATCACAGAAAACTGTTTCAGTGACACCTACACCAGTTAGTGAGGAAGCCAATGATAATGATCATGAAACTTCAGATCAAGATACTGCTGAACCTCGTAGATCAACCAGAGTAAGATCCGCACTAGAGTGGTACGGTAATCCTGTTCTGGAGGTCATGCTACTAGATCATAATGAACCTACGAACTATGAAGAAGCGATGGTGAGCCCAGATTCCGCAAAGTGGCTTGAAGCCATGAAATCTGAGATGGGATCCATGTATGAGAACAAAGTATGGACTTTGGTTGACTTGCCCGATGATCGGCAAGCAATTGAGAATAAATGGATCTTTAAGAAGAAGACTGACGCTGATGGTAATGTTACTGTCTACAAAGCTCGACTTGTCGCAAAAGGTTTTCGGCAAGTTCAAGGAATTGACTACGATGAGACCTTCTCACCCGTAGCGATGCTTAAGTCCGTCCGAATCATGTTAGCAATTGCCACATTTTATGATTATGAAATTTGGCAAATGGACGTCAAAACTGCATTCCTGAATGGATTTCTGGAAGAAGAGTTGTATATGATGCAACCAGAAGGTTTTGTCGATCCAAAGGGAGCTAACAAAGTGTGCAAGCTCCAGCGATCCATTTATGGACTGGTGCAAGCCTCTCGGAGTTGGAATAAACGTTTTGATAGTGTGATCAAAGCATTTGGTTTTATACAGACTTTCGGAGAAGCCTGTATTTACAAGAAAGTGAGTGGGAGCTGTGTAGCATTTCTGATATTATATGTGGATGACATATTACTGGTTGGAAATGATATAGAATTTCTGGATAGCATAAAGGGATACTTGAATAAAAGTTTTTCAATGAAAGACCTCGGTGAAGCTGCTTACATATTAGGCATTAAGATCTATAGAGATAGATCAAAACGCTTAATTGGACTTTCACAAAGCACATACCTTGACAAAATTTTGAAGAAGTTCAAAATGGATCAAGCAAAGAAAGGGTTCTTGCCTGTGTTACAAGGTGTGAAATTGAGTAAGACTCAATGCCCGACCACTGCAGTAGATAGAGAGAATATGAAAGATGTTCCCTATGCATCAGCCATAGGCTCTATCATGTATGCAATGCTGTGTACCAGACCTGATGTGTGCCTTGCTATAAGTTTAGCAGGGAGGTACCAAAGTAATCCAGGAGTGGATCACTGGACAGCGGTCAAGAACATCCTGAAATACCTGAAAAGGACTAAGAATATGTTTCTCGTATATGGTGGTGACAAAGAGCTCATCATAAAAGGTTACGTTGATGCAAGCTTTGACACTGATCCGGACGATTCTAAATCGCAAACCGGATACGTGTTTACATTAAACGGTGGAGCTGTCAGTTGGTGCAGTTCTAAACAAAGCGTCGTAGCGGGATCTACATGTGAAGCGGAATACATAGCTGCTTCGGAAGCAGCAAATGAAGGAGTCTGGATGAAGGAGTTCATATCCGATCTAGGTGTCATACCTAGTGCATCGGGTCCAATGAAAATCTTTTGTGACAATACTGGTGCAATTGCCTTGGCAAAGGAATCCAGATTTCACAAAAGGACCAAACACATCAAGAGACGCTTCAACTCCATCCGGGATCTAGTCCAGGTGGGAGACATAGAGATTTGCAAGATACATACGGATCTGAATGTTGCAGACCCGTTGACTAAGCCTCTTCCACGAGCAAAACATGATCAGCACCAAGGCTCCACGGGTGTTAGAATCATTACAGTGTAATCTAGATTATTGACTCTAGTGCAAGTGGGAGACTGAAGGAAATATGCCCTAGAGGCAATAATAAAGTTATTATTTATTTCCTTATAATCATGATAAATGTTTATTATTCATGCTAGAATTGTATTTACCGGAAACATAATACATGTGTGAATACATAGACAAATAAAGTGTCACTAGTATGCCTCTACTTGACTAGCTCGTTAATCAAAGATGGTTATGTTTCCTAACCATGAACAATGAGTTGTTATTTGATTAACGAGGTCACATCATTAGTAGAATGATCTGATTGACATGACCCATTCCATTAGCTTAGCACCCGATCGTTTAGTATGTTGCTATTGCTTTCTTCATGACTTATACATGTTCCTATGACTATGAGATTATGCAACTCCCGTTTACCGGAGGAACACTTTGGGTACTACCAAACGTCACAACGTAACTGGGTGATTATAAAGGAGTACTACAGGTGTCTCCAATGGTCGATGTTGGGTTGGCGTATTTCGAGATTAGGATTTGTCACTCCGATTGTCGGAGAGGTATCTCTGGGCCCTCTCGGTAATATACATCACATAAGCCTTGCAAGCATTACAACTAATATGTTAGTTGTGAAATGATGTATTACGGAACGAGTAAAGAGACTTGCCAGTAACGAGATTGAACTAGGTATTGGATACCGACGATCGAATCTCGGGCAAGTAACATACCGATGACAAAGGGAACAACGTATGTTGTTATGCGGTCTGACCGATAAAGATCTTCGTAGAATATGTAGGAGCCAATATGGGCATCCAGGTCCCGCTATTGGTTATTTACCGGAGACGTGTCTCGGTCATGTCTACATTGTTCTCGAACCCGTAGGGTCCGCACGCTTAAGGTTACGATGACAGTTATATTATGAGTTTATGCATTTTGATGTACCGAAGGTTGTTCGGAGTCCCGGATGTGATCACGGACATGACGAGGAGTCTCGAAATGGTCGAGACATAAAGATTGATATATTGGAAGCCTATGTTTGGACATCGGAAGTATTCCGGGTGAAATCGGGATTTTACCGGGTTACCGGGAGGTTACCGGAACCCCCCGGAAGCCATATGGGCCATCATGGGCCTTAGTGGAAAGGAGAAAGGGGCAGCCCAAGGGGGCTGCGCGCCTCCCCCCTTCCCCTAGTCCTATTAGGACTAGGAGAGGTGGCCGGCCACCCCTCTCCCTCTTTCCCCCTTGGGAATCCTAGTTGGAATAGGATTGGGGGGGGGGGGAGTCCTACTCCCGGTAGGAGTAGGACTCCTCCTGCGCCTCTCTCTCTTGGCCGGCGCCCCCTTCCCCCTTGGCTCCTTTATATACGGAGGCAGGGACACCTCTAAACACACAAGTTGACACAAGTTGATCCACGTGATCAATTCCTTAGCCGTGTGCGGTGCCCCCTGCCACCATATTCCTCGATAATACTGTAGCGGAGTTTAGGCGAAGCCCTGCTGCTGTAGTTCATCAAGATCGTCACCACGCCGTCGTGCTGACGAAACTCTTCCCCGACACTTTGCTGGATCGGAGTCCGGGGATCGTCATCGAGCTGAACGTGTGCTCGAACTCGGAGGTACCGTAGTTTCGGTGCTTGATCGGTTGGATCGAGAAGACGTACGACTACTTCCTCTACGTCGTGTCATCGCTTCCACAGTCGGTCTGCGTTGGGTACGTAGACAATACTCTCCCCTCGTTGCTATGCATCACATGATCTTGCGTGTGCGTAGGAAATTTTTTGAAATTACTACGTAACCCAACATTCAGACCAACTTAACTTTTTCCTCCTGCGGCCAAAACAACAATCTTGTTTTGCCTTACCGTAATATCCTTAGAACCACAAACAGACCCATCTGAATCCTTTGTATTCTGCTGTCGCCATCTTTAGGGTTCATAAAATTTCCTTTACTAGGCCACGGTAGATCCAAAATTATAACATCATCTTGTGAAACCTATTTCCTCAGTACTTAATGAATTTCAGTTCTGCTGCTTCCAACATAGGCGGTTTAACTTTGTAGAAAATCATAATCCGCCTGGTACCATTAGCCCTCACATAAACCACCATCCTGACTTGAGTAGCAATAGCCGGTTTAACATGTATATATACCTTGATTAAATTCCTCGGTTTAACACCGGGTTGTGCACATCAACCTTGAATCGTAAACCGGCCTTCACACTTCTTTTCCAGTTTGTCTTCCAAAATGACCAAGCAATTCGCCACTTGCAACTAGGTTCCTTCCCGGATCATAGAAACGCAACTTAATGGATATGTTTTAACTGGCGCTTTGGCCAAGAAAGATGTCCTCCATTGGCGAGTTCCTGGCCCTGAGTGCCCTCCAGTACCTCAGGATGGAGAAGTGATTGTGTTCATGCAGCATCTAGACCGGGGGTTTAGCCCTGCCGGTTCAAAGTTTTTCCGGGATGTGCTTGCTAGCTTCCAACTCCACCCTCAGGATATTGTACCAAACTTTGTGTCCAACATATACAATTTCCAAGTGTTCTGTGAAGTTTACCTTCAAGAAGAACCAACTGTTGAGCTCTTCCATGATTTCTTTCACTTAAACCGCCGAACTGAATTCTCTGACGGCCCCAATACTAAACTTGGCGGAGTATCGATTCAGAAGAGGAAAGAAGTCGACTTTCCTCACGCCAAACATCACAGCCATCCTAAAGACTGGAACCAAACATGGTTCTATTGTCAGAACACCGCTCCCGCTGATGAAAACCCTCTGCTGGGTTACCATGCTCACCGGCTCAGCAATGGCCATCCAGTGCCTCCGTGGCTCACTGCCAAAGAACGACAAGCTTATGCACCTCAACTTGCTAAGCTCCGGGCCTTTCTAGCAAATGTCTTAACCGGCATTGACCTCGTTCATTGCTGGGTTTCATGGGGTATCCTGCCCTTAAGCCGCCGCACCAGTTTGATGCATGAGTATACTGGGAACATCAAAGACCCTCAACGGTATCATGAAATAGAGATGACTGATGATGAAGTCACTGAGTCCGTGAAGAAGATGCTGGATGAACCGACCGCTGAATGTGGAAAAACCAGATTGGCCCCCTTTTACACCTCCAACAAACCGCCAGGCGTAAGAATTTATCCTTTTGTTTTTGTAATCCATCTACTCTTTAGCTTTTTCCTGACAACCTTTTGTTTATCTGTACATGCCAGAGACCCATTCTGGAAGAGAAAAATGCAAGACAAACCGGCCAAGGCTCAAGATAAACCGGCGAGGGCTCTTCGTGCCAAGAGCAAGGTCACAAAGAGGCCTGCCAAGAAGAAAACCGTCTAGTCTTCTGATCCGCCAGAAGACGTTGATGAGTCAGATCAAGAGGTAGAACTTGACTCCCTTGGTTCATTTTTCATACACCTTATTGACAATGACTATTCCCAGGATGAAGCGGAAGCTAGCCGTGCTGATCATATAGAGGTAATCTCCCTTTCCTCCGATTTAGAACATGTGCCGGTTCAAAAACTTCACCGTGCAGTTCAGAAAGTAAAACACTCTCACCCTCTTGCTCATTTGGATCCGCAATTTTTTTTGAAGACACAACAACCTGAAGGTCGTCGCACAACCCGGCACAGCAGCCAACAGGTCACTTCCTCCGGTTTACCGGATACACCAACCCGGAAGCGTCATCCAGAGGTTCCTTGTTCTCCCAAAAAATCTTATCCTTTGGCGGGTTGCTTTTGATATCCACTTAATCCGTCTGATTCGAATTATCACGTGACTTCCAATTCTTCATCTGGCGATTCATCAACCACCCAAATGCCTCCCCTCAAGACCGTCCCTGAGTAAGTATACTGGCTTTAGCTTTGTTTTCTTGTGCCGGTTTACCAATTAACCTCTGTTTTAATATTACAGCGCCAAAGCCCGACTGAGCAAGAAAGCAAAAACCAATGTCTCCACTGAGGAGGTTGACCCGGACAGAACTTCAGAAGGCGCTGATAGAGATGCTGGCATCGCTATTGATGATCCTGTACCCCAAGGTCAGGATACCTATGCTAATCCGCCAGAAGTAAACCCGGCCAGTCCTCATGCTAATCCTCCAAGCCCAGCCAAAGACGAAGATCTGCTAAGCCCGGCCAGGGATACTGTCAATCTGCCAAGCCCATCAAAAGGTGGCAATGATGATGTTGTTATCACTGGTATTGGTCACACTGTCCCTGGCAACCCAGTTGCTTTGTCAAAGCATATTGCCAAGGCAGAATTTGCTGCTATGGGCAAGGGGAAAGGGAAGACAGATTTATCCAGCTTCGTTAACCTTAGTGCCGAGGAGCTCCATTCCGGATTCTTAAACCACCTATACACAAGCCGGGATTATGAGGCCGATTTGGTGAACCTAATGAAGGAGCGCTATGAGGTAATCTTCCAAACACTTTAAATTTGCTTGTTCTATATTCCAATTCCATTGTAGCCCCCAAGGGCTGGTTTATCCCTTGAAGATAGACCGGGACTTCGAGATAAAGAACACTTCAACTCAGTAGCCACCAAGGGCCGATTTATCTTATCAAGATGAACCGAGACTTTTATGTTCAAAACTTGCTCTTTCGTTAATTCTTCTGCCTTTGATTTTCTGATCCAATACACATTAGCCCCCAAGTGCCAAGATTAATACTTGTATTGAGCTTTGGAACTTTCAAATAAGCAGCAAGAAAAAAGCAATCCGCATTAGCCCCAAGTGCCAAGTGTATAACTGGTTATAGGCTTGGGACTTTGAGAAAAATATGAACCTCTTCATCGTCTGACTTTTGCAGGCCGATATAAATACCAAAGATTCCCAAATCGCTGATCTTCAAGAAAATATCAAGTCCCAGCAAGAAGAGACCTCTAAAGGCAAAGAGGAGCTAAAGGGCGCTTTGACAGCCATGGAACAATTGAAGGATGGCTTCAAGAATGAACGTGCCAACTGGGAAACTGAGAAGGCTGCTTTGTTGAAGCAGGCTGAAGACACCGAGGAAGCTCTTAAACCAGTGGCAGAAGAGTTAACTGGGCTGAAGCATCAAGTGAATGCTATGACTTTGGCAATATTTGGTAAGCACCTTGTGTAAAGAGTTTGCATATCCATCTTTGAAATTGCCGGTTTAACAGAAAATTCTTTGAACCGTTACAGGTAGCCGGATTACTCATCTGGGCTCGGACATGCGTATGAAGCTGAAATCAGTATATACATTGATAGAGCAAATGTACACTGTTGCCCAATGAGTTATCTGTGCGGCCTCATATAACAAACCGGCACCAACGTTGATCAAGGATACACTGGCCAAATTGTTGATGACACCGGCGCAGATAGAAGAAATGAAACGATCTCCTGCCAGGGCTGGCGCTTTGTTAGCACTAACTCATGCCAAATCATGGATAGCTGACCTGGATCCAATTGATATCGCCAAGGGCTATCCGGATGAACAAGAAAACGGATCAACATTTGATAATGAAGCCGTCAAAGCCCTGACCAACACTACTAGGGAAAAGGCTAGCAGCAGCGCGAGTTTTAGATGTATCAGTAGCGCGGGGACAGGTGCTACTAATAAGGCACTACAGCTAACATATAGCAGTAGCGCGTGCTCACCGGCGCTAGTGCTACACAAGTGTAGCAGCAACGCTGTTTGCGGAAGCTCGCTACTGCTAGTAGCTCTAGCGCATTTTACCTTGACGCGCTACTGCTACCGCGGCGCTGCTGCTAACTTTTGTACACTCGCTACTACTAATTTCAGTAGGTTTTTTTGTTATTTTTTTGGCATATTTGCTTTGTATTTGAACAGGCTTTATAGAAGAATCTTTAGCACATAGAAATGTCATCATGATACACATACAAATGTCTACGAGACCACAAATGTAATCATAGCATGTACATATAAATAGTCTCATCATAATCATCATCCAACACAAAGTGATATCTTGTCATCATCTCGGAAATAGCGATACATGCAAGTCTCGAATACTTGCAACTACAATAACGTCATCCATCTAAACAAAGGTATACGCAAGAAGTGCTATCACTATGAGTGAGAGCGGAACTATGCATTACATGAGGTGGCGGTTATGAGTCCTCTCTCGCGCTAGCGTGAACCTCAAGTAACTAGCTTCTCCTTCTTGTCTGCTTTTGAAGCCTTTATGGCTGGCGCCCATGAACCCATTCACTTGCGCCTGACACTCATGCCACTCGTTGTACACCCCCGGAACCTTCCCTTTGTACACGACATAGCAATTCCATCTTGCCATCAAGAAACTAGGTACCTGTTAGAGATGCATGTTCATGAAGAGGATGTACAATCATATATATGCAACAAAATATACTAGAGCAACACCGAAAAAGAAAGGATTAGCAACTAGATGCAACATACAGTACGCAAATTAATTAACTAGAGGTACGCAGGTCATCGTACGCAAACTAACAAAGTAGCGTTACGCAAGTTCGGCATGGACCGTGGACATCACAAAGTTTCATCGCTACAAGAAGTATACAAGTTCAACCGACACATATCATCATCATCGGCATCATAAATCACTAGAAGTTCCATCCTTCCATATCATCGAGGACGAACCCTAGCTTCTTGAACGACGTGAGGTCTAGACGTTGCATGCCTATGCGAGTTCGGACGTCAGCTCGCGATATAGGGCCGTGGTGGAACATCCCCTTCTCATCGACGACTTCTTTCATGATGATCGTCGCAATGTCGCTTTGGATGCGAAAGAAGTCATCTCTAAGTTTATAATCCGCTTCTCCATGAGATTCTAGCCACTCGTGGATACGGTCATCATTTCTGCTGTTAATGCGAAGCTTTTGGTGATCCATGTTGAACTGAATCATGAGATGGACGATGTAGAATCCATCCTTCTTGCTTGGTTTTGGGACATGGATGCAGGAGAAGTTAGTTTTATACGCGAAACCCATCTTCTTGTTCCTTTGTTTCTTGATCTGCACGTGGCCACCTCTAAAGCTGAAGCCTTGGAGAGCATCATCTAGAATATTCATTATGTGGGTGTAGTCTTTTTTCTCGTAGTCTCTAGAAGGGTCAAAATACACGGCGTGGGAGACTTGCGGGTAAAGAACAATAAGGACGGCGCGCCCGTTGCTGCGGGGAAAAGACACCTCAAATTATTCCCCATATGAGAGAGAAGGAATGATTGAAATGTACGAAAGGGTTGTCCGGAACTGACTTACTTTGGATGATAAGGCACGAGGACAATTTCCTGGTCCTTATTCTGTACCATGAAGTTTCGGAGGTACTCCCTAGCAGTTTCACGCTCAAAGTCGCCGACACTCAAGAAAGACTCGTGCATGTAGTACGGATCCGCCACACAGATTTGCGAGACTTCTTCACTCTTCATGACGGAGCTCATATGTAGTGCAAAAAGGCGGACGATAGTAAAATCAAGCCGCCTTGTTAGAAACATCTCAAAGATATGGTCAAACCGCAGGAAGAACACCTCCGCGGGCCGTGTGTCGACGTAGTACTTCCCCTCAGGCACACGAGCCGCGTATGTCGGATATCCTGGATCCTTTGAGGCTAGTAGGCTTTTCTCAGTCGACAGCACATGGTCGTGCAGTCTCTTGAGATCCCCTGATAGTGCCTCCAGCGGTTTCGGCGGTAGCATCGGCTCGCCCGTGAGATGGAACATGACCGCACTTTTCACGGGTACACGCTCTTCAGAATGCATCGTCTGGCTGCTATGTGCTCTGGCTTGTTTGGAGACAGTTACCTTCCCCGATCTCTTCCTCTCCTTTTTCTTGGGCACACCTTCCAGACCCTTCCTTAACCCCTGCCCCAGTGTTCCCGGGCTAAGTACTGTACGACCCTCGCACCCGGCTAGTTGAGCCTGTGTTGAGGTGGCATCTTCAGGCGTGTCCTGTGAGGATTTCATGAAGAGAGACTTTTTGCAATCCATGGTACGACCCTGCCCGGGCATATCATCCATATCCTCATTAGCAAGCTGATAGCCCGATTCGTCATATGGTTGACTCATCATATCTATGTCACAGTCATACGCGTTTGTATTGAGGTAATCCATAGGGTCGACCTCCGTCTCATCATCCATTGTCTGTTCTACAGGAGAAATTACATCAGCCAGTACTATTGCACCCCCTTCATCATGTCGTCCGCCGCTCTCACCCGGCACTGCAGGAGCTGGTAATTGCGTAGGCGGGGTGGTGGTCTTCGCACATGCTTGTTGATGTGTGGTAGTTATTGGTGTGCTCTCGGCCGGCTCCAGACGAATAAGATTCTTCGGCCATAGCAGCACCCAATTCTTGCAGCTTCCAATCCGCGGCGGGGTCTCGTCGTCCGCTCCCACATGCTGTACCGGAGGAGGCAAATCCTCGTGCCCCGATTTCACACTGGTCAAGCTAACCCTGAAGTGCCCAGCGGGGATCGGCTGGTTGTGGAACGTGCGTTGAGAGGGGTCCATTATCATCCCCTTTCCCACGTCCACCTTCTGGCCTTTGATCAAGTAGAGTATGGTGCACGGGGTTTCTTTTGCCTGCAAACACATATGTTTGTGGCGTAAAACAACCGAAAGTCAACA
>NC_041381.1:96516153-96518159 GCF_002162155.2 Triticum dicoccoides
CGCCTGAGACTGAGGACGGGCTGCTATGAGTGGGAGCGGCTGCGAGAGGAGGCCCGGTTGCGTGAGCAAGTGATGGTGCGATGGTGTTGTTGTTCATGGAGTTGCTCCCGACGAAACTGGGCATCGGGAAATCATGTACCGTCTTGTCTGGATTTTCCTTCGCCCAGTTGATGATAACTGGAACCAAGTTAGTAGCGAAATCATTTCTGCAGGCAGTTACAGTTGCATTGACTACCTGCTGTAGCAACTCATATTTGTCCTCGGCTGCTTTTTTCGCGTCCTCAGCTGCTTTTTTCTCGACCGCAAGCTTCACCTTCGCGTCGATGTCCGCCTGACAAAACTTCATTTTCAGCTTCTTGGCCTCCGGGCCCTCGTTGTAAAACACCTTCCATGTGGCGCCGTCTCCAGCGCCGTGCACACGACCATATTGCGGCCGCTGATCCAAAGGGAGTCCCTTAAGTTCATTCAAGGCCCGGTTGAGAGGGGTGTCCCACTTGGGCCTCATCGGAGAAGTAGAGCTTTCGGCTGCAAGCTGGTGTTGCTTCTCCAGTAGTCTAATCAATTTCCTCGTGATCTTGTCCGTGTAAAAAACCTTTTTCTCCTTGTCCCACTTGTAGCGGGCCCTAATGAAGTCATGCTCCAAGGGGTTGGTGAACTTCGCGAAGGGGTCTGGGAGACCCGCAGCTTCACATTCCGCGTCCTCCTTAACCCATATGGGCCTTTTACCGAGGTAGCCACGGCTTCCGAGGCGATGCTTCCCCGTGTTCCTTTGCTGAAGGCTCTTGAATTTCGCAGCCTTAGCCTTGGCTGCCTCGCTAGCGCAAGTTTCCTTGAACTTTTCGAACTCCTCTTCCGTAAGTTTCGGATTTTCCTCTAGAATCTTGGACAGGGGTTCATCAGCCTCAATAGCTCATTTCACTCTCGTTTTCCAGGAGGCCAAATCATTGCTGAACATGCCCATGGCGTGATTGTTAATATTTTTTATCTTCGAATCATCCCACGGTTGTTCTATGTTATCATCCTGGTCGGGGAACTTGAATCTCTTGTGCAACTTTGTTAGGAGCAACTGCGTCAAATGTTCTTTACTCCTTAAGTCATCGTTGTTGATGCTCGCGCATTCCCGTAGGATGCATCCTATTTGGTTCCCATAGCACTTGCGAGGTTCTTCCGGCTCTAACGGCTCAAACTTGCCAAGTGCCATCTTTGTGATCACAAGTCGTCCAATCCCTAGTTTGTTAGGTTTTCGTATCCTCTGCTTCTTATGCTTCCTCTTTTCGGTAGCGGCATCGGGGCCGGTACCTTCCCCGCTGGTACCTTCCCCACCGGTCTCGGTGCCGCCATCGGTGCCGGCGCTGTCGGTGTCGATGTCGACGTCAGTACCATCATCGAGGCCGACCTGCAAACCTTGCTTAGCAGTCAAATAGTCGAGGTACTCTTGTTCACCCTCATAATCCATCTCGTCTGCATCTTGGTCAGAAGGCCCAGTTTCTTCGTTGTTCGACATGTTTCCTATGGTTAAGTGTCCTCATTTATTTCTAAAAGTATGAATAAATGAGAAATGACATAAAAAGAAATCTATGTGCCATCACTCGTTATGCCAACTATGTAGCACAAAATCATGCCTTTATTCACGGGAAATTTCGGCATGACCTTTGCTAAAAAATGGACATATCGAGCGCCTGAAATTCACCGGAACGGAAATGAATCAACATTCTGGCGTAACATAGGCCACTCGGATCATTTTCCAAACATGACATGTCCAAAACATGACATATGCACATATCACATGTCCAGTTCAAATTTGCACATATCACATGTCCAGTTCGAATTTTGAAACCTAGCTAAATTCATAACTAAATAGATAACCTAATTAACATACTGCCCTAACTAAAATCTAATTAAATTAACCGAAGAACCCTAGCGGAGAGAGGGGGGGTTTACAAAGGGTGCAGGGGCGAGGAGGCAGGCCCGACGACGGCCGGGAGGGGAGAGGAGGGAGGCGAGGG
>NC_041381.1:96518605-96559014 GCF_002162155.2 Triticum dicoccoides
CATAGCAGTAGCGCATTTGGACAAAATGCGCTGCTACTACCTTCAGTAGTTGTAGCGCTTTATACGAAATTCGCTTCTACTAACTTCAGTATCTGTAGCGGTTTAGGCAAAACGCGCTGCTACTACCTTCGCTACTGCGAGTTTTCCTTTTTCTTTTCCTTTATTTTATCCCACTTTTATTTCCCTAGGGCAGTGAACGAAGGGAGGGCGATATATATTGCATCATTTGACGGTTAAATATGTATGCAAAATAGGAACATATATATTACACATCATTGGACACATGCATAATAATGGCTAAGTGTGTATACAAAATAGGAACATATATATATATATATATATATATATATATTACATCATTTGACCGATAACATAAGTTTCCTCAGTGCTGACGTTTTCGTTTTTGAGTCAGCTTCTTTCCCTTCTCGTTCGTCGAAGAATGATTGAGCCCCTCATTGTGACTTTGCCTTTTCCATGGAGTACGATTTTTCTTAGGTAATGTAGTATTGATTCTTCTTTTGACGTATACTTCATCATCATCGTCATCTTCCCTCATTGGGTTGTCGTACTGATCATAGTCTTCCTCGTTGGCGACTCCATCCATTCCAATGATGTTCCTTTTGCCTCTCCTCAGGACAACACAGCTGGGATTGCGCGGGTCAGTTATGAAGAAGCATTGTGTCACGTGCTTAGCGTGTACCCATGGCTCATTTTTTGCGATAGCGTTCACGGTAGCGCTCTTGGTGTCGGGTATAGTCATGGTAGTGAAAATCCGGCTTTCTCTTTCGACATTCTTAGCCCATCTGACACGGAACATCGTCGTGTTGTGCAGTCCAGAGTAGTCAAGCTCCCAGATCTCCTCGACCCTTCCATAAAATCGTTCAGTTGCGCTGTTGTCACTGCCGGTCTTGCATTCCATCGTCACCCCTGAGTTCTAATCATCACTGTCCATATCTTTGGCCTCCGTGTAGAACGTGTATCCGTTGATATCATATGCCTGATAGGTTACGAGGTTGGGCGAGGGGCCATGTGCTAAGGCGTATATGAGCAATCCATCCTTAGAGCCCTCCTCCGGAGGATTAGCAATAATATGCTCTTTGAACCAATGCAGGAAAGTGGAGTTGTGCTCTCTAGTAACTTCGGCGTCCGTCCTGCATACCCCCCGGTCACGATACTTCTTTGCGATAATTTCTTTGTGCAGTGCCACGAAAGGATCTACCTCGTCTAGGTGTTGTAGCACTACCAAGTTTGCTCTGTCAAAGTCGCTGCGTCGATCTGAGTATGCCACGTGCAATTCCCTGCGACCATTGCAGTGACCATCTCCTTCAAGCCTCCCATCGTGCTTGTTAACGGGCAAACCAACACTAACACCAGGCGGCTGGTCTGCGCCATATAGAAAATTCTCATAGAAAGAGATGCACTCTTGTGCCAAATAGCCCTGGACGATGCTTCCATCCGGACGGGACATGTTACAAACGAATCCTTTAATGATCCCATTCATCCTCTCAAATGGCATCATGTTGTGCAGGAATGACGACCCCATGTCTATTATGTCATCCACAATATGGACACACAGATGCACCATCACGTCAAAGAACGCGGGCAGGAAGTACATCTCAAGCTCATTCAGTATCACAACGATCTCTTCCTGTAGCCTTTGGAGCTGCTTCACATTGATCGACTTTCGAGAGATGACTTCGAAAAAGTTGCAGATACCAATAAGCGTGTCACGGACGTGCTTGTCCATTATCCCTCTAAGGGCAACAGGTAGTATCTGCGTCATCATCACATGACAGTCATGAGACTTCATCCCGCCAAACCTTTTCTTGTCCGTGTATAGATATCTGCTTATCTTGCCACAGTAACCAGAACTAACTTTCACTCCGGTAAGGCACTTAAAGAAGGCATTGATCTCAGCCTGACTTAAGGTGAAGCAAGAAGGGGGGCAATAATCCTCTTTCTTTATTTTCTTGCCCTTCTTCTCCCGTGCCTCTATCTCCGTCTCTGTCTCCTCTGACATTTTACGGGGCGGCATGTGCAGATCTTCCCTAATTTTCAAATCTTGCAAGTCTTTTCTTGCCTTTGGCCCATCCTTGGTCTTATCCGGCATGTTCATCAGTGTTGCGAGCAAGCTCTCAAGGACATTCTTACAAATATGCATTTGATCAAGGCAATGAGGTGTATCGAGTTTGTGCCAGTACTCCAAGTCCCAGAACATAGACCTCGTCTTCCATACCTTCAGCAGCGGCTCCAGCGCCTTTCTCATCGTCTTTCCCAGTGCGGGGCACTCCTTCCAGTTTTTCAACAGCTCATCGATTTCGGCACCGCTCCGCTTACGTGGAGGTTCTCGATGCTCAGCCTGACCATTGAATAGATCTCCACGGTTTCTCCACGGGTCGTCCTGTTCAAGCCATCTTCGATGCCCCATGTACACGATTTTCCCAGACCCGCCATCTTTCCTTGACGTTAGCTGCTGAGACGTCGTATCATCCATGCACCGCGTGCATCCGCAATATCCATGGCACACCTGGCCTGCCACATATCTGTAACCGAGATAGTCCTGCACTGTCGTGATCAGCGCGACTCTCATGTTGAAATACTCACCTTTGCTGGCGTCCCATGTCTTGGCCGGTGTTTTCCATAACGTGTCTAACTCCTCTTGAAGTAGTCCCAGATACAAATTAATATTATTTCCTGGTTGTTTCGGCCCTTGAATAAGCATGCTCATGTGAATGTACTTCGATTTCATGCACAACCAGGGGGGAGGTTGTACATCCATACAAACACGGGCCATGTGCTATGGTTGGTGTTCTAGTTGCCAAATGGATTCATGCCATCGATACACGCGCCAAGCACGATGTTCCTTGCATCACATTCAAAATACCGATAGAAGCTGTTCAACGCTCTCCACTGGCTTCCATCCTGCACGTGTCTCAGCTTTGGATCATCTCCATCGTCGGGCTTCTTCCTCTCCGCGTGCCAGCGCATTAGCTTTGCTTCCTTGGGATCTACAAAATACCTCTGCAGACGGGGAGTGATCGGTAAGTACCATACAACTTTCTGGGACATTTCTTCCCGGCCTTCTTGTATCCAGAAGCATTGCACACCGGACAGCTTGTTTTTTCCGCGTGCTCCTTTCAATAAATTATGCAATCGTTGATGCATGCATGGTATCTAACGTGTGGCAGATCAAGAGGGCACACAATCTTCTTGGCCTCATCAACACTAGTAGGACATAGATTACCCGCGGGAAGAACATCCTTTAGGTACTTGAGATGCTCATCGAGGCTAGTGTCGGTCCATTTGTTTTTAGCCTTCGTCTTCAGGAGTTGGAGCGTGAAACTCAAGCGGGTCACCTCAGGATTGCAACCATCATACAATGGAGTGTTCGAGTCTACCACCAGTTGCTCCAGCTTAGCCTCCTCTCTAGAAGCGGCTCTCTCAGTACTCGTCTCCTTGCGAAGCAATGCTTGAACATGAGGGTCCCGCATGATTGAACTTAGTACCGATGAACTCTGCTACGTGGAGTCCATGTCGTTCTCTCCGCCGCCATGTCCGGCCCCTTCTACTCCGCCATGTCCGGCCCCTTCTCCGCCGCCATGTCCGGCCTCTTCCCCACCGCCATTATCGATCATCTCTTCGTCTTGCCCCGTGTCATCATTGCCTGCCCCGTCGGCATCCTCAACATCGTCATCCTCATCTTCAATTATCCACCACGTATAGCCATCCATGAAACCAGTCATGAGCAGGTGCGCTTCGACATGACTATCGTCATGGGGGTCGAGCCAAACTATTCCTTTACATTTTCAACACGGACATAAAACCTCTGTCCGGTTATTTTCTTTCATGTCCTGCACCGCCGACCGCAACCACCTGTCCACCATCGTTCCACTGACCATCGTCAACTCTGCACGGTAATAATAGACAAATTGATTATAAAAATGCATGCATGCATCAAAGTCATAAAAAAATTTGGCATGACCTTCCCTAAAAATAGGACATATATGGATCTAGAGTTTGCCCGGAATTCGCCGAAACGGAAATAAATCGACATTTCGGCAAAACATAGGCAACTCAAAAGCACAATTTGGCGTGCCACACACACAATTTCCACAAACATATCACACACGCATAAACATATTTTCATTTTACAAAAGCATGAAATTTTCATCACCTCTATCTCGATCGAGATCGAGCACACGATGGAGATGATGTTGTAGGGAGAGATCAAAAGTGCATAAAGCTCTTCTTGACAAAGATAGATCTAGTTAGGGGGCAAATAGGTCACTTAACTAAGTGCTACATCTACCTAGCTAGCTAATTTGGGAGGAGACAACTTCAACTATGGAGGGGAAAGGAAAAAGAGAAAGGAGATGCATTAATGGAGGTGGTGTAGTTAGGTAGGAGTAATGAAGAGAGAGAAAGGTGGATAGAAGAGAAAGAGTAATGGGGGAGAAGTATTGAGGAAGAAGAAGAGTGAGAGTGGGAGCATGTGGGGGAGGTAGGGGGAAGGGAAGAGAGGAGGGGGAGGGGAGGCACGGGTGGGGAAAGGTGGTGGGTTGGTGCGGGTTAGCAGTAGCGCGGGAGGAGAAACGCGCTGCTGCTAAATAATTAGCAGCAGCGCGCTTTGGGCAACGGCGCTACTGCTAACAGTGACAAAAAAATTGGCAATTTGAAATGTAGTAGCAGCGATCCCAGTAAAAGCGCGCTACTACTACATCCGTAGCAGTAGCGCGGTTCAGGCCACGACGCTACTGCTAAATGGAGCTCGGTGAACACCGCCGGTGGATATTTGTAGCAGCGCGGTTTACGCAGAGCGCGCTACTGCTAAAAATTTATCAGCAGCGAGTTTCCAGCACACACGCTACTACTAATTAGCAGCAGCGCTCCTTTTTGAGCCGCACTGCTGCTAAGATTCTGTGTATAGGCTTTTCCCTAGTAGTGCAAGGAGATGTGTCCAGTAGCAAGTCAATTGGCTGAAGAGGTGAACTTGACTGCTCATCGGTCCTTCTATGATGCCAACAACCATCGAGTTGACACTGCTGTGAAAGAAGTGCAGAATCTTATTCCGCCAATTCGTAAGCACACTTATGCCCCTGACGTTGAACCGTCCAATCTTATAAGTGAAGAGGCTGTCTTTCAAGCTTTAACCCGAATTGACTGGACCACCGTTGACTTCTAGCCACTGGGTGGGGAGGAGGAGGTTGAACCGACGCCTAAGGATCCATCAACCTCACGTCGACCTGGCGACGAGTCTAAATCCAGCAATAGGCTTGATTTTCACAGACTGTGTTCTGTGTGAAAAACAATCATTATTTTGGGCCTCAAAGCGCCTTGTAATAGGCTAGTTAAAATACTTTGATCTGTGGCACTGATACATGACTTTGTTTGATCTGCCATGATATTTGTTGTGCTTTCTTATACACTTTGATAATTTCATGCGATCCTTATGTCTGCATAAAAAGAATTGTGCGGGCGGTTTACCGCCGGACGGGTCATAATGCCTAATACAAAGCCCGGTTAATTACCAAATCTGAATCAAAATATGAAATAGATCATACTTGTGATATTAAATCACTTAGTTGGTTTACCAACTTGGATTGTAGTAAGGGTGAATATGATAAGCCATATCGGGTTGTGATAAACACCGGATGATCCTGCTGGTGACATGTAGTGAAAGCCAGTCCGGGTTATTAAACACCGGTTTGATAATAAAACGCTCTGACAACTTGTAGCTGAAAGCCAAGTCGGGTTAACAAACACCGGGTTATTATGATGACTGAAAAGCCATACCGGGTCAATAGACGCCGGTTCAACATAAACTTTATCAAAGGGTAAAAACTTGGCAAAAAGCAAATAAAAACCATGTAGTCGAGGCTTTTCAAGGGCTGCCAGGCCCAAATTTGAGGCTTTTCATGGGCTGCCAGGCCGCTGAGTTAAACCATTTTGCAAAGCCTTTTAAGATGGACCTCCAACTAACTAATCGTCGTTTTAACTTTCACAAGTTCAGGGTCTTTTATATGATTGACTTGTCAAACGTTCGGCGGGTCATGCCAGGATTACCTGGATAGGAGTGGCTTACTTGATGAAGGCAGGTTAACCCAGGGTTTTAGGTGAATACACCAGGCTTCCAAGCCGTGCTTGATAGCATATTACAAGGGTCCTTTCAAACTCTTTGTTGCAGTGCACAAAGAGCCCCCAAGTAATTTTTGTGAGCTGTGCTCAATGGGTGCCTATGTTTGAGCTGTGCATAGCATCCAGACTCTCTTTGGCCCCTTGGGTGTGAAGCTCCCAAGCTGTATTGTGGCATGATAGCCGGTTTAACAGGTAGTACTCCGCTTTGTCAGCTGAAGCCTCCATGTAACCAAAAGATATTTGAGGAAAATGGCAGAGACCCTGCTTATAGCAATGATGCTGGTTTATTATATTGATCATAATACATACATTATCAAAATATGTACATAAGAGAAGCCTATGGCTCAAGTGTAGTAAGGCCGAAGGAGAGCTATGTTCCACGGCCGCCGGGTCTCCTCCTCAGAACTGCGTGAGTTGTCTCGAACGTCAATGAGGTAGTATGATCCGTTGTGCAGATTCTTGCTGACCACAAAGGGCCATTCCCAAGGTGGGGATAACTTGTGCATATCGGTCTGATCCTGGATGAGCCGGAGCACTAAGTCGCCTTCTTGAAAGGTTCTTGTTTTAACCCGGCGGCTGTGATAACGCCACAGGTCTTGCTGATAAAGCGCCGAACGAGCCAAAGCCATGTCCCGCTTCTCATCTAACAGGTCCAACGCCTCCTGGCATGCTTGCTCATTGTCCGCTTCAACATAATTAGCAAGCCGGGGCGAATCATGACGAATATCACTTGGGAGCACCGCCTCTGCCCCGTAAACCATGAAGAAAGGTGTGTAACCCGTTGATCTGTTGGGGGTCGTGTTGATGCTCCATAACACATAAGGTAATTCTTCCACCCAACAACCCGGCGTCCGCTTTAAAGGAACCATAAGCCGGGGCTTGATACCCTTCAAAATTTCTTGATTAGCTCTCTCAGCTTGACCATTAGATTGGGGGTGAACCACGGATGCTATATCAAGCCGGATGTGCTCTCTCTGACAGAAGTCCTCCATCTCACCTTTGGAAAGGTTTGTGCCATTATCCGTGATGATGTTGTGTGGAAAGCCAAAGCGGAAGATGATCTTTTTGATAAATTGAACCGGCGTAGCCGCGTCACACGTGCTTACGGGCTCTGCTTCAACCCATTTGGTGAACTTGTCAACCGCCACCAACAGGTGGGTCTTCTTATCCTTGGATTGCTTAAAAGGTCCCACCATATCAAGCCCCCAAGTAGCAAACGGCCAAGTGATGGGAATCATCCGTAGCTCTTGAGCCGGAACATGAGCTCGGCGTGAAAACTTCTGACAAGCGTCACACCGCTTTACCAGATCCTCAGCATCAGCATGAGCTGTCAACCAATAGAACCCATGACGAAAAGCTTTATCCACCAGGGACTTTGAACCGGCATGGTGACCACAATCCCCTTCATGGATTTCACATAGAATCTCTTGGCCTTCTTCAGGAGAAACACAACGCTGGAATACGCTTGAAACACTGCAGTGGTGTAACTCGCCATTGTGAATAACCATGGACTTTGATCGCCGGACTATCTGCCTGGCTAGAACCTCATCATCTAGTAGCTTGCCCCGGTTCATATACGCCAAATATGGAACCGTCCAATCCGGAATTACATGTAAAGCGGCTACCAATTGGGCCTCCGGATCAGGAACAGCTAAATCCTCCTCTGTAGGCAACTTAACAGACGGGTTATGCAAAATATCTAAAAAGGTATTGGGTGGTACCGGTTTACGCTGAGATCCCAGCCGGCTTAAAGCATCTGCTGCTTCGTTTTTGCGCCGGTCAATGTGCTCAACCTGATAACCTTTGAAGTGACCCGCCACAATATCCACCTCGTGTCTGTAAGCTGCCATGAGTGGATCCTTAGAATCCCAAGTGCCATAAACTTGCTGGGCCACCAGATCAGAATCTCCATAGCATCGTACCCGGCTTAAATTCATTTCCTTGGCCACACGGAGACCATGGAGTAACGCCTCGTACTCAGCTGCATTATTAGTACAAGGAAACATTAAGCGGAGAACATAACAAATTTTATCACCTCGAGGGGAAGTAAGGACAACTCCAGCCCCCGAGCCCTGCAATTGCATGGATCCATCAAAGTGAATAGTCCAGTATGTGTTATCCGGTTTGTCCTCTGGTGCATGTAACTCGGTCCAATCATTGATGAAGTCAACAAGCGCCTGAGATTTGATGGCTGTCCGAGGCATATACTTCAACCCATGTGGACCAAGCTCAATTGCCCACTTTGCAACCGGCCAGTTGCCTCCCTGTTCTGAATTTTATTGCCCAAAGGAGCAGAACTGACCACTGTGATGGGATGGCCTTGAAAGTATTGTTTGAGCTTCCGACTTGCCATAAAAAACCCCATATACCAGCTTCTGCCAATGCGGATATCGTTGCTTTGACTCGATAAGCACTTCACTGATATAGTAAATCGGCCGTTGAACCGGATATTCCTTCCCAGCCTCCTTGCGCTCAACCACAATTGCCACACTAACAGCATGGGCATTAGCAGCCACGCACAATAACAAGGGCTCCTTGTCAACCGGAGCAGCAAGGACCGGCGGTTCAGCCAACTGCCGCTTCAAGTCTTCAAACGCCGCATCAGCCGCATCACTCCAGACAAAAGTGTCTGTTTTCTTCAACATCTAATATAGAGGGATCGCCTTCTCTCCCAAGTGGCTAATAAACCGGCTTAGGGCTGCAATTTGACCTGCCAGACGTTGAGCATCATTAATACATGTCGGTTTAGCCAAAGATGTAATCGCCTTGATCTTTTCCAGATTAGCTTCAACGCCTCTGTTCGACACCAGAAAGGCTAAAAGCTTGCCTGCCAGAACACCAAAAACACACTTGTCCAGATTAAGCATCATCTTATAAACCCGAAGATTGTCAAAGGTCTCCTTGAGATCATCTATCAATGTCTCCATCTTCCTGGATTTTACTACAATGTCATCCACATATGCATGAACATTGCGCCCAATCTGAGTGTGAAGACAATTCTGCACACAACGCTGATAAGTTGCCTGGGCACTCTTGAGCCCAAAGGGCATAGAAACATAGCAGAAGGCTCCAAAGGGAGTGATGAAGGTTGTCTTCTCCTGGTCCTTAACTGCCATTTTGATCTGATGATAACCTGAATAAGCATCCAAGAAACTCAAACGCTCACAACCCTCCGTCACATCAATGATCTGATCAACACACGGGAGAGCGAAAGGATCTGCCGGACAAGCCTTGTTCAAATCTGTGTAGTCCACACACATGCACCAAGTGGCGTTTTTCTTAAGGACTAGCACCGGATTAGCCAACCACTCAGGGTGAAACACTTCGATGATAAACCCAGCAGCCAACAGCCGGGCTACCTCCTCACCAATGGCCTTGCATCTTTCCTCGTTAAAGCGGCGAAGAAACTGCTTGACCGGTTTAAAATTGGGATCAATATTGAGAGTGTGCTCAGCGAGTTCCCTCGATACACCTGGCATGTCAGAAGGCTTCCATGAAAAAATGTCCCGGTTCTCACGGATGAACTCGATGAGCGCGCTTTCCTATTTCGGATCCAGATTGGTGCTGATGCTAAACTGTTTGGATGAATCGATAGGAACAAAATCAACAAGTTTAGTCTCGTCAGCCGGTTTGAACTTCAGGGTCGGGTCATGCTCAGTGGTGGGCTTCTTCAGAGGGGTCATGTCTGCCGGATCAACATTGTATTTGTAGAACTTCAACTCCTCTGTGGCGACTCAGCATAGGCCGCATCACCCTCCTCGCAATACAAAGCGATCTTACGACTTCCGTGAACTATGATGGTCCCCTTATGACCCGGCATTTTGAGCTGCAAATAAATATAGCAGGGCCTCGCCATGAACTTCGCGTAAGCCGGCCGTCCAAACAGTGCATGATATGGGCTCTGGATTTTCACCACTTCAAAGGTCAATGTTTCAGACCTGGAGTCGTGCTCATCACCAAACACAACCTCCAAAGCTATCTTGCCAATAGGATATGCCGATTTACCTGGTACTACACCATGAAAAACAGTGTTTGACGGTTTAAGACTCTTGTCTGTCAACCCCATGCGACGAAAGGTTTCATAATACAGGATGTTGATACTGCTCCCTCCATCCATCAGCACCTTGGTAAATTTATAACCTCCCACCTAAGGTGCCACCACTAAAGCCATATGACCCGGATTATCAACCCCGGGCGGTTGATCCTCTCTGCTCCACACAATGGGCTGCTCGGACCATCGCAAGTAACATGGCACTGCCGGTTCAACAGCATTAACTGCCCTCTTGTGAAGCTTCTAATCGCGCTTGCACAAGCTAGTAGTGAACACATGATACTGCCCGCCGTTCAACTGCTTTGGGTGACTCTGAAAACCTGATTGCTGCTGATTCCCCTGATTATTCTGTTGGTTATTGCCACTTTGGTTGTTCTGGTTACCCTGATGATTCTAAAATCCAGAGTTTGAACCGCCGCCACCATGAAAACCTGGACCTGAACCGCCCGACGGACCCTGATCATACTGGAAGAGATCAGAGTTTTTGAACTCCTTCATAATGAAACAATCCTTCCAAAGATGCATTGCTGGAACCTCCTTGGTCCCATGCTTTGGGAAGGGCTGGTTTAACAGACGCTCTAGATTCATACCTCCACCGCGTTGGGACGGTTTACCTTTACGACGCTGCATATTGGTGTTGGCCACAAAATCTGAATTATCTGCTTTGCGCTTACCATTATTCCCATGGCTCCCTTGGTTGTGGTGTTGTCCCTTTGCACCGCCGTTCTTCTTTCCCTTCTCCGGTTTCTCCTCATCAGAATCGGGATCCTTGGTATTATCAGAATCGGCATATTTAACCAAAGCTGCCATAAGGGTTCCCATGTCATTGCAGTGGCGCTTGAGCCGTCCCAACTTCATCTTCAGTGACTTAAACCGGCAATTACGCTCCAATGTTATGATTGCTTGGCCAGCATTAATCCGGTCTGACGACTGCAAGACTTCTAAAACCCGGCGCACCCAATGAGTTGTTGACTCATTCTCTCCTTTAACACAGGCATCCAGATCCACAATGGACATAGGTTGTTTGCATGTATTCTTGAAGTTTGCTATAAACCGGGCCTTCAATTGGTCCCATGACTCGATGGAGTTGGCGGGCAGGTTTTTCAACCAAGTGCGGGCTGTCCCTTCCAACATCATGGTAAAGTATTTCGCACACGCCGCTTCATCTACATCTAGCATCTCCATCGCCATCTCATAACTTTCCACCCACGCCTCGGGAGGTTGATCGGCAGTGTAATTAGGCACCTTACGTGGACCCTTGAAATCCTTGGGCAATCGCACATTACAGAGAGCCGGAATGAGACACGATACTCCCCAGGAGCTGAAGGCCAGCCCGGTGCCTCGGTCTACCGACGCTGTTGGTTGAACCGGGGCGGGTTGATGACGACTCGCGTATTGTGCTGCTAAAGCGGCCTCCCTTCGTACTCTGCCATTATCCACCACGTCCTGAGCATTTACCTCACCGCGCGCCAGATTGGGCCCTTGAGGGGCATTACGGCGCCGCGCACTGTTGGACACCTCTGGCTCATCTATGTGCCTGCTATAACTTTTGCTTGGACGGGGGGTCGAGTGAATTCTGTCTCGTCCGTATGAATAAGCCTGCTACTGCACCATAGCAGTCTGAAGAAGATCCCTGGCCCGCCGCGTCTCAACTGCTGCTAGCGACTCACCCTCCATCGGAATTGCCGCTAGCCGGGATGCTGCAGCTATCATGTTGTCCAAAGGCGTGGAGAAGTGACCTGGCGGGTGTGTTGTGTATTGCGGCGGGTTGTCTGTTCGTCGAGGTGGACCCATCACCTGATGTTGATCCGGCGCTCTGGTCCTTGGCACGGTAGTCCGGTTTACTGCCCCGGGTTACTAGTTCCCGCTCCTGGCGTACTGAAGAGATTCATTGCATTATAATCCACCGGTAAGCGAGACTGATGCCTCCTCCTCAATACGTCATTCGAGGCGTTCTAATCTAGCAAAATTCGATAATTTTCGGCCTGAATCCTCTGTGACTGGGCATCCAAAGCGGCCCGTTCCTCAGCCATCCTGGTTTCCTCCGCCGCCAAGTCCTCCTTCGCCTGCGTTATCTGATCCCGCAGCTTAGTGACCTCCGCGTTATGCCGATCTTGAGTCTCCGGGGTAACTGCTATGGCCAATAACATCGTCCATGCATCCAACAAACTAGACAGAACTTGAGCCGGCCGGCGCGCGGGGCCTCCTGCCCCGGCTGCTGATCCGGAACCCAATGCCGCTACAGTGGAGTTTTGCAAGGTTGGCTGTGTACCGGCCATGAAGATTGCGACTCGGTTTGGCGGTCCAAGAAATTCCGGAATACTAGTGCCATCGGAATACCCTTCGAACAAGCCGTCTTGAACTTGGTACAGGGACTCGGTTTCACCGGTGGATGACTCGCCATCGGAATAAACGGTTGTCTCACCTTCGGACACCGGTTTAGATCCGATCCCATGGACACATCCTACGAACCCACACTTCATGGAAGGTTGAATCCGGGCGGGACTCGCACGCTGAGCCGTCTCGACGAGGTCGGTGCAGATGTCCGGCTCAGGGCCCGGTTCGCCGATCTTGCCGATGAAGACGTGAATTCCTCCGAAGGGGACCCGGTACCCGTACTCGATTGAGCCGGTGTTGGGGCCCCAACCTGCATCGTCTATGTAGAGCTTGCCGCGACGACTCTTGGTCATCCGGCCAACCGCGTACCCTTTGAGTCCTTCAAAGCTGCCCTTCAAGAACTCGAAACCATCGTGCGATAGCCCCACGGTGGGCGCCAACTGTCGTGGAATTAACACGTCAGATGTCCTCGTGAAATGACTTAGTCGTGGAGCCATCGCGACGGGTTAGCTTAAAGGGGTTAAACCGGACAAAGGACACGAGAGTTTTATACTAGTTCGGCCCCTTCCGATGAAGGTAAAAGCCTATGTCTAGTTGTGATGGGATTATTGGGGTTTCGATTGCCAGGGAGCCAACACGCTATGCCTGGCTTTTGAGTTGTTATTTCTTGTCCCTGAACCGTCGTCGGGTCGTCCCTATATATACACAGGTTGACGCCCGGCCGGTTTACAGAGTCCCGAGGCCGGCTCATACAAGTGTCCGGCTCGGTCTCTGCCTCCCTAATTTACAATACAAGTTATACAACTATGGCGGTTTACCAATATGGGCCCTAATCCGCCTTTGGGCTCTGGGCCTCTAAGCTTTATCAGTAAAGCGCCATCTTCTCGGTCTTCATGGGCTTCAATATAGTTGAGGGTTCACCGGCCCCTCCTGGGCGGTTTACACTCAGTAGTTATATCCCCAACAGTATTGATCACATATTTTCATGTACCAGGACCGTATTGAAGCAATACACAAGTTCCAGGACCTAGTTGGACGTCGCCTGTAACTACGAGGACTATAGATGCAATTATCTCCCGGCCACGACGGCCTCCTCGCCTGCCAACACGCGGTCTCGGCCGCCCGGAGCCGCTGGAGGGCCGGGTCGAAGACCCGAGGCGCCGGAAACTCGCCCACGCGCGCAACCCAGCACCGCGGGACTTCGCGCTGCAGATGCGCGCCGCCTCCCTTTGCGCATCCGTCACGGGAAGGCGTAGGGAGGAGATGCCGGCCTCCCTTTGCGCATCTGTCACGGGTGGGCGGAAGGAGGAGCTGCCGGCCTCGTCGTCATTGGAACGCTTGCGGCCGGCGAACCCGCCACGCCCGACGGAAGCCCCTTGCACCCGCGGTCGCCGTCGCCGGAGAGATGCGGTGGCCGGAGTCGACGAAAATCGTTGTCAGAGGGGAGGCGATTTCTAGCCGTTGGAGGGAAGTTTGTGGTGGAAAGGCATGCGAGGAATGCAGGATAAAAACCCTAAGATCTTCCCGCGCCCGCATATATACTGGAAACACGGTCAGTTTACGGGTCGCTTGTAAAAAATTTACGGGCCGGGCCTTGTTTGCAGGATCTGCGTGGGCATTTTTTTGGGCCGCCCCATATGACGTCCCGCAAAACGCAGTCCACCGGAGTTAGTGCTCACGTAACCAGCAGAGCAACTCATACAACCACTGAACACAGTATTGATACCAAAGCGAACGCAAAAACAGTTTGCCATAAACAGTGATCGCACATAAGGTCAAGGAAACTGAAGCCAAAACCATATAAAAATGCAGAGCTATTTTTTACAGTTGCTGGTACAAAAGCTAAATAATGCCCAAAAAGAGCACTAGTAACTTCATCCTGGAGCATTTCTAGACTAGTGAAATTACACTTCGATTCCCAGACAGCTAGTTAGATCTTCTGCCTCATTCTCCAACTGAAGCCATTTTTGCTAGTTAGCTCTTCTGCCCTTTTGGATCTGCCTCTTGGTCCAAGTGAAGCCACTTACGCGTAAGCATATAGGATGATATAACAGCCCCGGCTAACCCCAGAAAATCATTGAGTCTCTTCGAAAACCGTTTCGACCGCCTGCAAGTTCAGAGATGTAATAAAATTTGTTAACAAATTATTCCAAGGAAAAAGGAACATGAAAAGGATAGCATATGCTCTGAGTAGATACACAAGGGGTCATTGGGTCTAGGCTCGATTTGAACCGCAAGCTGCTGGAGCATGCGTGTGTTTTGACAGCCTTCCTTGGTAAGCCGAGTGTCGTATCGCCTTTCTGTGTCAGCAATCAGATCGAACAACTCTTCTCTCTTCTTCTTGATTTCCCTCAAAGCAGAAGCCTTCCCATCTTGCCCTAAAGCAGATTTCGCAGAAGGAAGCTGGCCATACAAACAAAAATAGTTTATTTCACTAAGAAATTTATGGCACTGTTATTTCCTTTACAAATTATACTCCCTCTATAAAGAAATATATGAGCGTTTAGATACAATAACTACCAACATATTCATTGATGCAAGCCTACATAGCTATAGTTGATCTGGAATGTGCTTGTAGGGATGCCTAAAAAGTAAAAACCAAACAGTGTCATGTGTCAATATTTGCAAAAGATATTTCATTCTCGAATCATGCTTACTTATGGCAAGACTAAGATTTACAAAATAATTTGGAACTAGCTAGTGTTGACCATCCTAGGGTAAGCAATCCCCATCTTGCCGTTTGGAAAAGGATTTGATTACGAGACCTACGGTATAGCGAGGCGTGGAATGCTAGATCCCTAATCATGTTATTCGCAGAGCACAGTAGCGAATCAATCAGCAATCGATGAAATAAACGATAGAATCGTGATTTTCGGTACCTCAACACCGGAGGAGGTATGCCGGAGGGAAGAGGGGGCTGCTGCCGGCGGACCGCCGTGGATGAGCCTCCTTGGCACCTCCGTTTTCGTTCGCTGGAGAACAAAGCCAGCCAACCTCCTAGCCGCCTGCCGAATCGCCGCTGCCATCGCCGATCTCTCGCTCTCTTCGTATCCTCGCCTCGAATCTCCCGAGTCTGCGTCTGTGCGCGTAATTTTATCAGTGGATTGGGAGGAAAGACTTCTCTTGCATTTATATATGCGGCGACTGAGTTCTGGGTCCGTCTCCGTCAAGACAACGAAAGCCCACCGCGTGGCTGGCATCGGACTTCCGACTCCGCCTCCACTAGGAAAAGTGATGATTTTGAAGAATTTGTTGAGTATACGTACCTCCGCCAGGTGTTCTCCAGCAGACCTAGTATAATGTGAAGTTTTTCAGAGTAAACTCGCGCGGGGCGGAACGCAGCGTTTCCCTACCCTAGCCGCCGCCACCACGAGCGAGGCGACTAGGGAGGCGATCCTTTTCCACCGATCTCCACCGGCGAGGGCGCTGGCCCCCTCTCTCTCCGGCCGCTGCTCCAGCAGCAGGAGGAAGGGGGACCCCGTTTCTCCGCTCTGTAGTTAGGGTTTGGATTTGTAGGTCGTGGTGCGCCGTTGGGGTGATGGGAGCGGCACCCGAACGGATAAATCTGCCTCAACTTCACTCCCCGTCGATAACGCCGTTGTGTCTCTCCTTCTGCTCTGTCCCCGTTGCTGCGGCGTTATCTCCGACGTCATGGTGGAGAAGGGAGGTTTTGTCGTCCAGGAGTACGCTCAGACGCTTGTCTACGCAAGTGACAGCTGGAAGATGGTGCATCTTGTGTTGGGTTTGTGGTTGGAGGCTGACAGTTCTGATTTCCTCCTCCGACGCCGTAGCCGTGCGGGGGTGTCAGTTCTGGAGTTCGATGGCGTGTCCGGGGACACGTTGCCCCGGTCTGATTCTTTCAACGGCAATGGTTTTGCTTCAGGCAAACTACTTTGGAGGTCGGTAAAGCTGCAGATTAGCGATGGAGCCGCGTCGAACTCGGGTGAAGAGGTGATCTGTCTCCTTTTCTATAGTGAAGAGGGTCTGACGTTGGTTTTTTGCATAGGATTATCCTATCTATTCAGTCCTGTAATATCTATGTTTACGTGGCCTGTAACTGAATCTTTATGTTATTAATGAGACATGTATTACTATGCAAAAAAAGACCTATTATAATGCCTCGACTCGCATAATAACTGTCAAAATACGGGTCCGGGCAAAAAATGTTGCGTGATTAGTCCCATAAACGTGTCTGACCAGTAGCTTTTTTTTGTGGGGCACCGTAAAATACCATCACCAATCCATGAAAACACATATTTCCGCCTCGCCTCGACGGTGCCCCGTATCCCATGAAAGCGGTTGGCGGGACATGCATTTCAGCCCGCGCCCTTTCCGCATCCCGTTCCGCCGCCGCCCGCCATTGGTTCCGCCCGTCCACTGCCGGCGATTCCGGCCAAATCTGCGGGCGGAATCGTGCCGCGGGGCGCCCCTCCCCTCTTCCACCTAGCCGCTTGACCGGCTCCCCGGATCCGTCAATCCGAGCTGCCTCGGGTCCACCGCCGCAGAGCCACCGCCCCGAGCCTCCCCTAGTCGTCGTCGCCACCCCGGGGTCCACCGCCGCAGAGCCACCGCCCCTTACCGCCGGTGAGTACTTGTACTTGTGCTTGTGCCGAGCGGTATGCATAGTTGGTTAGCACGACATGCGTATTTGTGAATTTAGATGGAATTGAGCCCGTGCGAGAAGTTCTCCCTCAAGGATTCGTCCGATTCAGACGACTCGGATGTTGAGATGTTGTTTGTCAACTATCAATAGCAGACGTTGGTGATGGCACTCGCCGTGAAGGAGCATGAAGATGAGAACAGAAAGAGACGGTGAGGATCGACCGTCGGCCGTCTTTGCATTCCTCGAAATCGCCATCTCGGGAACGACATGTTAATGCAAGACTACTTCGTGGACAATCCAACATATCTGCTGCACCTCTTTCGGAGAAGGTACCGAATGCGCCGATCCATCTTTGTAAAAATAGTTCAAACTTGCGAGGCCAATTGTTGGTATTTTACTCAAATAAGAAATGCCACAGGCTTGAAGGGATTTAGTGCATATCAAAAAATCTCGGCAACTATGCGGGTAATTGCATATGGCATTCTGTCTGACTATGCCGATGAGTACCTTCACATTGGTGAAGATACTACAATTGAGTCAGTGCGTATGTTTGCCAAAGTGATCATCCGTGTGTTTGGTCTTGAATATCTTCGTGCACGCAACGAGGAAGACACAAAAAAGTTAATGGCATCTAATGAGAGAAGAGGTTGGCCTGGCATGCTAGAAAGCATTGACTGTATGCATTGGACTTGAAAAAACTGCCCAATGGCATGGAAGGGAATGTAATGTGGCAAGTCTTGTGATGCAATAATTATGCTAGAGGTCGTAGCATACGAGGATTTATGGATTTGGCATTGCTGTTTTGGTATGCCGGGTACTCTCAATGATATCAATGTGTTGCAACGGTATTATTTGTTTGCTAGGCTTGCTAGTGGTCATGCTCCTGCTTGCAACTACATTATCAATGGGCATGAATACACAAAGGGGTACTATCTTGCTGATGGTATATACCCTCCTTGGTGCACATTTGTCAAGAGCATCAAAGACCCCCAAAGTAGGAAACAATGTGAATTCGCAAGGGCATAAGAGGCAGCCTGAAAAGACAATAAAAGAGAATTCGTGGTTTTGCAATCTAGGTTTGCCATTGTTCATGGTCCTGCTCATTTTTAGGACAAGCAATCCTTGAAAAACATCATGGCAGACTGTGTTATTCTTCACAATATGATTCTCGAAGATGAGAGAGGCATGAGTTTGGAGTTCTACGACAATGTGGGTACCCGTCAAACCAGCTGGGGACCCTAACCGCATTAGAACTTTTCTTCAAACCTACAGGGAGACTGAAAATGCAAACACCCACTTTCAGCTTCAGGAGGATCTCATTGAGCACCATTGGCAAAGGGCTGGGCAGTAACACATTCCATTTTTCCATTCATTTTCATTTAATTCATGTGTAATTTGTATTTGGGACAAGTTTTGTATTGAATTATTTAGTTTGCTTCGGTGACTTGAATAATTATTGTAGTTTGGATGATTGTTATATTGTAATATTGACATTTTTTTATTATATGTGGCATATGTGTGAAATTCAGATAAAACCGCATCTGATATGCGGCCGGTGTGGGTGTCGTCGGAGAAGACTCCACATAGTGGAATGAAACCCACAAGTAAAGCGGATCAATTGTAGCCTCTTTCGATAAGTAAGAGTGTCAAACCCAACGAGGAGCTAAAGGTAGAACAAATATTCCCTCAAGTTCTATCGACCACCGATACAACTCTACGCACGCTTGACGTTCGCTTTACCTAGAACAAGTATGAAACTAGAAGTACTTTGCAGATGTGACAGGATAGGTTTGCAAGATAATAAAGAGCGTGTAAATAAAAAGTAAGGGCTGTTTAGATAAAGAAGCAATAAAATAAATATAGCGAGTGTGGAAAAGTGGTGGCATGAGTTATGAAATTGTCCCTAAGCAATTGACTACTTTACTAGACCGATAGCAAGTTTTATGTGGGAGAGGCATAAGCTAACACACTTTCTCTTCTTGGATCATATGCACTTATTGTTGGGGAACGTAGCAGAAATTCAAAATTTTCCTACGTGTCACCAAGATCTATCTATGGAGAAACCAGCAACGAGGGGAAGGAGAGTGCATCTACATACCCTTGTAGATCGCTAAGCGGAAGCGTTCAAGAGAACGGGGTTGAAGGAGTCGTACTCGTCGTGATCCAAATCACCAGAGATCCTAGTGCCGAACGGACGGCACCTCCGCGTTCAACACACGTACAACCCGGTGACGTCTCCCACGCCTTGATCCAGCAAGGAGAGAGGGAGAGGTTGAGGAAGACTCCGTCCAACAGCAGCACAACGGCGTGGTGGTGGTGGAGGAGCGTAGCAATCCTGCAGGGCTTCGCCAAGCACCGCGGGAGAGGAGAAGGGAGAGAGGTAGGGCTGCGCCAAGAGGGAGAGAAACTCATGTGTTGGCAGCCCTCAAGACCTCAACTATATATAGGGGAGAGGGAGGGGGGTGCGCCCCCTCTAGGGTTTCCACCCCAAGGGGTGCGGCTGCCCCCAATCCCATCTAGGGTGGCGGCCAAGGGGGGGGGGGAGAGGGGAAACTTGCCCCCCAAGTTAGGTGGGTGCGCCCCCTCCCCAAACCCTAGGCGCCTTGGGCCCTTGTGGGGGGCGCACCAGCCCACCTGGGGCTGGTCCCCTCCCACACTTGGCCCATGCAGCCCTCCGGGGCCTGTGGCCCCACTTGGTGGACCCCCGGGACCCTCCCGGTGGTCTCCGTACGTTACCGATAAAACCTGAAACTTTTCCGGTGACCAAAACAGGACTTCCCATATATAAATCTTTACCTCCGGACCATTCCGGAACTCCTCGTGACGTCCGGGATCTTATCCGGGACTCCGAACAACATTCGGTAACCACATACAAACTTCCTTTATAACCCTAGCGTCATCGAACCTTAAGTGTGTAGACCCTACGGGTTCGGGAATCATGTAGACATGACCGAGACGTTATCTGGTCAATAACCAACAGCAGGATCTGGATACCCATGTTGGCTCCCACATGTTCCACGATGATCTCATCGGATGAACCACGATGTCAAGGACTCAATCGATCCCGTATACAATTCCCTTTGTCTAACGGTATTGTACTTGCCCGAGATTCGATCATCGGTATACCAATACCTTGTTCAATCTCGTTACTGGCAAGTCTCTTTACTCGTTCCGTAACACATCATCCCGTGATCAACCCCTTGGTCACATTGTGCACATTATGATGATGTCCTAGCGAGTGGGCCCAGAGATACCTCTCCATTAACCGGAGTGACAAATCCCAGTCTCGATTCATGCCAACCAAACAGACACTTTCGGAGATACCTGTAGTGCACCTTTATAGCCACCCAGTTACGTTGTGACGTTTGGTACACCCAAAGCATTCCTACGGTATCCGGGAGTTGCACAATCTCATGGTCTAAGGAAATGATACTTGACATTAGAAAAGCTTTAGCATACGAACTACGATCTTTGTGCTAGGCTTAGGATTGGGTCTTGTCCATCACATCATTCCCTAATGATGTGATCCCGTTATCAACTACATCCAATGTCCATGGTCAGGAAACCGTAACCATCTATTGATCAACGAGCTAGTCAACTAGAGGCTTACTAGGGACATGGTGTTGTCTATGTACCCACATATGTATCTGAGTTTCCTATCAATACAATTATAGCATGGATAATAAACGATTATCATGAACAAGGAAATATAATAATAACTAATTTATTATTGCCTCTAGGGCATATTTCCAACAGTCTCCCACTTGCACTAGAGTCAATAATCTAGTTCACATCGCCATGTGATTAACATTGATAGGTCACATCGCTATGTGACCAACATCCAAAGAGTTTACTAGTGTTACTAAACTAGTTCACATCACCATGTTATTAAGACTCAATGAGTTCTGGGGTTTGATCATGTTTTGCTTGTGAGAGAGGTTTTAGTCAACGTGTCTGCAACATTCAGATCCGTCTGTACTTCGCAATTCTCTATGTCATATTGTAAATGCTGCTTCCACGCTCCACTTGAAGCTATTCCAAATGGTTTCTCCACTATACGTATCCGATTTGCTACTCAGAGTCATTCGGATAGGTGTTAAAGCTTGCATCGACGTAACCCTTTACGTCGAACTCTTTATCACCTCCATAATAGAGAAACATGTCCTTTATTTACTCCAAGGACAATTTTGACCGCTATCCAATGATCCATTCCTGGATCATTCTTGTACCCCTTGACTGACTCATGGCAAGACACACATCCGGTGCGGTACACAACATAGCATACTATAGAGCCTATGTCTGAAGCATAGGGGACGACCTTCGTCCTTTCTCTCTCTTCTGCCGTGGTCGAGCTTTAACTCTTAACTTCATACCTTACAACTCAGGCAAGAACTCCTTCTTTGACTGATCCATCTTGAACACCTTCAAGATCATGTCAAGGTATGTGCTCATTTGAAAGTATTATTAAGTATTTTGATCTATCTTATAGATTTTGATGCTTATTGTTGAAGTAGCTTATTCCAGGTTTTCTATTGAAAAACACTTTTCAAATAACCCTATATGCTTTCCAGAAATTCTACATCATTTCTCATCAACAATATGTCAATAACATATACTTATCAGAAATTCTATAGTGCTCCCACTCACTTCTTTGGAAATACAAGTTTCTCATAAACTTTGTATAAACCCAAAATCTTTGATCATTCCATCAAAGCGTACATTCCAACTCCGAGATGCTTACTCCAGTCCTTAGAAGGATCGCTGGAGCTAGCATACCTTTTAGCATCCTTAGGATCGACAAACCTTTCTGATTTTACAACCTTTCCTTACGAAAACTGGTAAGGAAACTCGTTTTGACATCCAATTGGTTGATTTCATAAATGCAGCTAATGCTAACATGATTCCAACGGACTTAAGCATCGCTACGGATGAGAAAATCTCATCGTAGTCAACTCCTTGAACTTGTGAAAAACTCTTCGCCACAAGTCGAGCTTCACAGACGGTGACATTACCGTTCACGTTCGTCTTCTTCTTAAAGATCCATTTATCTCAATGGCTTGCCGATCAATGAGCAAGTCCACCAAAGTCCATGCTTTGTTCTGATACATGGATCCTATCTCGGATTTCATGGCTTCTAACCATTTTTTGGAATATGGGCCCACCATTGCTTCTCCATAGCTCGTAGGTTCATTGTTGTCTAGCAACATGACCTTCAAGACAGGATTACTGTACCACTCTGAAGTAGTACGCATCCTCGTCACCCTATGAGGTATGGTAGTGACTTGTTCCGAAGTTTCATGATCACTATCATAAGCTTCTACTTCAATTGGTGTAGGTGCCATAGGAACAACTTCTTGTGCCCTGCTACACACTAATTGTAGTGATGGTTCAATAACCATATCAAGTCTCTACCATCCTCCCACTCAATTTTTCGAGACAAAATTTTCCTCGAGAAAGGACCCGATTCAAGAAACAATCCCTATTGCTTTCGGATCTGAATTAGGAGGTATACCCAACTGTTTTGGGTGTCCTATGAAGATGCATTTTATCCGCTTTGGGTTCGAGCTTATCAACCTGAAACCTTTTCACATAAGCGTCGCAGCCCCAAACTTTTAAGAAACGACAACTTAGGTCTCTCCAAACCATAGTTCAAACGGTGTCGTCTCAACGGAATTACGTGGTACCCTATTAAAGTGAGTGCGGTTGTCTCTAATGCCTAACCCATGAACGATAGTGGTAATTCAATAAGAGACATCATGGTACGCACCATATCCAATAGGGTGCAACTATGATGTTCGGACACACCATCACACTATGGTGTTCCATGCGGTATTAATTGTGAAACAATTTCCACAATGTCTTAATTGCGTGCCAAATCTCGTAACTCAGATACTCATCTCCATGATCATATCATAGACATTTTATCCTCTTGTCACGATGATCTTCAACTTCACTCTGAAGTTACTTGAACCATTCAATAATTCAGACTTGTGTTTCATCAAGTAAATATACTCAGTATCTACTTAAATCATCTGTGAAGTAAGAACATAACGATATTCACTGCATGCCTCAGCACTCATTGGACTGCACACATAAAAATGTGTTACTTCCAACAAGTTGCTATCTTGTTCCATCTTACTGAAAACGAGGCTTTTCAGTCATCTTGCCCATGTGGTATGATTTGCATGTCTCAAGTGATACAGAATCAAGTGAGTCCAAATGATCCATCTGCATGGAGTATCTTCATGCGTATACACCAATAGACATGGCTCGCATGTCTCAATTTTTTCAAAAACGAGTGAGTCCAAAGATCCATCAACATGGAGCTTCTTCATGCGTTTTATACCAATATGACTTACATGGCAGTGCCACAAGCAAGTGGTACTATCATTACTATCTTATATCTTTTGGCATGAAAATGTGTATCACTACGATCGAGATTCAATAAACCATTCCTTTAGGTGCAAGACCATTGAAGGTATTATTCAAATAAATAGAGTAACCATTATTCTCCTTAAATGAATAACCGTATTACGATAGACATAATCCAATCATGTCTATGCTCAACGCAAACACCAAATGACAATTAATCAGGTTTAATACTAATCTTGATGGTAGAGGGAGCGTGCGATGGTTGATCACATCAAACTTGGAAACACTTCCAACACATATCGTCAGCTCACCTTTAGCTAGTCTCCGTTTATTCCGTAGCTTTTATTTCGAGTTACTAACACTTAGTAACCGAACCGGTATCTAATACCCTGGTGCTACTAGGAGTACTAGTAAAGTACACATTAACATAATGTATATCCAATATACTTCTATCGACCTTGCCAGCCTTCTTATCTACCAAGTATCTAGGGTAATTCTGCCCTAGTGGCTGTTCCCCTTATTACAGAAGCACTTAGTTTCGGGTTTGGGTTCAACCTTGGGTTTCTTCACTGGAGCAGCAACTGATTTGCCGTTTCATGAAGTACCCCTTCTTGCCCTTGCCCTTCTTGAAACTAGTGGTTTCACTAACCGTCAACAATTGATGCTCCTTCTTGATTTCTACTTTCGCGGTGTCAAACATCATGAATATCTCAAGGATCATCATATCTATCCCTGATTTGTTATAGTTCATCACAAAGCTCTAGCAGCTTGGTGGCAATGACTTTGGAGAAACATCACTATCTCATCTGGAAGATCAACTCCCACTCGATTCAAGTGATTGTTGCACTCAGACAATCTGAGCACAAGCTCAACGATTGAGCTTTTCTCCCTTAGTTTGCAGGCTAAGAAAATCTTCGGAGGTCTTATACCTCTTGACGTGGGCATGAGCCTGAAATCCCAATTTTAGCCCTCGAAACATCTCATATGTTCCGCGACGTTTCGAAAACGTCTTTGGTGCCTCAACTCTAAACCGTTCAACTGAACTATCACGTAGTTATCAAAACGTGCATGCCCGATGTTCGCAACATCCATAGACTACGTTTGGGGTTTAGCACACTGAGCGGTGCATTAAGGACATAAGCTATCTACTATCTGCATAATCGCTACTGTCAACTTTCAACTATATTTTCTCTAGGAACATATCTAAACAGTGGAACTAAAGCGCGAGCTTACGACATAATTTGCAAAGATCTTTTGACTATGTTCAGGATAATTAAGTTCATCTCATGAACTCCCACTCAGATAGACATCCCTCTAGTCATCTAAGTGATTACATGATCCGAGTCAACTAGGCCGTGTCCGATCATCACGTGAGACGGACTAGTCATCATCGGTGAACATCTTCATGTTGATCGTATCTACCATACGACTCATGCTCGACCTTTCGGTCTCTTGTGTTACGAGGCCATGTCTGTACATGCTAGGCTCATCAAGTTAACCTAAGTGTTTCGCGTGTGTAAATCTAGCTTACACCCGTTGTATGTGAACATAAGAATCTATCACACCCGATCATCATGTGGTGCTTCGAAACGACGAACTTTCGCAATGGTGCACAGTTAGGGGGAACACTTTCTTGAAATTTTAATGAGGGATCATCTTATTTACTACCGTCGTTCTAAGCAAATAAGATGCATAAACATGATAAACATCACATGCAATCAAATAGTGACATGATATGGCCAATATCATTTTGCTCCTTTTGATCTCCATCTTCGGGGCTCCATGATCATCATCGTCACCGGCATGACACCATGATCTCCATCATCATGATCTCCATCATCGTGTCTTCATGAAGTTGTCTCGCCAACTTATTACTTCTACTACTATGGCTACCGGTTAGCAATAAAGTAAAGTAATTACATGGCGTTGTTCAATGACACGCAGGTCATACAATAAATAAAGACAACTCCTATGGCTCCTGCCGGTTGTCATACTCATCGACATGCAAGTCATGATTCCTATTAAAATAACATGATCAATCTCATACATCACATATATCATTCATCACATTCTTTTGGCCATATCACATCACATAGCATACCCTGCAAAAACAAGTTAGACGTCCTCTAATTGTTGTTTGCATGTTTTACGTGGCTGCTATGGGTTACTAGCAAGAACGTTTCTTACCTACGCAAAACCACAACATGATATGTCAATTGCTATTTACCCTTCATAAGGACCCTTTTCATTGAATCCATTCCGACTAAAGTGGGAGAGACTGGCACCCGCTAGCCACCTTATGCACCAAGTGCATGTCAGTCGGTGGAACCTGTCTCACATAAGTGTACGTGTAAGGTCGGTCCGGGCCGCTTCATCCCACAATACCGTCGAAACAAGATTGGACTAGTAACGGTAAGCATATTGAATAAAATCAACGCCCACAACTACTTTGTGTTCTACTCGTGCAAAGAATCTATGCAATAGACCTAGCTCATGATGCCACTGTTGGGGAACGTAGCAGAAATTCAAAATTTTCCTACGTGTCACCAAGATCTATCTATGGAGAAACCAGCAACAAGGGGAAGGAGAGTGCATCTACATACCCTTGTAGATCGCTAAGAAGAAGCATTCAAGAGAACGGGGTTGAAGGAGTCATACTCGTCGTGATCCAAATCACCGGAGATCCTAGTGCCAAACGGATGGCACCTCCGTGTTCAACACACGTACAGCCCGGTGACGTCTCCCACGCCTTGATCCAGCAAGGAGAGAGGGAGAGGTTGAGGAAGACTCCGTCCAGCAGCAGCACAACGGTGTGGTGGTGGTGGAGGAGCGTGGCAATCCTGCAGGGCTTCACCAAGCACCGCGGGAGAGGAGAAGGGAGAGAGGTAGGGCTACGCCAAGAGGGAGAGAAACTCATGTGTTGGCAGCCCTCAAGACCTCAACTATATATAGGGGAGAGGGAGGGGGGTGCGCCCCCTCTAGGGTTTCCACCCCAAGGGGTGCGGCTGCCCCCAATCCCATCTAGGGTGGCGGCCAAGGGGGGGGGGGAGAGGGGAAACTTGCCCCCCAAGTTAGGTGGGTGCGCCCCCTCCGCAAACCCTAGGCGCCTTGGGCCCTTGTGGGGGGCGCACCAGCCCACCTGGGGCTGGTCCCCTCCCACACTTGGCCCATGCAGCCCTCCGGGGCCGGTGGCCCCACTTGGTGGACCCCCGGGACCCTCCCGGTGGTCCCGGTACGTTATCGATAAAACCCGAAACTTTTTTGGTGACCAAAACAGGACTTCCCATATATAAATCTTTACCTCCGGACCATTCCGGAACTCCTCGTGACGTCCGGGATCTCATACGGGACTCTGAAGAACATTCGGTAACCACATACAAACTTCCTTTATAACCCTAGCGTCACCGAACCTTAAGTGTGTAGACCCTACGGGTTCGAGAATCATGTAGACATGACCGAGACGTTCTCCGGTCAATAACCAACAGCGGGATCTGGATACCCATGTTGGCTCCCATATGTTCCACGATGATCTCATCGGATGAACCACGATGTTAAGGACTCAATCGATCCCGTATACAATTCCCTTTGTCTAACGGTATTGTACTTGCCCGAGATTCGATCATCGATATACCGATACCTTGTTCAATCTCGTTACCGGCAAGTCTCTTTACTCGTTCCGTAACACATCATCCCGTGATCAACCCCTTGGTCACATTGTGCACATTATGATGATGTCCTACCGAGTGGGCCCAGAGATACCTCTCCGTTAACCGGAGTGACAAATCCCAGTCTCGATTCGTGCCAACCAAACAGACACTTTCGGAGATACCTGTAGTGCACCTTTATAGCCACCCAGTTACGTTGTGACGTTTGGTACACCCAAAGCATTCCTACGGTATCCGGGAGTTGCACAATCTCATGGTCTAAGGAAATGATACTTGACATTATAAAAGCTTTAGCATACGAACTACGATCTTTGTGCTAGGCTTAGGATTGGGTCTTGTCCATCACATCATTCCCTAATGATGTGATCCCGTTATCAACGACATCCAATGTCCATGGTCAGGAAACCGTAACCATCTATTGATCAACGAGCTAGTCAACTAGAGGCTTACTAGGGACATGGTGTTGTCTATGTACCCACACATGTATCTGAGTTTCCTATCAATACAATTATAGCATGGATAATAAACGATTATCATGAACAAGGAAATATAATAATAACTAATTTATTATTGCCTCTAGGGCATATTTCCAACACTTATGATTGGAACTCTAGCAAGCATCCACAACTACTAAATATCATTAAGGTAAAACCCAAACATAGCATTAAAGCATCAAGTCCCCTTTATCCCATATGCCACAACCCCCTTACTCGGGTTTATGCTTCTGTCACTCAAGCAACCCGCTATAAGCGAATCATGAACGTATTACAACACCCTACAACGGGAATCCCTCATGCTTGCGCGACACGGAGGGCACAATAGGACAGCAACATAAACACAAGCAAATTAAACCAATCATAGCAATTCACCAATTACTGATAGGACAACAAAAATCTACTCAGACATCATAGGATGGCAACACATCATTGGATAATAATATGAAGCATAAAGCACCATGTTCAAGTAGAGGGTACAACGGGTTGCGGGAGAGTGGACCGCTGAATATAGACGGGGGAAGGTGATGGAGATGTTGGTGAAGATGATGGAGGTGTTGATGTAGATCGCGGTGATGATGATGGCCCCCGCCGGCATTCCAGCGCCACCGGAAGCGATGGGGAGAGAGAGCCCCCCTTCTTCTTCTTCCTTGACCTTCTCCCTAGATGGGAGAAGGGTTTCCCCTCTGGTCCTTGGTCTCCATGGCATGGGAGGGGCGAGAGCCCCTCCGAGATTGGATCTGTCTCTCTGTCTCTCTCTGTTCTGTCTTTTCAGATTCTGCCCTTTCATCATTTCTTATATATCCGGAGATCTGTAACTCCGGTTGGATTGAAACCTTCGCCTAGATTTTTTTTCCAAAAATTAGCTTTCTTGCGGCAAAAGAAGAGCATCAACCGCCTTACGGGGTGCCCACGAGGGTTAGGGGCACGTCCACCCCCCTGGGGCACGCCCCCTGCCTCGTGGCCCCCTCGGGCAACGTCTCGCATTGGTTTTTCTTCCCAAAAATCATAAATATTCCAAAAATATTATCCGTCCGTTTTTATCCCGTTTGGACTCCCTTTGATATGGGTTTTTTGCGAAACATAAAACATGCAACAAATATGAACTGGCACTAGGCACTGGATCAATATGTTAGTCCCAAAAATAATATAAAAACTTTCCAAAAGTATATGAAAGTTGTAGAATATTGGCATGGAACAATATAAAATTATAGATACGACGGAGACGTATCATGGAACTGTAAAACAGAATATTTGTGAATATTCCGTGTTACAGTTCTGCTATGCGGGGTCTGCTCGGCCGGCACCCACGCCGGCCCACAAAACCATTTTTCCGAGAATTGTAAATGAATTTTGCAGGTCGGCGATATACAAGGTCTGCTAGAGATGCTCTTAGGTTAGGGTTCCTCGCTCGCCTTCCGTCGCCGCTTCTTATTCCGACCACCACCACGTTTGATATTTCTATAACTGAGCCTTTTCCTTTTGAGGGCAACGGGTTCTTTTCCTAGAAATACCTATAATTTTTTTCATATTCATAACAATTACAATTAAAAGTACATTGATTTAGACCTAAGATTCAAGAAAACACAAAATAACTCATATAACTAAGAATTACAATGAAATTTGTTGGAAACACTCTCTGCTCGAAGAAAATACTCCAAAGACTTCGATAAAGAGGCTGCAATTGGAGTTCCTCCGGAGGCCTTGCAGTTGCTCCGAAGGCTGACCCCGGCGAGGTGGGGGAAGTCGTCACGGAGCGGGATGAGGTCTGTCACACCGACCCACACGAAGGACCGGTCCTAGAAGCACGCGACCAGGGCGGCCCCGGCCGCCCGTCGCTCGCGCAACTCAAGCACCGACGACGCGTCCACTGGGTTGAACACCTACCAAGGCCACCATGGGTAGCCCTTCACCTTGGACCACACCATCCGGGGTGGCGCGAAACCGTCCTTCGCCGGTGCCTCCTCCTCGAACGTGTAGCCGTACCGTGCGTGCCCGCCCTCCTCCTCTAGTGCGGCCAGCACCGGGTTCTTGGCCCACCGGCAATGAGGGGTGCTATTGACCCGGAGCAGCTTTGCCATGCCCGTGTCCATGTGGCAGAGCCTCTCCAACAATTCCGGGCCACTTCCGTTGTGACCCTCATCGTCGTCGTTCTTGCAAGCCGCCATTGCGCCGTGCCGGTGCTTGCTCTGGCACCAAAGACAGGACCATGGAGTGGGTGGTGGAGATGAGCGTTGAGAGGCCGGGTGCGGTGATGGGTGGACGGGTGGGAGAGCTCACCGGATAAGGGCATAGAGCCCGAGGGGTTCGGTGGGTTGGGGTTTCTGGAGACGGTGTTAGGTCAAGTGGTCCCCCACTTCATTTTGAATGCGCTCCGTGTATTAACTTTCGAGTAAAATTCATCAGCGGTACCTAACTTGTGTCGCGCGGTCACTTTGGTCATTGTACACAGGAACACGCAATACGGTCACTCTGTACAGTGAACAGTGAAAATACGGTCACTGTGCGTCGTAGACCGCTTGTACGCCACCTGTTGACCATCCGGCTCCCAATCCGCGTGCCAGGTGTCGCCAGGAGAAGCGACCCGATGACATATTTGCAACCCCGCCCACGTTACCGTAAAGATACCCGAAGCCCTCCCACGTCTCTCCACCTTCCCTGTCTCTCCACCTCCCCTGTCGAGGCGATCAAACCGGCATAGAAGGTGATAGAGCCGATCGGTGGCGTGGTGCTGGCAGGCGCCGTGTTCTAGCGTCGTGGTCGGAGTAGCGGGCGCGGAGTAGATCTTCACGAGGGTGAAGAGGAGGCGCCACCGCCATGTCTCCTGTTCGTCGCCCCGATGGTGCCCGTGCCCCCATTTACCGTAAGTTTAGATTTCCGCCGTTTCTGTTCCATTTGAGTTTGATAGGGCTGACATTGTGTTCAGCTATGATATGTGATAGTATTTGTCGTGTCTATGGGGATTTAGGTTTAGGGTTTTTTGAATCGTGTTAGGGGTTTCTGATAGGGTTTTAGGTTCTTGTCAAACGGATCAAATTTTCATCGATTCCGCATGTATTGTTGTTTTTATGTACCAGTATGTGCACCTTTGTTGGAATAGGCTTAGATTTGGAGCTATGGTTTTTGGAGGAAATTGGGGGTTTCTAGTGCTTTGTGTTGTTCTGTTCAAAATGGTCATTTTTTGGTCAATTTTGGCAGAATGAAATATGCTTTGTTGTTGCAGGAGCAAGAAGTGAGAAGTTCTCAGTGCAGTTTCATCATGGTGGGTTTTTCATGGGTGAAGGAAGCAACATGGCTTAAGTTGATGGACATCAAGTGGTATGACAGTTTGGATAAGCTCACCTGGTCTCCAATAATGGTGGAACATCTAGTAGAAGAGATTGACTGGGAGATGGCAGGCAGGTTGAAGGCATATTATCAAATCCCAATACTTGACATTACTAGGAATTCTTTGAGACTTATTAGTTTTGAGGAAGATACTGATCAAATGATGAAATTTCTGTCTATTGGGCATCACTTCTTCAGTATTTATCATGATCATGTGACAACCTGATTACTAAGAAGGTTGTTGATGATGTGGTCCAATTTCCAAGGGCTCAACTTCCACCAGTGTTTAGCCCTTCAAAAGATGGTACTAGTACTAATCCTTAGAGTAGCAAGCTTGAAAATTCAAAAGAAGATTTCCCTATACCAATTCAGGTTGTTTATCCAGATAATGTGCTAGACAGGGAAGAAGATGGCAATCCATTCATGTTTGTAAGAAGGCAGTGCACATTTGGTGAAGGAACAGAAGGGAATGCAGAGCAACAAGGACAAGCAGGGCAACATGAAGATGTAGAGCAACATGAAGATGCGGAGAATGTACGGCAAGAAGGAGAAGCAGAGCCACATGAAGATGCAGAGCATGTAGAGCAACAAAGAGAAGTACAACAACATGCAGTACATGAAGATGTAGAAGCACATCAATTTAGGAGTACCAAAGCAAAGAAGAGATGTTTTGAAGGCAATGTAGGAACAGATAGTGACTCAGATGACAGTGACTTTGATCCTGGTGACATGGTAGATAGTGACTTTGAAATCAGTGATGGAGATGATGACCTTTATGCTGACAATGTGGACGAGGATGAACCAGTTGGTATACCACCTCCCAATGCACAAGCTCCTCCACCCTAATCTGATGACAATTTGGAAGCTTCAAAATCTACTATGGAGCAATAGCCACTTCCAGAACAAGCCCCGATAACTGTCTTGTGCTCATAGAACCTCTACAAGATCTTATGGAGCAACAGACTCTAACAAACTTTTTGTTTGATGAGCAGTAGGCCAACACAAGTGCAGAGACCAGTACAATAGTTGAAGATCTTATGGTGGATCACATGCTTCAGCAGGTAATTTAAACCTATTGTACTTGTTGCATTACTTGCTCTGATTCAGTCATGCTTTAGTGAGATAATTATTTTCCATTTGTTGACACTTGACATGTGTATGTACAGAGGCCATTGCCTAGAATGCTTGAGCAGACACCAATCCCAGAATCAACATTCTTAACAAATGCACAGGCAATGCTGAACCAGGCCCAAACAAGCACTAAAACAATCAGGCAGGGAGAGCTAGCTAAGAAGATGTTGGCCATGAAGTAGCAAAGAGAGAAGGAACTTGAAGACAAGAAACGAGCTATACTAGGGGCAAGGATAGAACTAGAGTTCAAGAAAGCAGAAGAGGCTGCTAGAAGAAGGCATGACAAAGCAGAAAAGAAGGCTAGAGAAGCTAAGATGAAGAGAGAGGTAGCTGCACAGAAGAAGGAAGCAATGGAAATCCTAAGGCAGGCAAGAGAAGGAACAAGACATATAATAGTGGAGACACAAATAGAGCTTTCTGCTGAGAGGAAGGAGAAACTAGCTGCTGAGAAGAAGGCACAAAAGGAGGCTGCTACTGCTGCAAAGAAACTAGAAGAGAAGAAAGCCAGTGCTGCACAGAAGGAAGCAGACAGAGAAGCACTTCTAGCAAGAAGCAGGAAGACAAACAAGCTCTTGCTACAAAGAAAGAAGCAGAGAGACAAGCCCATGTAGCAAAAAGGGAGCAACTGAGGAAACAAGCACAAAAAGGGCATTTCCAAACATGGAGAAAGTGAAGGAAATATGCCCTAGAGGCAATAATAAAGTTATTATTTATTTCCTCATACCATGATAAATGTTTATTATTCATGCTATAATTGTATTAACTGGAAACATGATACATGTGTGAATACATAGACAAACTTAATGTCACTAGTATGCCTCTACTTAACTAGCTCATTAATCGAAGATGGTTATGTTTCCTAACCATAGACATGTGTTGTCATTTGATTAATGGGATCACATCATTAGGAGAATGATGTGATTGACTTGACCCATTCCGTTAGCTTAGCACTTGATCGTTTAGTATGTTGCTATTGCTTTCTTCATGACTTATACAAAGTTCCTATAACTATGAGATTATGCAACTCCCGTTTACCGGAGGAACACTTTGTGTGCTACCAAACGTCACAACGTAACTGGGTGATTATAAAGGAGCTCTACAGGTGTCTCCAAAGGTACATGTTGAGTTGGCGTATTTCAAGATTAGGTTTTGTCACTCCGATTGTCGGAGAGGTATCTCTGGGCCCTCTCGGTAATGCACATCACTATAAGCCCTGCAAGCAATGTAACTAATGAGTTAGTTTCGGAATGATGCATTACGTAACGAGTAAAGAGACTTGCCGTTAACGAGATTGAACTAGGTATTGGATACCGATGATCGAATCTTGAGCAAGTAACATACCGATGACAAAGGGAACAACGTATGTTGTTATGCGGTTTGACCGATAAAAGATCTTCGTAGAATATGTAGGAGCCAATATGAGCATCCAGATTCCGCTATTGGTTATTGATCGGAAACTGTTCTAGGTCATGTCTACATAGTTCTCGAACCCATAGGGTCCGCACGGTTAACATTACGATGACAGTTGTATTATGAGTTTATAGTTTTTGATGTACCGAAAGTTGTTCGGAGTCCCGGATGTGATCACGGACATGACAAGGAGTCTCGAAATGGTCGAGACATAAAGATTGATATATTGGAAGCCTATATTTGGATATCGGAATCGTTCCGGGTGAAATCGGGATTTTACCGGAGTACCGGGGGGTTACCGGAACCCCCCCTGGGGGGGTTACTGGGCCTACATGGGCCCTAAGGGAGAAGAGGAGGGCCGGCCAGGGTAGGCCGCGCGCCCCCTCCCCCCCTAGTCTGAATAGGACAAGGAAGGGGGGGTGCGGCGCCCCCCTTACCTCTTTCCCCCTTCCCCCTTCCTTCTCCAACAAGGCAAGAAGGGGGAGTCCTACTCCCGGTGGGAGTAGGACTCCTCCAGGCGCACTCCTAGGGGCCGGCTGCACCTCCCCCCTCCTTTATATACGGGGGCAGGAGGGCACCTCATAACACACAAGTTGATCTTCGTGATCGTTCCTTAGCCGTGTGCGGTGCCCCCCTCCACCATATTCCACCTCGGTCATATCGTTGCGGTGCTTAGGCGAAGCCCTGCATCGGTAGAACATCATCATCGTCACCATGCCGTCGTGCTGACGGAACTCTTCCCCGACACCCTGCTGGATCAGAGTCCGGGGATCGTCATCGAGCTGAACGTGTGCTGAACTTGGAGGTGTTGTACGTTCGATACTTGGATCGGTCAGATCGTGAAGACGTACGACTACATCAACCGCGTTGTTATAACGCTTCCACTTATGGTCTACGCGGGTACATGGACAACACTCTCCCCTCTTGTTGCTATGCATCACCATGATCTTGCGTCTGCGTAGGAAATTTTTTGAAATTACTACGTTCCCCAACAGTGGCATCCGAGCCTAGGTTTTATGCGTTGATGTTATATGCACGAGTAGAACACAAGTGAGTTGTGGGCGATACAAGTCATACTGCTTAGCAGCATGTCATACTTTGGTTCGGCGGTATTGTTGGATGAAGCGGCCCAGACCGACATTACGCGTATGCTTACGCGAGACTGGTTCTACCGACGTGCTTTGCACACAGGTGGCTGGCGGGTGTCAGTTTCTCCAACTTTAGTTGAACCGAGTGTGGCTACGCCCGGTCCTTGAGAAGGTTAAAACAACACTAACTTGACGAACTATCGTTGTGGTTTTGATGCGTAGGTAAGAACGGTTCTTGCTCAGCCCATAGCAGCCACGTAAAACTTGCAACAACAAAGTAGAGGACGTCTAACTTGTTTTTGCAGGGCATGTTGTGATGTGGTATGGTCAAGACGTGATACTATATTTTATTGTATGAGATGATCATGTTTTGTAACGGAAGTTATCGGCAACTGGCAGGAGCCATATGGTTATTGCTTTATTGTATGAAATGCAAACACCTTGTAATTGCTTTACTTTATCACTAAGCGGTAGCGATAGTCGTAGAAGCAATAGATGGCGTAACGACAACGATGCTACGATGGAGATCAAGGTGTCGCACCGATGATGATGGTAATCACGACGGTGATTCGGAGATGGAGATCACAATCACAAGATGATGATGGCCATATCATATCACTTATATTGATTGCATGTGATGTTTATCCTTTATGCATCTTATCTTGCTTTGATTGACGGTAGCATTTTAAGATGATCTCTCACTAATTATCAAGAAGTGTTCTCCCTGAGTATGCACCGTTGCGAAAGTTCTTCGTGCTGAGACACCACGTGATGATCGGGTGTGATAGGCTCTACGTTCAAATACAACGGGTGCAAAACAGTTGCACATGCAGAATACTCAGGTTAAATTTGACGAGCCTAGCATATACAGATATGGCCTCGGAACATGGATACCGAAAGGTCGAACATGAATCATATAGTAGAAATGATCAACATAGTGATGTTCACCATTGAAAACTACTCCATCTCACGTGATGATCGGACATGGTTTAGTTGATTTGGATCACGTGATCACTTAGATGACTAGAGAGATGTCTGTCTAAGTGGGAGTTCTTAAGTAATATGATTAATTGAACTTTAATCTATCATGAACTTAGTCCTGGTAGTATTTTACAAATTATGTTGTAGATCAATAGCTCGCGTTGTTGCTTCCCTATGTTTTTATATGTGTTCCTAGAGAAAAAACTAAAGTTGAAAAGATGTTAGTAGCAATGATGCGGACTTGGTCCGTGATCTGAGGTTTATCCTCATTGCTGCAAAGAAGAATTATGTCCTTGATGCACCGCTAGGTGACAGACCTATTGCAGGAGCAGATGCAGACGTTATGAACGTTTGGCTAGCTCAATATGATGACTACTTGATAGTTTTGTGCACCATGCTTTATGTCTTAGAATCGGGACTACAAAAACATTTTTGAAACGTCATGGAACATATAAGATGTTTCAAGAGATGAAGTTGGTATTTCATACTCATGCCCGTGTCAAGAGGTATGAGACCTCTGACAAATACTTCGCCTAAAAGATGGAGGAGAATTGCTCAACTAGTGAACAAGTGCTTAGATTGTGTGAGTACTACAATCGCTTGAATCAAGTGGGAGTTAATCTTCCAGATAAGACAGTGATTGGCAGAGTTCTCTAGTCACCATCACCAAGTTAGTGGAACTTCGTGACGAACTATAATGCAAGGGATAACGAAAACAATTCCCGAGTTCTTCGTGATGCTGAAATCAACGAAGGTAGAAATCAAGAAAAGAGCATCAAATGTTGATGATTGAAAAGACCACTAGTTTCAAGAAAATGGCAAAGGGAAAGCAAGGGGAACTTCAAGTAGAAGGACAAGCAAGTTGTCACTCCCACGAAGAAGCCCAAAGCTAAACCAAAGCCTGAAACAGAGTGCTTTCACTGCAAAGGAAATGGTCACTGGAAATGGAAATACCCTGAATATTTGGTGGATAAGAAGGATGGAAGAGTGAACAAGGGTATATTTGATATACAAGTTATTGATGCGTACCTTACTAGTGTTTATAGTAGCCCCTGAGTATTTGATACTTGTTCGGTTGCTAAAAATTAGTGACTCGAAACAGGAGTTACAGAATAAACAGAGACTAGTTGAGGGCGAAGTGACGATGTGTATTGGAAGTGATTCCAAGATTGATATGATCATCATCGCACACTCCCTATACTTTCGGGATTAGTGTTAAACCTAAATAAATGTTATTTGGCGTTTGCGTTGAACATGAATATGATTTGATCATGTTTATTGCGATACAGTTATTCATTTAAAGTCAAAGAATAATTGTTGTTCAGTTTACATGAATAAAACCTTTGATGGTCATACACCCAATGAAAATAGTTTGTTGGATCTCGATCGTAGTGATACACATATTCATAATATTGATGCCAAAAGATGCAAAGTTAATAATGTTAGTGCAACTTGTTTGTGGCACTGCCGTTTGGGTCATATCGGTGTAAAGCGCATGAAGAAACTCCATAAAGATGGATTTTCGGAATCACTTGGTTATGAATCATTTGATGCTTGTGAACCGTGCCTTTTGGGCAAGATGACTAAAACTCCGTTCTCCGGAACAATGGAACGAGCTACTGACTTATTGGAAATAATACATACCGATGTATGCGATCCGATGAGTGTTAAGGCTCGCGGCGTGTATCTTCTGACCTTCATAGATGATTTGAGCAGATATGAGTATATCTACTTGATGAAACATAAGTCTGTAATATTTGAGAAGTTCAAAGAATTTCAGACTGAAGTGTAAAATCATCATAACAAGAAAAATAAAGTTTCTACGATCTGATTGTGGAGACGAATATTTGAGTTACGAGTTTGGTCTTCATTTGAAAGAATGTGAAATAGTTTCACAACTCACGCCACCTGGAACACCACAATGTAATGGTGTGTCCGAACGTTGTAATCGTACTTTACTAGATATGGTGTGATCTATGATGTCTCTTATCGGTTTACCACTATCGTTTTGGGGTTATGCATTAGAGACAGCTGCATTCACGTTTAATAGGGCACCATCTAAATCCGTTGAGACGACACCGTATGAACTATGTTTTAGCAGTAAACCTAAGCTATCGTTTCTTAAAGTTTGGAGTTGCGATGCTTATATGAAAAAGGTTTTCAACCTGATAAGCTCGAACCCAAATCGGAGAAGTGCGTCTTCATAGAATACCCAAAGGAAACTGTTGGGTACACCTTCTATCACAGATCCGAAGGCAAAACATTCGTTGCTAAGAATGGATCCTTTCTAGAGAAGGAGTTTCTCTCGAAAGAAGTGAGTGGGAGGAAAGTAGAACTTGATGAGGTAATTGTACCTTGTCCCAAATTGGAAAGTTGTTCATCACAGAAACCAGTTCCAGTGATTGCCACACCAATTAGCGAGGAAGGTAATGATGATGATCATGAAACTTCAAATCTAGTTACTACAGAACCTTGTAGGTATTCCAGAGTACGGTCCATGCCAGTGTGGTACGGTAATCCTATTCTCGAAGTCATGTTACTAGACCATGATAAACCTACAAACTATGAGGAAGCGATGATGAGCCCAGGTTCCGCGAAATGGTTTGAGGCCATGGAATCTGAGATGGGATCCATGTGAGAACAAAATATGGACTTTGATTGACTTGCCCGATGATCGGTGAGTCATTAAGAATAAATGGATCTTCAAGAGGAAGACGGACGCTGATAGTAGTATTACTATCTACAAAGCTCGACCTGTCGCAATTTTTTTCCGACAAGTTCAAGGTGTCGAATATGATGAGATTTTCTCACTCGTATCGATGCTTAAGTCTGTCCGAATCATGTTAGCAATTGCCACATTTTATGAAATCTGGCAAATGGATGTCAAAACTACATTCCTTAATGGATTTATTAAAGAAGAGTTGCATATGATGCAACCAGAAGGTTTTGTCAATCCTAAAGATGCTAACAAAATGTGCAAGCTCCAGCGATCCATCTATGGGCTGGTGCAAGCATCTGAGAGTTGGAATATACGTTTTGATAAATTGATCAAAGCATATAGTTTTATACATACTTGCGGTGAAGCCTGTATTTACAATAAAGTGAGTGGGAGCACTACCGCCTTTCTGATAAATATATGTGAGTAACATATTGTTGATCAGAAATGATGTAGAATTTTTCTGGAAAGCATAAAGGAGTATTTGAAAGGAGTTCTTTAAAAATAAAGACCTCAGTAAAGCTACTTACATATTGAGCATCAAGATCTATTGAGATAGTCAAGACGCTTGATAAGTTTTTCAATAAGTACATACCTTGTCAAGATTTTGAAATAGTTCAAAATGGAATAGTCAAAGAAAGAGTTCTTGCCTGTGTTGCAAAGGTATGAAATTGAGTAAGACTCAAATCCTGACCACAGCAGAAAATAGAAAAGAAGAATGAAAGTCATTCCCTATGCCTCAGTCATAGGTTCTATAAAGTATGCTATGCTATGTACCAGACCTATTGTATACCTTGCTCTGAATTTGGCAAGGGAGTACAATAGTGATCTAGGAGTAGATCACTGGACATTGGTCAAGAATATCCTGAGTGAGGACTAAAGAAATATTTCTCGATTATGGAGGTGATAAAAGAGCCCGTCGTAAAGAGTTACATCGGTGCAAGCTTTTACACCGATCCAGATGACTCTAAGTCTCAATCTGGATACATATTGAAAGTGGGAGCAATTAGCTAGAGTAGCTCCGTGTAGAGCATTGTAGAAATATAATATTTGCAAAATACATATAGCTGTGAATGTGACAGACCCGTTGACTAAGCTTCTCTCACGAGCAAAACATGATCACACCTTAGTACTCTTTGGGTGTTAATCACATAGGGATGTGAACTAGATTATTAACTCTAGTAAACCCTTTGGGTGTTGGTCACATGACGATGTGAACTATGGGTGTTAATCATATACAGATATGAATATAGGTGTTAAATCACATGGCGATGTGAACTAGATTATTGACTCTAGTGCAAGTGGGAGACTGAAGGAAATATGCCCTAGAGGCAATAATAAAGTTATTATTTATTTCCTCATACCATGATAAATGTTTATTATTCATGATATAATTGTATTAATCGGAAACATGATACATGTGTGAATACATAGACAAACTTAATGTCACTAGTATGCCTCTACTTAACTAGCTCATTAATCGAAGATGGTTATGTTTCCTAACCATAGACATGTGTTATCATTTGATTAATGGGATCACGTCATTAGGAGAATGATGTGATTGACTTGACCCATTCCGTTAGCTTAGCACTTGATCGTTTAGTATGTTGCTATTGCTTTCTTCATGACTTATACAAAGTTCCTATAACTATGAGATTATGCAACTCCCGTTTACCGGAGGAACACTTTGTGTGCTACCAAAAGTCACAACGTAACTGGGTGATTATAAAGGAGATCTACACGTGTCTCCAAAGGTACATGTTGAGTTGGCGTATTTTGAGATTAGGTTTTGTCACTCCGATTGTCGGAGAGGTATCTCTGGGCCCTCTCGGTAATGCACATCACTATAAGCCTTGCAAGCAATGTAGCTAATGAGTTAGTTTCAGAATGATGCATTACGTAAAGAGTAAAGAGACTTGCCAGTAACGAGATTGAACAAGGTATTGGATACCGACGATCGAATCTCGAGCAAGTAACATACCGATGACAAAGGGAACAACATATGTTTTTTTTGAGGGTTAAGACAGTAGGAAAGACTCCTACTGCATGTATATATCAACAAACAAAAGGACAGTTACATGGTGTTTTTTACAATGGAG